>NC_057806.1:230851307-231193155 GCF_018294505.1 Triticum aestivum | reverse complement strand
ATAACTCAGAAAATATTATAAAGTTTGAAAATTAATATAAAATAACCTGTAACTCGGATGAAAAAGTTTTATACATGAAAGTTGCTCAGAACGACGAGACGACTCCGAACACGCAATCCGTTTACCTGTCAGATGCCTCTAACTATCTGAACATGGAACTTTCCCCCTCCGGTCATCTGTCTGACACAGGTCCGGAACCGGGAAAACATTCCCGGTTGACTTCCCCCTTCGCTGGTATCGTGTAGCACCGCGTTAGAACACGTCTAGCTCTTCCTGTTGTCCTGTTATGCACTTGGTTGCTATGTATTTAATGTTTTTCCCCCCTGTTCTATTCGGTAGACTCCGTGACGATGCTGATGCCCCTGCGATCGACTACGTCACCGACGACCCCTCCTTCTCGTCTGAGCAACCAGGCAAGCCCCCCCCCCCCCTTTGATCATCCCAATATCGGCCATTCCATTCTCTCATGCTTGCATTTGATTTTGCTACTGTTTTTGTTTGCTCGTATTCTGCTGCATAGCCTGTTTATTGTAACCTGCTATTGTTACCTACCTGCTTATCCTAAATTGCTTAGTATAGGTTGGTTAGAGCCCCATCAGTGACCCCCCCCCCCACTTGACCCGACTGCCCCGCTGGATTATCAGAAGACCCGATCAACGGGATCAAAGACCAGGCCCCGACACCTCACATCACATCACGCTCCTTTGTTGCTCGACTCTGCAGAGTTACCATCGAGTGCCGAGGGTGGAACCTCATACATCACTCCTGAGGAGATCTCTGTAGAGTAGCTATTCAGTCGTGGTCATCGAGGGTGATTTCCTCCTTAACCACTTCCGATACGACTCTGTCGTGCAACCCCTCAAGTGTGAGCCGCGAGGGTGGTTCCTCTTACGTTCACCTTGATGTTTACATCGAGTGGGAATCCGACATGGGTGATTCCTCAGGCTTTCCCTTAGTGTTAGACACACGGTTACTATGGTTACTATGACTTTGCGCTGGACCCTGTTACTAAAGTAGGGTTGGCCCTGAGGGGTACCCGCGCGAGCTTAATTGCGGTGAAGTGGAGTCGGGCGGACCTGGAAGGTGCCCGCGAGATAATTACGAGGCGTGGCTGGGCATTCCTAGCCCTTGCCGCAAGTCCTCGAGACGGGGCAACGGGGTCACATCTTTCGTGAGTCTCTGCTTGTTACCGCGCGTTCCTAATCCACTATGATTTGGATATTTGATCCAAGGGGCCTCTGGCCTGATAGCACTAACCATCACGTGGGCATAGTATGGGCGTTCCGCGTTGTAGGCATCAGCCGAAGTTTAATAGACGTCAGTGACTGAGCGGCGCGCGCCGGGTTGGACTGCGTAAGCGCCTGCCTTGTTGAAGGAGGTAGCTAGGTCTACTCACCGGCCGCCCTCGCAACGTGCAGGAGTTCCCGGGGAGATGGCCCATGACCCCTGGGGGCATAGGTTTAGTCCGGCGTGCTGGCCTCTCTATTAAGCCTAGGTCGAGTTGCGGCGTATTGTTTGGCCGAGGCCGGGAATGACCCAGGAAAGTGTGTCCAGCCGGAGTTAATCGAGCGTGGTGGGTAAGTTGGTGTACCCTTGCAGGGAAGAAAACATCTATCGATAGCCTGTCCTACGGTAACGGACACTTGGAGTTGTATCCCGATTGATACAACTAGAACTGGATACTTGTGATGAGAACTGGATGGTAATGAGAATTGGATTGTGATGATAACTGGATAGTATGGCTCTGGGATTGCTTTCTCGCAAGGTGTCGAGAAAGGATCTCTGTCCGAGGTTGATATCACTACTACTACTTTACTTTATGCTACTCTACTCCCTCGTGTTGCTGCAAGATGGTGGTTTCCAGAAGATGCTAGTCTTCGATAGGCTAGGCTTTCCCCCTTCTCTTCTGGCATTCTGCAGTTCAGTCCACAGATACAACCCTTTTCATTGATCTTGATGCATATGTAGTGTAGATCCTTGCTTGTGAGTACTTTGGATGAGTACTCACGGTTGCTTTGCTCCCCCTTTTCCCCCTTTCTTCTTTACGGTTGATGCAACTAGATGCCGGAGCCCAGGAGTCAGATTCCACTGTCGATGCCTACTACTACGTGGAGACCGCCGACGACCAGGAGTAGTTAGGAGACTCCCAGGCAGGAGGCCTTGCCTTTTCGATCGATGTTGCTTTTGTGCTATCCTTCTGAAGGCAAACTTGTCTAACTCATGTCTGTACTCAGATAATGTTGCTTCCGCCGACTCTTGTGTTTTCGAGCTTATGTATTCGAGCCCTCGAGGCCCCTGGCTTGTAATATAAAGCTTCTATTATTTTAATTTGTGTCTAGAGTTGTGTTGTGATATCTTCCCGTGAGTCCTTGATCTTGATCGTACACATTTGCATGTATGATTAGTGTACGATTGAATCGAGGGCGTCACAAGTTGGTATCAGAGCCGACTGTCTGTAGGTAGCCCCTTTCCAACACCTTGGCTGAAGTCGAGTCTAGTCACTACAACAACTTTTACTAACATGGTTGTTGCTTACGGGCCCACATTGCCATTGGGTGGTATTAGGATCTTTTATTCCTCGTCTATGCTCTGGGACTCTGATCTCTCTTCTATTCGGGTTAAACATTTTACCAACTCTGACATTAGGTTCTCGTACCCACTTTCTCCCGGAGAGCCCCAACATTATCGATGATTGCTTGCTTCGCCAGAAGATTTTGCGGATACTCCTCGATGTTTCTCGAGACCCTATGCCAACTGCCTTGCAGTTCCTGACCACCGATAATCCCCCTGAATAACATCCATGCCACTTGTACCTTCATCCCTAGTTTCTCCTGTTATTACAAGATACCACTAGTACTCTCTGTTGTTCCGAGAATCCTTTGTGCCTTCTGCTTTGGAGCTTCTTTTCGAACTGCGGATTATTCACTTAATCGGGGTTCGTTCATCCCTAGTTGTTCATTTGCTTTCCAAAATACCTGAAAAAGCTATCTGATCTTTCAAATTCCTCTGCAGCCTATCGATCTTGATTCTCCTTGCCTGCTTGCATTAGGATTAATTCCATATGTCTAGCAATATTCTTTAGAATGCTTTGTGATTGTCATTCTGTTCCTATGGATTCAGCGTGTGTGCGAATACTCGCAATCATCAATTAATCTTTGGAAATTTTCTTTCCGGCTCAGACATCCTTCCAGATATGAGCTGGTTCTTGCCCAATCTAGATTTGATCGGATACACCTCTAAGTCTATTCAACTTACTCATCTTTTGATCAGAGCCTCTGCTTCTGATCCTCCGTCTTGAAATCATAATTCCTTTGTACCCAAGCATCGAATCATTTAGACGTTCTATAAGCCGATGCCTTTACATCCCCTTCTTCATCTGATTGATTACCGATACTCACATCAACTCTGCCGTGAATCGCCTGATCCATTGTTGGGTTGTTACCCAACAATGTCCTTCACATCCAAAGTCTTGTGAGTTTTTTTCCTAATACATAATACTTTCGGTAAATTGTATCATCTGCTTTGACTCCGATACTTTGCTTTTGAACTCGTATCTTTTGCTTGGTTTATGGTTGTACAGATTCATAAAAATGCCCCGATGGGTTGAATTTATGCCTTCCATAATTCATGTGAACCCGAGAGTTCTCACGAGTCTTACTCTCCTGGTACTTCGCCAGATAAATCCTCTGTACTACAATTTCTTCAAAAAACGAGGAGTGAATGAAAGGTTATGCATTGAAGAAGTGGGAGTCGACCTTGAACCCTTGTGTTCATGCCCATGGACCCGATGTAGAACTTATCATGGAAGCTGCTCATAAAAATAATTATTTCTTTGGTACAAGCTCATCTTGTATCTATGAATTGATCCTTTGCAATCGTGGTTCCCACCATATTTCCTCCTTGATTCCATTTACTGGATAAGTTAAAATAATTATCCTCTGCAAATCATTCCCCCATCCAACCTCTACTCCGATTTACCTTTCGACATTACACCTAGTACATGATATTGGGAAGTTTTATACCCCAACACATCATTCCTAGCCTGATCGGCCATATTTTTATCGTGTCAACTTTTAACTGTGCTACATGGTCCTTATGCCCGGAGCAACTTTCGACGATGAGCTAAGCTTACGTCGGTGTTCCTCATCTTATCATTTCACCTCGAACAACAAGCTTGACTTCGAGCTTGTATCGAATCCGTGGTTCTCATAGCCTTTCACTTCATCCTTCCTTTTCTGCTCGATGGCATCTTCATAGAGTCTCTCGACAAAATATGTCGTGATCACCGTCTACACTTTGGCTTCTTCAGAGATGTCAATTGAATTCATGGCTGAAATACCATCCCTGCCCCTCGACGATTTGTGATATCATCGATGACATCTTGACTTTCTGCCAACACAGACCTGGTTGTGCTTGGTTATTCCTTACTTTCTGAGATATCTTGGAGTTGTTTCTCGGTATCTCTTGAGATCTTCGAACCCAATCTTTACTTGGCACTATATCGTTGCCGCATCGAAGCATGACTGTGGTATTCCGAATATCAACAAGAACATCGGAAACATAATACAAAATGTTTCTCATTAAATTACCCTCACACCGTTTTATGGGTAATATCATGATTCTTCCCTCTTCCCATTATCTAAATGCTTTTGAACTTGTTGTCCTATCATGTATATCCTGCTCCGCTTTTCCTTGGGGAGGATATACTCCCAACTCTTATGTGTAAACACATCTTCCTTTCCTTTGGGTTGTTTGATTCGATAATCATATTTTTCCTTTCCGTTGGTTTGTTTAACCCTTCTTGTGATATATATGATATAAGAAGTAATAATTCCCTGCTTATAAAAATGCCTCAAGGTATAATTCGGTCAGTACGACCCTGTTACTAATGTTGATGACATTCCGGTAACCACCGATGGATGAGAACTTTACCTACTAGTCCACCTCGTTTCAATGAGCAGGAAAATGGTTCTCTTCATCCCTCTCCCTTGGTACCAACGTTGTTGCCACCATAACTGACTGTTTTTCCTCTGACATGCCTCGCTATCGTGACCGTGCAAGATGTCAACTTCCTTCCTACTTTCTACCACATGGTGGGCCCATAACCCACAGTTCCACAAGATCGAAGCCCGACTCTCCTTTACAACCTTGATGCCGAAGTATCTTATGCTCTTGGATTTGTGTGTTATCACGAGCCACCCCCGAGGGATGATCTATTCCCGATGCTTTTAACCCCTTCTCACAGTCTGTTCATGTATCGATCGTCTGTCCATTCGCTTGAAACTTCTTATTGTACCTTCATATTTTGGTCTCGACGTTTTTCTTAAATTTCAACTCGAGAGATGCCTCTATGCCACGTTCACTGAGATAGTCCCCATGTACCTATCTTGTGTTGAGCTCCGTCCTTCCCGAGTCTTTCCCCCTTACTCCACCCCTTAAATCTCGGGACGAGATTTCTTGTAGTGGAGGAGATTTGTAACACCCCAAGAATCATGCAACAGTGACCTCCACTTTAATGATGCCATGTCATCATGTTTTTCAAACTAAATTGCCACTTGATGAAAATCAAAGCCAAATTCCATTTGGAATACAAGTCAAATATTTACTTCTTCTGTCATGCAAACAAAAATGTTCGTGATGTTGCAAATAACCCCCAAGTATTTTCTTGGAGAAATCAACTCTGGTTGGATCACTAAGATGCCCCTAGAAATATTAGAAGTGGATCAGCAGCAAATAAATGACCTTTTCATTTTCTTAAAAAAATAGTTAAACAATTCCAAATGCTTTGGAACTTTTTGTGCAACCTCAAAATGTTGTAATGTTTTTATTTGGCCAAGTTCCACATTTTACAAAGACCAATTGGCAGCTCAAAATGTTGCAAACAGATTCTGTAAAAGAAAAACAGAAAATCATTTAATAAAAAGGAAAAGGCCTATCTACTACTGTGCACGTGAGCCCACTAGCTACTGTGCCTAGCCCAGCCCAGCTCCACCTCTCCTCCTACATCCGCTACAGTGGAGGCAGAGGGCGTGGAGGCCATCCACCATGGCCACCGGCCACGCGCCGGGCATCCCGCGGCCCTCCATGGAGGTTAAGAGCATCGCCCCGCACTCCCCCAGAAACCCTACCCCACTCTCCCCCTTCGTCGCGCCGCTTCTATCTCCCACATACGCACCGAGCGTAGTCGGCGCCACGCCCTCGTCGATCCCGAAACCACCATCGTCCCCGCACCCCGCCCAGGTGTCCAGAGCTCCGCCATCGTCTTCTTCGTCTTCCTCGTCCACGAGATCAAGCCTGGGGGCACTGCATCGACCGGATCGACGCCGTCTTCCACCTTCGGCCACCGCGACACCATCGTCGGAATTGACGCCTCTGCAGCTCCTAAACTCCTCGAAGAGCCTCCTTGAGCTCCCTTGGTGAGCTCCGCTTCTTCCCCCTCTCTTTTTCATGCTATCTCGATGCCGTAGTTGTAGTTTTCGCCGGCCGCATCTCTGCACCGCCGCCATGCTCGCCGTTGCCGCTATAACCCACCCCGCGTCGAGCTGCTGCTGCTACCGTGCTCTGGAGGGCTTCATGAAGCCAATGCTTCGAGTAACCCGCTCGTTTGCGTGCTGTAATGGAAACCCAGCCGCGGTCGTGACCTTGTGGTTGCCATGGTCGGAGCTCGCCCTGCGCCCGCTCGCTTGTGTCCTCTGGACGCGCTCGCCTGCGTGTAGCGGCGCGCCCTAGACCCGCACTCGCGTCCGCTGTCGCTGTCGGCTGCTGCCCGTGCGCGCCCAGTCGCCCATGGCCGCGCCTCTGCGCCTGCCGCCGCTGCCTTCTCCTTGCCATTGCTCTGCTTCCGGCGCTGCTGCTGCTGCTCCCGTCCTTAGCTGTTGCTCCTTGCTGCCGGCACTACTGCTCCTTGCTACTTGCTGCTGCCGCTACCCACCGCTGCCTACAGCGCTGCACTACTACATGTCGCTGCTCCTCCTGCTGCCATGGCTGCTGCTGGTGGTGTTTAAGCCGTGCATGGCCATGGCCTTTGCCTTTTGTGCATGGCCGGCTGGCTCTCTGGATGAGGCCAGCCCACTTAGTTTAGTTTATTTTTGGCTGATTAGTAATTAGGTATAACTAGTAGTCAATGGCATGTGGGACCTCCCTTGATTAAATTAGTTAGATGGTTTAATAATGCATGTGGCAATGACATGTGGGCCACACATTCTTTTGACCGGTCAAATTTGACTCGGTCAACCCAACCCATGGTCCCACCCGTAATACATGTTGGTTAGCACAGCCCCATGTGACAAAAGTAATTAGATATTTAATTTTCGAATTGAATAACTCAGAAAATATTATAAAGTTTGAAAATTAATATAAAATAATCTGTAACTCGGATGAAAAAGTTTTATACATGAAAGTTGCTCAGAACGACGAGACGAATCCGAATACGCGGTCCGTTTACCTGTCAGATGCCTCTAACTATCTGAACGTGGAACTTTTCCCCTCCAGTCATTTGTCTCACACAGGTCCGGAACCGGCAAAACATTCCCGGTTGACTTCCCCCTCGCTGGTATCGTGTAGCACCGCGTTAGAACACGTCTAGCTGTGCCTGTTGTCCTGTTATGCACTTGCTTCCTATGTATTTACTCTTTCTCCCCCCTCTTCTATTCGGTAGACCCCGTGACGATGCTGATGCCCCTGCGATCGACTACGTCACCGACGACCCCTCCTTGTCGTCTGAGCAACCAGGCAAGCCCCTCCTTTGATCATCCCGATATCGCCCATTCCATTCTCTCATGCTTGCATTAGATTTTGCTACTGTTATTGTTTGCTCCTATTCTGCCGCATAGCCTGTTTATTGTAACCTGCTATTGTTACCTACCTACTTATCCTAAACTGCTTAGTATAGGTTGGTTAGAGACCCATCAGTGACCCCCCCACTTGACCCGACTGCCCCGCTGGATTATTAGAAGACCCGATCAACGGGATCGAAGACCAGGCCCCGACACCTCACGTCACATCACGACCCTTTGTTGCTCGACTCTGCAGTGTTACCATCGAGTGCCGAGGGTGGAACCTCATACATCACTCCTGACGAGATCTATGTAGAGTAGCTATTCGGTCGTGGTTATTGAGGGTGATTTCCTCCTTAACCACTTCCGATACGACTCTGTCGTGCAACCCCTCAAGTGTGAGCCGCGAGGGTGGTTCCTCTTATGTTCACCTTGATGTTTACATCGAGTGGGAATCCAACATGGGTGATTCCTCAGGTTTTCCACCTTGGTGTTAGACACACGGTTACTATGGTTACTATGACTTTGCACTGGACCCTGTTACTAAAGACAGGTTGGCCCTGAGGGGTACCCGCGCGAGCTTAATTGCGGTGAAGTGGAGTCGGGCGGACCTGGAAGGTGCCCGCGAGATAATTATGAGGCGTGGCCGGGCATTCCTAGCCCTTGCCGCAAGTCCTCGAGACGGGGCAACGGGGTCACATATTTCGTGAGTCTCTGCTTGTTACAGCGCGTTCCTAATCCACTACGATTTGGATATTTAATCTGAGGGCCTCTGGCCTGATAGCACTAACCATCACGTGGGCATAGTATGGGCGTTCTGCGTCGTAGGAATCAACCAAAGTTTAATAGACGTCAGCGACTGAGCGGCGCACGCCGGGTTGGACTGCGTAAGCGTCTGCCTTGCTGAAGGAGGTAGCTAAGTCTGCTCACCGGCCGCCCTCGCAATGTGCAGGAGTTCCCGGGGAGATGGCCCATGACCCCTGGGGGCATAGGTTTAGTCCGGTGTGCTGGCCTCTCTATTAAGCCTAGGTCGGGTTGCGGCGTATTGTTTGGCCGAGGTCGGGCATGACCCAGGAAAGTGTGTCCGGCCGGAGTTAATCGAGCATGGTGGGTAAGTTGGTGCACCCTTGCAGGAAAGAAAACATCTATCGAGCCTGTCCTACGGTAACAGACACTTGGAGTTGTATCCCGATCGATACAACTAGAACTGGATACTTGTGATGAGAACTGGATGGTAATGAGAATTGGATTGTGATGACAACTGGATAGTATGGCTCTGGGATTGCTTTCTCGCAGGGTGTCGAGAAAGGTTCTCTGGCCGAGGTTGATATCACTACTACTACTTTAATTTTATGCTACTCTACTCCCTCGTGTTGCTGCAAGATGGTGGTTTCTAGAAGATGCTAGTCTTCGATAGGCTAGGCTTTCCCCCTTCTCTTCTGGCATTCTGCAGTTCAGTCCACAGATACAACCCTTTTCATTGATACTGATGCATATGTAGTGTAGATCCTTGCTTGCGAGTACTTTGGATGAGTACTCACGGTTGCTTTGCTCCCCCTTTCCCCCCTTTCTTCTTTCCGGTTGATGCAACCAGATGCCGGAGCCCAGGAGTCAGATGCCACTGTCGATGCCTACTACTACGTGGAGACCGCCGACGACCAGGAGTAGTTAGGAGACTCCCAGGCAGGAGGCCTTGCCTTTTCGATCGATGTTGCTTTTGTGCTAGCCTTCTAAGGCAAACTTTTCTAACTCATGTCTGTACTCAGATAATGTTGCTTCCGCTGACTCTTGTGTTTTCGAGCTTATGTATTCGAGCCCTCGAGGCCCCTGGCTTGTAATATAAAGCTTGTATTATTTTAATTTGTGTCTAGAGTTGTGTTGTGATATCTTTCTGTGAGTCCTTGATCTTGATCGTACACATTTGCGTGTATGATTAGTGTACGATTGCATCGAGGGCGTCACAGGAGTTGAAGTTAATATTTCAAGCAAATGCCTGGATTGAAAGATATGAAGTATCCAATAAGTTCTACAGCTGCAAAATGGAGGAGAATAGTTCTGTCAGTGAACATATACTCAGAATGTCTGGGTACCACAACCACTTGACTTAGCTGGGAGTTAATCTTCCTGATGATAGTGTCACTGACAGAGTTCTTCAATCACTGCCACCCAGCTACAAGAGCTTTGTGATGAACTATAATATGCAAGGGATCGACAAGACAATTCCCGAGCTCTTCTCAATGCTAAAGGCCGCGAAGGTAGAAATCAAGAAGGAGCATCAAGTGTTGATTGTCAACAAGACCACTAGTTTCAAGAAGATGGGCAAAGCGAAGAAGGTCAACTTCAAGAAGAACTACATGCAAGTTGTTGCTTAAGTGAAGAAAGCCCAATTATGGACCTAAGCCTCAGACTGAGTGCTTCTACTTTAAAGGGACTGGTTAATGGAAGCGGAACTGCCCCAAGTATTTGGCAGATAAGAAGGATGGCAAAGTGAAAGGTATATTTGATATACATGTTACTGATGTGTACCTTACTAATCCTCACAGTAGCGCCTGGGTATTTGATACTAGTTCTGTTGCTAATATTTGCAACTCGAAACAGGGGCTACAGATTAAGCGGAGATTGGCTAAGGACGAGGTGACGATGCACGTGGGAAATGGTTCCAAAGTCGATGTGATCGCCGTTGATAACCCACAAGTATAGGGGATCGCAACAGTTTTCGAGGGTAGAGTATTCAACCCAAATTTATTGATTCAACACAAGGGGAGCCAAAGAATATTCTCAAGTATTAGCAACTGAGTTTTCAATTCAACCACACCTGGAAACTTAATATCTGCAGCAAAGTATTTAGTAGCAAAGTAATATGATAGTAGTGGTAACGGTAGCAAAAGGTAATGATAACAAAAGTAATGTTTTTGGTATTTTGTAGTGATTGTAAGAATAGCAACGGAAAAGTAAATAAGCGAAGAACAATATATGGAAAGCTCGTAGGCAATGGATCGGTGATAGAGAATTATACCGGATGTGGTTCATCATGTAACAGTCATACCTAGGGTGACACAGAACTAGCTCCAATTCATCAATGTAATGTAGGCATGTATTCCGAATATAGTCATACGTGCTTATGGAAAAGAACTTGCATGACATCTTTTGTCCTACCCTCCCGTGGCAGCGGGGTCCTAGCGAAAACTAAGGGATATTAAGGCCTCCTTTTAATAGAGTACCGGACCAAAGCATTAACACATACTGAATACATGAACTCCTCAAACTACGGTCATCACCGGGAGTGGTCCCGATTATTGTCACTTCGGGGTTGCCGGATCATAACACATAGTAGGTGACTATAGACTTGCAAGATAGGATCAAGAACTCACATATATTCATGAAAACATAATAGGTTTGGATCTGAAATCATGGCACTCGGGCCCTAGTGACAAGCATTAAGCATAGCAAAGTCATAGCAACATCAATCTCAGAACATAGTGGATACTAGGAATCAAACCCTAACAAAACTAACTCGATTACATGATAAATCTCATCCAACCCATCACCATCCAGCAAGCCCACGATGGAATTACTCACGCACGGCAGTTAGCATCATGAAATTGGTGATGGAGGATGGATGATGACGACGGCGACTGATTCCCCTCTCCGGAGCCCCGAACGGACTCCAGATCAGCCCTCCCGAGAGGTTTTAGGGCTTGGCGGCGGTTCCGTATCGTAAAACGCGATGAATCCTTCTCCTTGATTTTTTTCTCCCCGAAAGTGAATATATAGAGTTGGAGTTGAGGTCGGAGGAGCTCCAGGGGGCCCACGAGGTAGGGGGGCGCGCCCCCACCCTCGTCGCTAGGCTAGAAAATAGTCTTGATAACCCACAAGTATAGGGGATCACAACAGTTTTCGAGGGTAGAGTATTCAACCCAAATTTATTGATTCGACACAAGGGGAGCCAAAGAATATTCTCAAGTATTAACAGCTGAGTTGTCAATTCAACCACACCTGGAAACTTAATATCTGCAGCAAAGTATTTTGTAGCAAAGTAATATGATGGTAGTGGTAACGGTAGCAAAAGGTAATGATAACAAAAGTAATGTTTTTGGTATTTTGTAGTGATTGTAACAATAGCAACGGAAAAGTAAATAAGCGAAGAGCAATATATGGAAAGCTCGTAGGCAATGGATCGGTGATAGAGAATTATGCCGGATGAGGTTCATCATGTAACAATCATAACCTAGGGTGACACAGAACTAGCTCCAATTCATCAATGTAATGTAGGCATGTATTCCGAATATAGTCATACGTGCTTATGGAGAAGAACTTGCATGACATCTTTTGTCCTACCCTCCTATGGCAGCGGGGTCCTAGCGGAAACTAAGGGATATTAAGGCCTCCTTTTAATAGAGTATCGGACCAAAGCATTAACACATAGTGAATACATGAACTCCTCAAACTACGGTCATCACCGGTAAGTATCCCGATTATTGTCACTTCGGGGTTAACGGATCATAACACATAATAGGTGACTATAGACTTGCAAGATAGGATCAAGAACTCTCATATATTGATGAAAACATAATATGTTCATATCTGAAATCATGGCACTCGGGCCCTAGTGACAAGTATTAAGCATAGCAAAGTCATAGCAACATAAATCTCAGAACATAGTGGATACTAGGGATCAAACCCTAACAAAACTAACTCGATTACATGATAAATCTCATCCAACCCATCACCGTCCAGCAAGCCTACGATGGAATTACTCACGCACGGCGGTGAGCATCATGAAATTGGTGATGGAGGATGGTTGGTGATGATGATGGCGACGGATTCCCCTCTCCGGGGTCCCGAATGGACTCCAGATCAGCCCTCCCGAGAGGTTTTAGGGCTTGGTGGCGGCTCCGTAACGTAAAACGCGATGAATCCTTCTTCTTTATTTTTTTCTCTCCGAAACCAAATATATAGAGTTGGAGTTGAGGTCAGAGGAGCTCCAGGGGGCCCACGAGGTAGGGGGCGTGCCCCCACCCTCGTGGACAGGTGGTGGGCCCCCTGGTCCTCATCTTTTGCAGGGATTTTTTATTATTTCCGAAAAGATGTTCCGTGAAGTTTCAGGTCATTTCGAGAACTTTTGTTTCTGCACATAAATAACACCATGGCAATTCTGCTAAAAACAGCGTCAGTCCGGGTTAGTTCCATTCAAATCATGCAATTTAGAGTCCAAAACAAGGGCAAAAGTGTTTGGAAAAGTAGATACGACGGAGACGTATCAGCCGTCAGCACGCTACCTCTACATCTACCTTCGGGATTAATTTTAGACCTAAATAATTGTTATTTGGTGCTAGCATTGAGCATGAACATTATATCTGGATCTTGTTTGATGCGAGACGGTTATTCATTTAAATCAGAGAATAATGGTTGTTCTATTTATATGAGTAATATCTTTTATGGTCATGCACCCTTGATGAGTGGTCTATTCTTTTTGAATCTCGATAGTGGAGATACACATATTCATAGTATTGAAGCTAAAAGATGCAGAGTTGAATAATGATAGTGCAACTTATTTGTGGCACTTCCGTTTAGGTCATATTGGAGTAAAGATCACTAAGACTCCATTCTCCAGAACAATGAAGGGAGCAACAGACTTGTTGGAAATAATACATACTGATGTATGCGGTCCGATGAGTGTTAATGCTCGTGGCGGGTATCATTATTTTCTTACCTTTACAGATGATTTGAGCAAATAGGTATATCCACTTGATGAAACATAAGTCTGAAACATTTGAAAAGTTCAAAGAAGTGAAGTGGAAAATCATCGTAGCAAGAAAATAAAGTTTCTACAATCTGCTCATGGAGGAGAATATTTGAGTTACGAGTTTGGTCTTCATTTGAAACAATGCGGAATAGTTTCGGAACTCACGCCACCTGGAACACCACAGCGTAATGGTGTGTCCGAACGTCGTAACCGCACTTTATTAGATATGGTGCGATTTATGATGTCTTTTACTGGTTTGCCGCTATCAATTTGGGGTTATGCTTTAGAGACGACTGCATTCATATTAAATAGGGCACCATTGAAATCCGTTGAGATGACATCTTATGAACTGTGGTTTGGCAAGAAACCCAAGTTGTTGTTTCTTAAAGTTTGGGGATGCGATGCTTATGTGAAAAAGCTTCAACCTGATAAGCTCGAACCCAAATCGGAGAAATGTGTCTTCATAGGATTCCCAAAGGAGACTGTTGGGTACACCTTCTATCACAGATCCGAAGGCAAGATATTCGTTGCTAAGAATGGATCCTTTCTAGAGGAGTTTCTCTCGAAAAAAGTGAGTGGGAGGAAAGTAGAACTTGATGAGCTAACTATACCTACTCCCTTATTGGAAAGTAGTTCATCACAGAAATCAGTTCTAGTGATTCCTACACCAGTAAGTGAGGAAGCTAATGATGGTGATCATGAAACTTCCGATCAAGTTTCTAACAAACCTCGTAGGTCTACCAGAGTAAGATCCACACCAGAGTGGTACCGTAATCCTGTTCTGGAGGTCATGTTACTTGACCATGATGAGCCTACGAACTATGAAGAAGCGATGATGAGCCCAGATTCCGCAAAATGGTTTGAGGCCATGAAATCTGAGATGGGATCCATGTATGAGAACAAAGTGTTGACTTTGGTTTACTTGCCCGATGATCGGCAAGCCATAGAGAATAAATGGATCTTCAAGAAGAAGATTGACGCTGACAGTAATGTTATTGTCTACAAAGCTCGACTTGTTGCGAAAGGTTTTCGACAAGTTCAAGGAGTTGACTATGATGAGACCTTCTCACTGATAGCGATGCTTAAGTTCGTCTGAATCATGTTAGCGATTGCCGCATTTTATGATTATGAAATTTGGCAAATGGATGTCAAAACTGCATTCCTTAATGGATATATTAAAGAAGAGTTGTATATGATGCAACCAGAAGGTTTTGTCGATGCAAAAGGTGCTAACAAAGTGTGCAAGCTTCAGCAATCCATTTATGGACTGGTGCAAGCCTCTAGGAGTTGGAATATACACTTTGATAGTGTGATCAAAGCATATGGTTTTATACAGACTTTTGGAGATGCCTGTATTTACAATAAAGTGAGTGGGAGCTCTGTAGCATTTCTGATATTATATGTGGATGACATATTGCTGATCGGAAATGATACTGAATTTCTGAATAGCATAAAAGGATACTTGAATAAGAATTTTTCAATGAAAGACCTCAGTGAAACTGCTTATATATTGGGCATCAAGATCTATAGAGATAGATCAATATGCTTAATTGGACTTTCACAAAGCACATACCTTGATAAAGTTTTTGAAGAATTTCAAAATGGATCAAGCAAAGAAAGGGTTCTTTCCTGTGTTACAAGGTGTTAAGTTGAGTCAGACTCAATGCCCGACCACTGCAGAAGATAGAGAGAAAATGAAAGTCATTCCCTATGCTTTAGCCATAGGTTCTATCATGTATGCAATGTTGTGTACCAGACCTGATGTGTGCCTTGCTATCAGTTTAGCAGGGAGGTACCAAAGTAATCCAAGAGTGGATCACTAGATAGCGGTCAAGAACATCCTGAAATACCTGAAAAGGATTAAGGATATGTTTCTCGTTTATGGAGGTGACAAAGAGCTCGTCATAAACGGGTATGTTGATGCAAGCTTTGACACTAATCCGGATGACTCTAAGTCACAAACCGGATACATATTTTTATTGAATGGTGGAGTTGTCAGTTGGTGCAGTTCCAAGCAGAGCATCGTGGCGGGATCTATGTGTGAAGTGGAGTACATAACTGCTTCAGAAGAAGCAAATGAAGGAGTCTGGATGAAAGAGTTCATATCCAATCTAGGTGCATACCTAGTGCATCAGGTCCAATGAAAATCTTTTGTGACAATACTGGTGCAATTGCCTTGGCAAAGGAATCCAGATTTCACAAGAGAACCAAGCACATCAAGAGACGCTTCAATTCCTTTCACGATCAAGTCAAGGAGGGAGACATAGAGATTTGCAAGGTACATATGGATCTGAATATTGCAGACCCGTTGACTAAGCCTCTCTCACAAGCAAAACATGATCAGCACCAAGACTTCATGGGTGTTAGAATCATTATAATGCAATCTAGATTATTGACTCTAGTGCAAGTGGGAGACTGAAGGAAATATGCCCTAGAGGCAATAATAAAGTTTTTATTTATATTTCCTTATATCATGATAAATGTTTATTATTCATGCTAGAATTGTATTAACCGGAAACTTAGTACATGTGTGAATACATAGACAAACAGAGTGTCACTAGTATGCCTCTACTTGACTAGCTCGTTAATCAAAGATGGTTAAGTTTCCTAGCCATGGACAAAGAGTTGTCATTTGATGAACGGGATCACATCATTAGAGAATGATGTGATTGACTTGACCCATCCGTTAGCTTAGCACTTTGATCATTTAGTTTACTAGTATTGCTTTCTCCATAACTTATACATGTTCCTATGACTATGAGATTGTGCAACTCCCGAATTCCGGAGAACACTTAGTGTGCTGTCAAACATCACAATGTAACTGGGTGACTATAAAGATGCTCTACAGGTGTCTGCGATGGTGTTTGTTGAGTTGTCATAGATCGAGATTAGGATTTGTCACTCCGTGTATCGGAGAGGTATCTCTGGGCCCTCTCGGTAATGCACATCACTATAAGCCTTGCAAGCAATGTGACTAATCAGTTAGTTACGGGATGTTGCATTACGGAACGAGTGAAGGGACTTGCCGGTAACGAGATTGAACTAGGTATTGAGATACCGATGATCGAATCTCGGGCAAGTAACATACCGATGACAAAGGGAACAATGTATGTTGTTATGCGGTTTAATTGATAAGGATCTTCGTAGAATATGTAGGAACCAACACTGGTGCGCGTCGGTCCTAAACAAACGGTTTTTTACCCCTTTCCATGACGGCATTTTGAACCTTCACCAAGTGAGTGTGGGCGATAGGGGGTCCTTCCCACACGACCCAGGAACCGTCAGGGATATGCCCTCCTGGCACACACGTTCGGCAAAATGAGGTTGTGTGTGACCGGTGAGCACTCAAATACGGAAATACGTACAGTAGAGGTAAAAAATACAATTATACGACGAAATTGTTTCTGGTCGCAAGTACATCCCACACAATCAGTGCCCGCTAAAAGTTTCCATTCGTATGCACATCCCACACAGTCGCTCCAAGGAAAACGTTTCCATTCACAGGTACATCACACACAATTTTTCCCGTTAAATCATTTGCGTTATTGAATGTAGCACACACGGTCCATAGAAGAAACTGTGTGGCAAAGGCTGTCCATGACACACAGTTTTTATGTTGTAAACGTTTGCGCAAGGTGGGCTAACACAAACAGTTTTCAAGAGAAAGTCATGTGTGATTATTCATTGATCCAACACTGTTTATTCCAAGAAACTATGTGCGTTGCCTGAGGTCTTCGCCCACGGTATTTTTCAACAGCCGTTTGCAATATCGAAGCACAATTAGTAGGCTAATTGCCCTATTATTAATAATCCATTTATTAATCTAATTGACATTCATATTAAGCACACAATATATTTCATTTCCATATTAAGGAAGCGGAATTTCATAATTGAAATACATTAGAGTACAACATGGTATAGCTTCAACACTCAGCTACCCCATTATACAACTGCACCAGCAGCAAGTTCCACATGCAACATGTAGAACCTTTCGAAATTAGCATCATAGACGGTATATAGATAGATGCATCTCATCTAGAAAACTGCTGAAGCGGAAGGCGAATATTGAGCCTTCATTCATGTTGAAGGTGTTTGCAACTTTAGGCCAGTGCCTATGGATGATTGACTGTCGGTCCTTCGACCTCTTCAGGGACACTTCAATATTGAACCGTGGGTGTTGTATGAAAACCTTCCTTGCCTCCTGACCATAGAGGTGGTTTGAGAGGTAATCATCAGTGAACTGCTTTGGAAAGGCCTAAAAACAAGGATGTGCATACATATCTTCTCTATATTGGAAATGCGGCAAAGGAATAAAAAAAGGCAAGGTATAATAGTTCGTACCATCTTCTGTGAACTGATGTCTTCTTCATTGTGCAGACCAAGATCTTGTTATTTTTTGTCGCTAATTTCTTTATCCTAACAATCTTTCCGAGTTTCTTGATTTGATTGATATTCATGGACAACTCATTTCCCCATATGCAAAAGGGTCGACCAGTGGGTCAAAACCTCTGACAGCAGGACCTACATGTGCAAGACCAAATTGTTAAAAAACCAAAATATTAGAATGGTTCCTGCAATTGCACAATAATGTGCTATTAGACAACGGACCATGCACGTGCTAACCTCGATTGTAAACCTCAATGCTTCCCATTGTTTCCCTGCAACACATATAAGGTAGTTAGTCATCAAGTTAAGTAAGGGCTCGCATGCTATCAGTAAAATATGTTGATGAAAAATAAGTACATTGCAGATTCATTAGATTAATTGAAGCCACACGGAAAACCCATTTACCCAAACCAAGCATGATTAAGAACTAGGAAATATAGCACTTGTATATGTTTCTCATGTATTAAGTGCAGCCAAATTCGATTTATTCCTCACATGCACAACAATACAAAATTCTACCCACAACAATTGGACATCGCATTGCAGAATTGAACCAAGCAGTTAACTAAACACCACAACAAATGAACCAAACATTAACTGAGCACCACATTGCACAATATAACATTGAACCAACACTAGTACAGTGAGCTCCTAAAAACGGTTTAAAACCCCTTTCCGGGACGGTATTTGGAACCGTCGCCAAGTGAGTGTGGGAGATAGGAGGGTCCTTCCCACACACCCAGAAATCGTCGGGGATAGGCCCTCGTGGGACCCAGGATGGGGCCATGTGCGATCGGGCGAGGCATGGAAACCCAATCATTTCTGTAGGTATGTACACCCCACACGGTGAATCCCAGAAATCATTTCCATCGGTATGTACATCCCACATGGTGAATCCCAGAAATCATTTCCGTAGGTATGTACATCCCACACGGTGAATCCCAGAAATCATTTTCGTAGGTATGTTCATCCCACACGGTGAATCCCAGAAATCATTTCCGTATGTATGTACATCCCACACGGTGAATCCCAGAAAATCATTTCCATAGGTATGTACATACCACATAGTTCTTTGTGTGGAAACATGTGTGCAAGGTGGCCTAACGCAAATAGTTCGCTGCCGGAAGTTGTGTGTGATTGTTAGTTGATCGAACACGCCTACTTTCTAGAAACCGTGCAGGTTGTTTGAGTTCATCATCCATGGTGCCGTCTGAGTAACCGTTTGCAATAGAAAACCCCAATAAGCAGGGTAATTAGCCTATTATTGATAATCCATGTACTAATCAAGCTGACATTTCTTATAAAACACGCCAGATATTTCATATCCGTATAAAAGCAACCAAGATTTCATAATCGAATTACATCAGATAGCTTCAGAACTTAGTTACGCCATTACACAACAGCACCAAGTTTCACATGCAGCATCAAAAACCTTTGGAAAGTAGCATCATACACGGTAAATAGACAGATGAATCTCATCTGGGAAACTGCAGAAGCGGAAGGAAAATATTGAGCCTTCAGTGATGTTAAATGTCCTTGCAACTTTAGGCCAGTGGCTATGGATAATTGCCCGCCCAACCTTCGTCCTCTTCAGCAAGACTTCAATACTGTACCGTGGGTGTTGAATGAATACCTTCCTCGCCTCTTGACCATGCAGGTGGTTTGAGAGGTAATCATCGGTGAACTGCTTTGAAAAGTACTGAAAGCAAAGCTATGCATAAATCGTTGTTGTAAATTTTGAAATGACGCAAGGGTTAAAAACAAGGTCAAAGAGTTGGTACCATCCTATAGTTGACTGATGTCTTCTTCATTGTGCAAACAAAGATCTTGCTGTTATTCGTCGCAAGTTTCTTCATCCTAACAATCTTTCTGAGTTTCTTGACTTGACTGATATTCATGGACATCTCATTTCCCGATATGCAAAATGGGTCGAACAGTGGGTCTAAGCCTCCGACAGCAGGACCTACATGTGCAAGACCAAATTGTAAGAAACCTAAATATTAAAATGATTCCTGCAACTGCACAATAATGTGCTATTAGCCAAACGACCCTGCTTGAACAAACCTCGATGGTAAACCACAGTGTCTCCCATTGTTTCCCTACAACACACATAAGGAAGATCTTGATTAGGTTAACTAAGAGTTGCCATACTATCAGTAGAATAAGTATTGAGTACAGCCAAATTCGATTGGTCTCACATGCATAAAAATACAAAACTGTACCCACAACAAATGAAAATCAAATTGCAGAACTGAACCAAACAGTTAAATGGACAGCAGACCAAATGAACCAAAATAGTTAACTGAGCACGACATTGCAGAATAGAAACATGTACTAGAAGATAAGACAGTTAACAAAACAAAGAATACTTGAGAACAGTACTACGAAATGTAGCAATTGTTGGACCAAAGTGTTAGCTGAACATTACATTTTAGAGGTCCAAACTGTTAACTGAACATCAGATTGCATATTAACATTACAAAGGACAAATCACTAGAAGGCACTGGTGGTGGCCTCGAGAAAACATCACGAGCTGTATTTTAAAGTAGACAACCACGCGGAGGTGTCGACGGTGGCCTCGAAGACGAGGTGCTCCTCCAAGATCTGGCGGTCAACACGCATGTCATCCATAGTGACCTCGTTCGCGCGTGCGGCCGCATGCAACTTCATGTTATACTGTGTGTAAAATGGCTGTGGGCGGCGCTTAATTGGAGGAGGGGGCAGTGATTTTGGTGGAAGGTGTCACTCCGTCAGTTGGGGCATGTGGGACGGGAAAGGAGGAGGATGGTGTGGGTGGGGTGTAGATTACTTGACCATATCGACGAGGCCGCGCAACAAGAAGATGGGTCGCCGGCGAGGAGGCGGCGCTGCAAGAAGAAGGGTCGCCGGCGAGGAGGCAGCGCTGCAAGAAGAAGGGTTGCCGGTGAGGAGGCGGCGCTGCAAGAAGAAGGGTCGTCGGCGAGTAGGCTGAGCTGCCAGTAAGCATCAGTGAAGGTTTGAACTTGGAAAGCAAGGAGGAACAGTGGAAATGTGGCTTTTGGTAGGAGGGAGGGGGCGGGGAGATAGATATTTCCGCGGTGGCAATTTTTTTCGCTCGGTGCCACGAGAAACTGGCGTTCAAGTGTGGTTCAAGCGGGGGCGATGGACTGCACACGATGGAGCTTCCTGCATAAGCCAGACAAGACGGTGCGCCAAGATATTTTATATCACATCCCACATGATTCTTTCTAGTAAACTGTTTGTAGTATACCTGATTTTTTCATTATGTTTTGAAAGACAAAATGGTGTTATGGAGGGAAAGGATGGTGTTTGAATTGCTAGAACATTTACGTATAGTGAACATGCAACTAGTACATGAGTGTCATGTTTAAATCTGGAATTATTCCGGGTTCGTTTGGAATTTTTATGCATTAATTGAGTTTTTGGGCATTTAATGTGCATAATTCAAATTTGAACTACAAGCACATGCTCCAGTGCACCAAAGTTTGCTCAAAAATCACATGTGTGTCTTTGGGTGAATTTATAGGTCCCATGCAAGAAATGGGAATAAAATTCAAACATCTGGGCGTCGTGGCTCGGCCGGAAAGATAGAAAAACTTGGTTTTTTAATTCCTGTAAATCCAAAACACGGATGAAAATCAAGAAACTTGGCATGGTCTCATGACATGGCACCAACATGCTGCGGTAAACTTTTTGGCCGAATTGGGACAAGCTTTGATGTAAGCTTCTTGCAAATCGGAGCTTCCCTCAAGAAGGCTCCTGATTCCGAGAGGGAACGTGTCACCTCCATAGGCGAAACGACATACGCACGATGCCTTCTCCCGCCTTAATTTTTTTTGCACAGGAAGATTAGACCAAATAGAAGTATCGTGCTAAATTTTAGAATTATTCCTTGTTCATTTCGCCTTTTTAATACATTAATTGAGTTTCTGGGCATTTAAAGTGCATAATTCAAATTTGAACTACAAGCACATGCTCTAGTGCACCATAGTTGTTTGAAAAATCACATGTGTGTCCTTGGGTGAATTTCTAGGTCCCATGCAAGAGATAGGAGTGAAATTCAAACATTTGCGCGTCGTGGCTCGGCTGAAAAGATTGAGAATCTTTGTTTTTAATTCATGTAATTCCAAAACACGCCTGAAAATCATGAAACTTGGCATGGTCTCATAACATGGCACAAACATGCTGCGATATTTTTTTGGACGAATTGGGACAAGATTTGGTGTAAGCTTCTAGCAAACCGGAGCTTCCCTCAAGAAGGCTCGTGGTTCCGAGAGGGAACGTGTCACCTCCGTGTGCGAGACGACATATGTACACTGCCTTCTCCCGCCTTATTTTTTTTGCACAGCCAGATTAGACCAAATAGAAGTACAGTGCTAAATTTTGGAATTATTCCGGGCTCATTTCTCCTTTTTTACACATTAATTGAGTTTCTCGGCATTTAATGTGCATAATTCAAATTTGAACTACAAGCACAAGCTCCAGTGCGCCAAAGTTGTTTGAAAAATCACATGTGCGTCCTTGGGTGAATTTCTAGGTCCCATGCAAGAGATTGGTGTGAAATTCAAACATCTGGGCGTCGTAGCTCGACCGGAAAGATTGAGAAACTTGGTTTTTTAATTCCTGTAATTCCAAAACACGCCTGAAAATCATGAAACTTGGCATGGTGTCACGACATGGCATGAACATGCTGCGGTAATTTTTTTGGCCAAATTGGGAAGCTTTGGTGTAAGCTTCTTGCAAACTGGAGCTTCCCTCAAGAAGGCTCGTGGTTCCGAGAGGGAACGTGTCACCTCCGTGTGTGAAACGACATACGTACACTGCCTTATCCCGCCTTATTCTTTACACAACAAGATTAGACCAAATAGAAGTACCGTGCTAAATTTTGGAATTATTCCGTGCTCGTTTGGCCTTTTGATACATTAATTGAGTTTCTGGGCATTTAGTGTGCATAATTCAAATTTGAACTACAAGTACATGCTCCAGTGCACCAAAGTTGTTTGAAAAATCACATGTGTGTCCTTGGGTGAATTTCTAGGTCCCATGGAAGAGATGGGAGTGAAATTCAAACATCTGGGCGTCGTGGCTCGGCCAGAAAGATTGAGAAACTTGGTTTTTTAATTCCTGTAATTCCAAAACACGCCTCAAAATCATGAAACTTGGCATGGTGTCATGACATGGCACCAACATGCTGCGGTAATATTTTTAGCCAAATTGGGACAAGCTGTGGTGTAAGCTTCTTGCAAACCGGAGCTTCCCTCAAGAAGGCTCATGGTTCCAAGAGGGAACAGGTCACCTCCGTGTGCGAAACGACATACGTACACTGCCTTCTCCTGCCTTATTTTTTTACACAGCTAGATAGACCAAATAGTAGTACCGTGCTAAATTTTGGAATTATTCCGGGCTCGTTTCACCTTTTTATACATTAATTGGGTTTCTGTGCATTTATTGTGCATAATTCAAATTTGAACTACAAGCACATGCTCCAGTGCACCAAAGTTGTTTGAAAAATCACATGTGTGTCCTTGGGTGAATTTCTAGGTCCCATGCAAGAGATGGGAGTGAAATTCAAACATCTGGGCGTTATGGCTCAGCCAGAAATATTGAGAAACTTAGTTTTTTAATCCCTGTAATTCCAAAACACGCCTGAAAATCATGAAACTTGGCATGGTTTCATGACATGGCACCAACATGCTGTGGTAATATTTTTGGCCGAATTGGGACAAGCTTTGGTGTAAGCTTCTTGCAAACCGGAGCTTCCCTCAGGAAGGCTCGTGGTTCCGAGAGGGAACCTGTCACCTCCGTGTGCGAGGCGACATACGTACACTGCCTTCTCCCGCCTTATTTTTTTACACAGCCAGATTAGACCAAATAGAAGTACCGTGCTAAAGTTTGGAATTATTCCGGGTTCGTTTGGCCTTTTTTATACATTAGTTGAATTTCTGGGCATTTAATGTGCATAATTAAAATTTGAACTACAAGCACATGCTCCAGTGCACCAAAATTGTTTGAAAAATCACATGTGTGTCCTTGGGTGAATTTCTAGGTCCCATGCAAGAGATGGGAGTGAAATTCAAACATATGGGCGTCATGGCTTGGCCGGAAAGATTGAGAAACTTGGTTTTTTAATTCCTGTAATTCCAAAACACACCGGAAAATCATGAAACTTGGCATGGTCTCATGACATGGCACCAACATGTTGTGGTAATTTTTCTGTCCGATTTGCGAAGGCCCACACATTAACAATCATCAAAGTCGTTTTGGAACAAGTGATGTCACTTTACAAATCGAAAACACAAGTATTATTGAAACCGTGGGCATTCGACTTACCAATTTCGTGCGGCCACGCGTCCCCTTTTTTTATTGGCTAGGAGGTGCTGTGCGGGGTAGCTATTTGAGTACGGGAGGCGTGCGATCAGACCCCTGCGCGTGCTCATCGAGAGGAGAGCCCTTTGACCGCTACCTGCCGCGCACCTCCCTCCCAACGTCTCCATTAATGGTGCCTGAGCACCTGTTCTAGGGCGTGGCTATATGTCTCACTAGACTAAGATTTAAGAGAGAAAAATGAAAATCTAAAAAGAAAGTTTTGCACGGTCTTGATGCAAGATCCGACGGACCTATATAGCATTGACTGCTTCTTATAGAAAGCATGATGAATATAAGGACGATGACAGTGGATAATAATTGTCTTACATATTTAGAAACATAATTAAAAAAAGCCACATGCGGCAACGCCCGAAATACAGAAGGGCAAAAGATGAAGGAAGACAACGATCTGGCTCGTTGGTCTCTACTTTCTTGATGCGTTGCTGCAGGCCACGGGAACTAGTCTCCACGGTGAGCGGCGACGAGCTCTTTCTTGTCCTCAAGATGCTGCTTGAGAGCATCCACAGATTCCTCCACCAGCCTTCTGTGCTCAATGCGCAACTTGTTATTCTCGTCTATAAGTTTCTCGACGATGACGCCGGTCCTCTTCAACAAGGCAGTGGTGTGCTCCTGCTGCTCCGCACTTCTAACGATCTTCGCCCTCAGCAGGTTGCGCTCGGCCCGGAGCTTCGCATTGCTCTCATTTCATTGCCAGATGACATTGGTAGACTGTTCAAACGAGGCTTGCATGTCATCCTCCATCCTCGCCCACCTGGAGGTCTGATCTATCTGCCTATGGACGAGGGCACGCATGCACCTGTAAGAGTCCTCGCCTACCTGCGAGGCATTTTCCCATGCTGTCGCGGCAAGGGAGGACATCTCTGCTGCATTCGCAGCGCGGCGGGACATCTCTTCTGCTTCCGTGGCGCGGCCGGACTAGTCTGCTGCATCGACGGCACGGCGGGTCCTCCATGCTGCTTCGGCGGCGCGGCGGGACCTCTCTGCTGCTACGGCCGTGCGGTGGGACATGTTGGTTGCTATCGCGGCGAGGCGGGACATCTCTCGTGCTCCCGCTTCTAGGCTCGCCTCTCCCTGGTCGCAATCTCTCGACCAAGAACTCACGCTGGCCATGGCGGACGCAAGGGAATGATGATGAATGACTTGTTTGTTTTTGACTTTTTGTGGATGACGAGTTGAGGAGGAATGTGCAGTCATCTTGGAGTAGTAGTATTTATAACCGCGTAGTAATACGCTCCTAAGTGGGAAACCGTTTAGGTTTTGATCGGTGTGAACAGGTTTGCAATTTGGAATATGACGGGACGCATGCTCAAAATTTACTCACGGTTATAAGTGTGACACTATTCTCGGAAGACGTAACATGGGCACGTACGCCTTCTCGGCCGCGTATGTGGCGTTTGCACCATAGGGTGCACCGCAATAGGCATTGTCAGCACACGTCTTTTAATTAGAATGGGTGTGCCCGTCTAGCGCACACACGTTGATCTATCTAACTATTTCAGTTTGTTGTGGCTAACCGCAAACAGTTCATCCATGTGAAGTGTATGCCATCAATCGCAGACACTTTGACCTGGCTTACCCGTTTCTGTTCTGTTGCCTAATCACAAACAGTTAATCCTTCTGGAGCGTATGCCCTCAATCACACACACCTTGATTTGGCTGACCGTTTCTTTTGTGTTGCCTAATCACAAAGAGTTCATCCGAGTGAATCGTATGCTGTATATCGCACACACCTTCATCTGGATGCATGTTTCTTTTGTGTTGCCTAATCACAAACAGTTCATCCGAGTGAACCGTATGCTCTATATCGCACACGCCTTCATCAAGCTGCCCGTTTCTTTTGTTCTGCCTCATCACAAACAGTTCATTGGACTGAATTGGATGCCCTGCATCGCACACGCAACTAAAATCTGAACCATGTTTGATGCATCCTCCATAGCAAACGTTTTCACCTTTTTGATGGTTTTCATACAACACCGTTTGCGATTATGGCATCACACACAGTTTCTCGAAGGGTCTCTGATCATAGTGTCGCGTTAGCAGCATCCTGCAGTAGTGCAAGTAGTTAACTAAACACCACAACAAATGAACCAAACATTAACTGAGCACCACATTGCACAATATAACATACTCCTAATAGAAGATCAGAGAGTTAACCAAACAGTTAACTACAACCAATTGTAGCAATTGTATTTGTTTCTCATATATTTACTACAGCCAAATTCAATTTATTCCTTAGATGGTATACAATAACAGAATGCACCCACAATTTTGTAAAGATAACTTCGATTTATTTCTCACATGGGAGACAATACAAAATTGCAGCCTGAAGAATTGAACATCACATTTGCAAAATTGAACCAAACAGTTAACTGAAGACGACAACTAATTTACAAAACAGTTAATAAGTGAGCACCACACTGCACGACATATAGAACATATACACTAGAGCAACAGATTGCATGGTGAAATTAGATAGCACAATTCACTAGATTATGTGAAGGAAAGGTAGGAGCAACACACGCAACGGGTAAACCGAGCATGCTTAACCGGCGTAGCTAGCAATTGGCAAGGTGCTCCTCCAAGATCTGGGGGTCGGCACGAATGGCAGCCATCGCGACCTCATGCACGTGTGCAGCCGCGATTTGCTTCTCCGCTGCCAAATGCTCCTTGAGGTCCTGGCTATACCGCATGCACCATGGCTTAGGCCGGCGCTTATTTGGTGGAGGGGTCAGTGATTTGGGTGGAAGGTGTCGCGCTCGCGCCGGCGGTCAGGGCATGTGGGATGTGGAAGGAGGAGGATGATGGGGGTCGGGTGTGGATTACCTGCCTGGATAGAGGAGGCCGAGCAGCGTGAAGGAGGGTTGCCGGCAAGGAGGCGACAACGCTGCAAGCAAGGAGTGAAGGTTTCAACTTGGAAAGGAAGGCAGAAAGAGGGGAAATGTGGCTTTTGGTAAGGGGAGGGGGCGGGGAGGTAGATATTTCCACGGAAGCCGAAAATTTGGAATCGCTTCAGCCAAAAAACTGGCGCGCAAAGTGTCATCAAACATGGTCCCTTATTGATAACTATGTACGATATGTCGACATCACAAATGATTCAGATAGCTTAACCCGTGTGTGATGAGTTCGAACGTCAAAAGTTTTGGTTCGAATTTCCATGGTTACAGTGGTCATCCATGTCATTGCATAATTTGGGTACACAAAGGACTACAACACACCCACACTTCTTAATTGAGCAAGTTCAGCAATTAAACAGAGCTAGCTGACCTAAACATTGCTCTAACAAATTAAAAACCGGTGCTCTTAATTAAACAAAACGTAGAGTACTACTACGGCTGGTGCTCGTCGATCTCCGCCACCGCCTCCATGTCCAGCTCGTGCCCGACGGTCTCCTGGGGAAGGGGCTCCATGGTATCCATCGCACCATACTCGACAAGCATCTCGCCATCTGCATCCACCATCTCTTTAGAAAAGGCTGCCACGAGCTGGGCGTGGGCGGACGCGATCTGGGCTTGGACGGGCTCCGTCGTTGCAAGGTATGCGGCGGAGGAACGGATGGCTGCTCGAACGCTCTCGGCGATTGCCAGCTCTTCGGCCGTGGGTTGCCGAACATTGTCGGAGAAGCTTCGTTCGATTTGTGCGGTGACCTCTAGGAGCTGGGCGTGGGCGGCCTCGACATGGTCGTGGGCGGCCTCCATCAAGGCTAAGGACGCCGCTGCGGAACGGATAGCTGCTGTGCCGCTCTCGCCAGTTGCTATCCCCGAGCCAGATGTTGCTGGCGCCACCTAAGAAGCAACAACGACGGTTTGGGCTGCCTTTGCCGCTCGATTGCAAATTGCAGTCGCGCTCATGCACCTTGTTAGCACGCGCATGGCGGCTACAGCCATGCTCTCGCTAGAGTGGGCCACCGAAGTTGCCCTCACGACGCGGGTCCACGTGCCCATCTTTCACCGGCGATGATTGAATAGTGAAATAATATTTGGGGAGCGAGCTAGTGTGCTTGAGACGCCAGCTGTGGACTGTAGCCCACACACCTTCTCGCGTAAGCCATAGGCATACTATACACCGACGGTGCTACAAGATATTTTGTACTACATCTCACACGGTTGCTGATAATAAACTGTGTGCGATCTACTTGATTTTCATCTTGATTTGAATTACATAATGGGGTCACAGCGGCAATGGACGATGTTTGAATTGCTAGACCTTTTATCTGGAGTGAACATGCAACTATATGTGTGTCGTAAAAGAATTGGAATTATTCAGGGTTCGTTTGAATATTTTGTAAAATTGGTTTTCTAGCCATTTCAGGTGAACAATTCAAATTTGAACTACATGCACATGCTCCAGTGCATATAAATTGGTTGAAAAATCAAATCTATGTCCTTGGGTGCATGCTTAGGTCCCATGCAAGAAATGGTAATGAATTTCAAACACTAGGGCACCGTTGATTGCCGGCAAAACATTGAGATGCCTGGTTTTAAAATTCTAGTAAATCCAAAACTCGTCTGAAATTCATGAAACTTGGCATGCTATCATGGAGCGGCATCAACATGCCGCGGTACAAACTTTGTCCCATTTGGGGCAGGTTTGGGTATATGCTTCTCACAAACCGGAGCTTCTCACAACAAGCATGATTGTTTTCGGTAGGGAACGTCCCACCTTTGGGGACGAAACGATATCCATTGCCTTTTATTGCTTAATTTTTTTTCTCGTGTCAACATATAACAACAGGAGTGTTGTGTGATTTTTTCTGATTTTTCGGGGTTCGTTTGGAAATTTTTATGCATTAACAGAGTTTTCAATGCATTTTATGTGCATAATTCAAATTTGAACTACATACACATGCTCCAGTGCATATAAATTGGTTGAAAAATCAAATCTGTGTCCTTGGGTGCATGCTTAGGTCCCATGCAATAAATGGGAATGAATTTCAAACACCGGGGCACCGTTGATTGCCAGCAAAACATTGAGATGCATGGTTTTTAAATTCTAGTAAATCCAAAACGCGTCCGAAATTCATGAAACTTGGCATGCTATCATGGAGCGGCGTCAACATGCCGTGGTACAAATTTTCTCCCATTTGGGGCAGGTTTGGGTATATGTTTCTCACAAACTGGAGCTTCTCACAACAAGCATGATGGTTTTCGGTAGGGAACGTCCCACCTTTGTGGACGAAATGATATCCATTGCCTCTTATTGCTTTCAAATATTTTTTGCTCATGTCAACATAGAACAGCAGGAGTGTTGTGTGATTTTTTGGGATTTTTTGTGGTTCGTTTGGACATTTTTATGCATTAACTGAATTTTCAATGCATTTTATGTGCATAATTCAAATTTGAACTACACGCACATGCTCCAGTGCATATAAATTGGTTGGAAAATCAAATATGTGTCCTTGGGTGCATGCTTAGGTCCCATGCAAAAAATGGGAATGAATTCAAACACCGGGGCACCGTTGATTGCTGGCAAAACAATGACAAGCATGGTTTTTAAATTCTAATAAATCCAAAACTCGTCTGAAATTCATGAAACTTGGCATGCTATCATGGAGCGGCATCAACATGTCGTGGTACTAATTTTGTCCCATTTGGGGCAGGTTTGAGTATATGCTTCTCACAAACCGGAGCTTGTCACAACACGCATGATGGTTTTCGGTAGGGAACGTCCCACCTTTGTGGACGAAACAATATCCATTGCCTCTTATTGCTTTCAATTTTTTTCTCATGTCAACATTGAACAACAGGAGTGTTCTGTGATTTTTTGTGATTTTTCGGGGTTCATTTGGACATTTTTATGCATTAACTGAGATTTCAATGCATTTATGTGCATAATTCAAATTTAAACTACATGCACATGCTCTGGTCCATATAAATTGGTAGAAAAATCAAATATGTGTCCTTGGGTGCATGCTTAGGTCCCATGCAAGAAATGGGAATGAATTTCAAACACCGGGGCACCGTTGATTGCCAGCAAAACATTGAGATGCATGGATTTTAAATTCTAGTAAATCCAAAACTCGTCTGAAATTCATGAAACTTGGCATGCTATCATGGAGCGGCATCAACATGTCGTGGTACAAATTTTATCCCATTTGGGGCAGGTTTGGGTATATGTTTTTCACAAACCGGAGCTTCTTACAACAAGCATGATGGTTTTCGGTAGGGAACGTCCCACCTTTGTGGACGAAACGATATCCATTGCCTCTTATTGCTTTCATTTTTTTCTCGTGTCAACATAGAACAACAGGAGTGTTGTGTGATTATTTTGTGATTTTTCGGGGTTCGTTTGGACATTTTCATGCATTAACTGAGTTTTCAATGCATTTATGTGCATAATTGAAATTTGAACTACATGCACATGCTCTAGTGCATATAAATTGGTTGAAAAATCAAATATGTGTCCTTGGGTGCATGCTTAGGTCCCATGCAAGAAATGGGAATGAATTTCAAACACCGGGCCATCGTTGATTGCCAGCAAAACATTGAGATGCATGGTTTTTAAATTCTAGTAAATCCAAAACTCGTCTGAAATTCATGAAACTTGGCATGCTATCATGGAGCGGCATCAACATGTTGTGGTACAAATTTTATCCCATTTTTGGCAGGTTTGGGTATATGCTTCTCACAAACCAGAGCTTCTTACAACAAGCATGATGGATTTCGGTAGGGAATGTCCCACCTTTGTGGACGAAACGATATCCATTGCCTCTTATTGCTTTCAAATATTTTTCTCATGTCAACATAGAACAACAGGAGTGTTGTGTGAATTTTTTGATTTTTTGGGGTTTGTTTGGACATTTTTATGCATTAACTGAGTTTTCAATGCATTTATGTGCATAATTAAAATTTGAACTACATGCACATGCTCCAGTACATATAAATTGGTTGAAAAATCAAATATGTGTCCTTGGGTGCATGCTTAGGTCCCAGGTAAGAAATGGGAATGAATTTCAAACACCAGGGCACCATTGATTGCCGGCAAAACATTAAGATGCCTGGTTTTTAAATTCTAGTAAATCCAAAATTCTGTTAACCATTCACGTGACGCCATTCAGATGACGGTGGGCTGGCGGCCGACGACGGGGTGGCGGCCACGACCACCACCCCTGGCTTTGGGCCGTGGTGGCGGAGCGGGTGATGGCCACAGTGGCCGGTAGTGGGGTGGCCGGCCATCTCCTGCCTTTGGGCCGCGGCGACGGAGCGGGCGATCACCCCAGCTTTGGATGGTGGTGTGGCGGCAACGGCGGCCGGCAACAGCTACGGACGGGCACCGGCGGTGGAGCGTGTGGTGGGTGTTTCGCACACACCCAACAGGGACGCCACGCGCACTACACTACGCCGGGACTGCGCCGCCGCCGCGGTGTAGCCTCCCAGCTGGAGACGTCCTCTGATGACGGCGGAGTGGCTGAGCGACGACAACGGACAGGTGCCATTGGCGAATGTGGGAGAATCAGACGAGATAAGCTACAGGGATGGAGGGGAAAATGCAACGCAGGACTCGCCAACCGTGAAGGTTTTTATAGCTAGCCGGTAAGCATTGGGATTTTGGGGGATTTCACCGAGTCGGGCGGGAAGCTTGCGCGGGAACCTGCAAGGTTGCGCGGGAACGGGTGATACGTCTCCAACTTATCTATAATTTTTGATTGTTCCATGCTATTATATTATCTGTTTTGGATGTTTAATGGGTTTATTTATACACTTTTATATTATTTTTGGGACTAACCTACTAACCCAAGGCCCAGTGCAAATTGCTGTTTTTTCCTATTTCAATGTTTCGTAGAAAAGGAATATCAACCGGAATCCAAATGGAATGAAACCTTCGGGACAGTTATTTTTGGAACAAACGTGATCCAGGGGACTTGGAGTAGACGTCAAGAAACAAACGAGGTGGCCACGAGGCAGGGAGGCGGCCTGCCCCCTGGGCGCGTCCCCACCCTCGTGGGCCCCTCGCAGCTCCACCGACCTACTTCTTCCTCCTATATATATACATATACCTCAAAAACATCCAGGAGCACCACGGAACCCTATTTCCACCGCCGCAACCTTCTGTACCCAATAGATCCCATCTTGGGGCCTTTTTCAGAGCTCCGCCGGAGGGGGAATCGATCATGGAGGGCTTCTAGATCAACACCATAGCCTCTCCGATGATGTGTGAGTAGTTTACCACAGACCTTCGGGTCCATAGTTATTAGCTAGATGACTTGTTCTCTCTCTTTGGATCTCAATACAAAATTCTCCTCGATCTTCTTGGAGATCTATTCGATGTAACTCTTTTTGCGGTGTGTTTGTCGAGATCCGATGAATTCTGGGTCTATGATCAAGTTTATCTATGAACAATATTTGATTCTTCTCTGAAATCTTTTATGTATGATTGGTTATCTTTGCAAGGCTCTTCGAATTATCAGTTTGGTTTGGCCTACTAGATTCATCTTTCTTGCAATGGGAGAAGTGCTTAGCTTTGGGTTCAATCTTGCGGTGTCCTTTCCCAGTGAGAGCAGGGGCAGCAAGGCACGTATTGTATTGTTGCCATCGAGGATACAAAGATGGGGTTTATATCATATTGCTTGAGTTTATCCCTCTACATCATGTCATCTTGCCTAATGCGTTACTCTGTTCTTATGAACTTAATACTCTAGATGCATGTTGGACAGTGGTCGATTGTGGAGTAATAGTAGTAGATGCAGAATCGTTTCGGTCTACTTGTCGCGGACGTGATGCCTATATACATGATCATGCCTAGATATTCTCATAATTATGCACTTTTCTATCAATTGCTTGATAGTAATTTGTTCACCCATCGTAATACTTATGCTATCTTAAGAGAAGCCAGTAGTGAAACCTATGGCCCCCTGTCAGTGTCAAAGCCGGCGGATCTCGGGTAGGGGGTCCCGAACTGTGCGTCTAAGGTTGATGGTAATAGGAGACAGGGGACACAGTGTTTACCCTGGTTCGGGCCCTCTCTATGGAGGTAATACCATACTTCCTGCTTGATTGATCTTGATGAATATGAGTATTACAAGAGTTGATCTACCACGAGATCGTAATGGCTAAATCCTAGAAGTCTAGCCTGTATGACTACGGTATTGAGTATATCCTTTCCGGAATACACCCTCCGGTTTATATAGACACCGGGGGGATCTAGGGTTACATAGAGTCGGTTACATAAGATGGAATCTTTATAGTTGTTTGCCAATCTTTCCTCCCATGCCAAGGAGAGTGTTATCGATACAAGGGTACAATCTTCGGTCTTCGTATATTCACAGCCCATCAGTCCGACCCATAGATAACAGGCCGGACGCCCGAGGACCCCTTAGTCCAGGACTCCCTCAGTAGCCCCTGAACCTGGCTTCAATGATAAGGTATCCGGTACGTAGTGCTGTCTTCGGCATTGCAAGGCGGGTTCCTCCGTCCAAACTCCCAAATAGTCTCCAGACGAATTGATCGTATTCGGACCTGTAACACACACCGCACACAACCGCAAAGAGAATATAATAACTCACGAGTCTAATCTGCTGACAACTTTAGTAATGTGACGTCAGGCCTGTCCGGTCATAATTTCGAACCATTTTTCGCCCCACATTTCGTGATGCGATTGTCATTGGCACGTCTTGTCAAAGCAGAGATCATGTCCCCCTTATTACGGGATTCTCATCAACACGGGCGTGGGTAACCCAACTGCGCCGTTTACACAACCCTTGGGAGCAGGCGAATTTTAAGGCAAATGGGGGGCGTTCGATATTCACTGCTCTTATAAGGAGATAAGATTCCCCTTTCTTCTCCCATGCTTTCTTCCTGCCTCTCCGTTCTTGAGCTCCAACACCCAAGTTCTCATTTCCCTGTCTCAAGAAAGCACTCAACCATGTCCAGATCCGGAGGTCAAGGCAATGGATGGCCTCCTCCGTTAAGAGGAAAGATATAGAGGAGCTCTGAGAGGCCGGATACCTGGCCAAGGAGATCATTCACCGACTTCCGGCCAAGGGACAGATTGTCCCCACCCCCGAGCCTCATGAGAGAGTGGTGTTTCTCACGCATTTTGTCTGCGGGCTGGGATTCCCTCTCCACCCGTTTGTCCGCGGATTGATGTTTTAATATGGCTAGACTTCCTTGATCTATCCCCCAATTTTATCCTCAACATCTCGGCATTTATAGTTGTGTGCGAGGACTTTCTCCGCATCCCACCTCACTTTGGAGTATGGCTGAAGACCTTCAATGTGAAGCTGAAGGTGGTGAGCAGCCAACATGCAGAGTGCTGAGGAGCTATGTTGGGTAAGATGCCCAATGTCACCTGGCTCGAAGGTTCTTTCATGGAGACGGTGAAGGGGTGGCAATCAGGGTGGTTCTACATTACTGAGCCGCGCGACACCAACTGGATGGCGGCCCTCGAATTCTGATCCAGAGTTCCGATGCGGCTCACCTCCTGGCAAGAGAAGGGCCTAACCTGGGGTTCTCCGGGCGAGCTGACAGGGCTCCAAACGTGTGTCCAGAACATGATATCCAACAAGATCAAGCTTGTCAATGTGATCTAGGTTATGCTCATCCGCCGAATCCTCCCGTGCCAACGTCGGACTTGCTATTTGTGGGAATTCGATCCGGCCAAGCACCAGACACTGCTAGAGCTCTTTGGCACAATGCACGAGGATATCTGGAAAGTGCTCTTCAAGGCCGGAGAGACGCCACTGCCTAAAACCAAGGATCGTGGGCTTAGCTCAAAGTGCCAAGATAATTTGATAAGTTCTTTCATGCTCTCAAGGCATAATCTTTACTAGCGTATTGTGAGAAAGAAGTCTAAGATCTCCTATCAATTTTTTCCTTAGGCCTGGACCGACATAGCGAGGCGGATTAACTGTCCAACCCCGCTACCCGAAGACAAAGAGACCCCACTCCTGACGAAGATGTTGTTCCCGGTGCCTTATGATGTGCCAGATAAGAAGACCAAGAAGTCGGCCAAGGGGACCAGGAGTGGCCTTCGTCGAAAGGATACTTCGGACCTGTCGTCGAAGACGAGACTGACCCTTCGGTCGCCGAAGACGACGAGGAGGAGGAGGAATAAGACAACTCCCCTCCTGAGGGAGGGGGAAGAAAAGGGTGGTCTCCACGAACCTGGAGGTGAAGGTACCCAAGAGGGGGAAGGGCTCTCTCGCGGATAACTCTGTGTGGGATGTCGATAGCAGTCCGGAACGAATGCCCCGGACCAAGCCTCGGGCCGCTTCATGAGTACAAAGTACCTTATGTTCGTCCAAATGTATGGCCCTTCCCCTTGGCCATATTAATATGTTTAGTTTATGTTATTGCAATTCGGCCCGCGACAGTTCTCCGCAATCCTCGATAGAGGGATCGCTAGACTCGAAGGAGATGGCTAGCATGCCGCCGCCACCTGCTCACTCTGCCTCACCCAAAGGCGATGACGAGGTGATGTCCCAAAGGGCCTTTCCTGACTAAGGGGAGGCTACGGAGATCGTCACGGCGGCGTCCAAGGATGACTCCACGGCCTCCGAACACATGGGGGAAGAAACCCCCATGGGGACTGATGGTGGGGCCGAGTTCCATTCGGCCCTCAGCCGGATATCATTCCGGAGACCTGCACGGCTCCGGAGTCTGGCGAACGGCCTTCCCCGAAAGGAGGTGGTGTGCCTGTTCCGCTGGTGTCCCTCGTCCAACCAGAGGCACCGGATGATCTGCTGGAAGCACTGCGAGGTGCTTCCATTGTAGATGAACACCGTGTCCTCATGGGTACGGTGATCAAAAAAGTTCAGTCTGCCAAAAGCAGGCTGACCGAATCCTGCACTAGCCTTTTAACAGGCTTTGAGGTAATAATAATTGTAGAAAGAATATCACATCATAGATAGTAGCCACTGATGCTCTGTTCGGTGTTCGGAAAGAAAGGCCGAACAGAGAATCGAAACAATTTTCGTACGAGTCTAACATATGATGTCTATGTAAATAAGCAAGCGTCGCTGCTGGCTGCTGCCGCTCATACTGCGAAGGTCTCCGAACTGAACAGAGCCTGGAGTGGGCCGAGGAAGAGCTCGGCCTTGTGAAGAAGCAGCTGGAGCACAGCCAAGGTATGCTCCAGCAGATCAATACTTCATGTTGTTAGGAAGGATGAATACTTCGTGCTGATTAAAGTGTCATGGACTATGCTAGGGGCCACGACCGAGGTGGCGACCCTCAAAAAGGCATTAGCCGAGGCCGAGGACAAAGCAGCCAAGGAACGCGTTGCACGCAAAAAGCACGAGGCCTGGGTCAGCGAGGTTCAACAAGAGCTTCAGGATGCCATCAAGAAGTACGAGTCCCTGGAGCATGATTCTAAGACGCAGGCATTCGAACTTGCGAAGGCCCGCCAGAGCGCACAAGAGGCTCGACCCGAGGCCCAGAGCGCCCTTCAAGAACTCCAGGCGGCTAAGAAGATTGCGGCGGGTAAGGCTTTCATTATGCAAAGCAAGTTGGTGAAGGAAACGCTCCTTGTACTTACCCGAATTTGGTGCTCTACATGGGCGTTTACGGATTTGCCGCGCAGGGTATCTGATGCTGCTGAATTCTATCAAGTCGAGGAAGGGAGTTCGAAGGAGAAGCTGTTCTGGTCTCAATATCTTGGACCTAAACATCCGGTATCCTTCAGCGACCAGCTGAAATAGTTGGTCGAGCTGCACAAGGCAGCCGAGCTGGCCATGAGGGACCTGATAGTCCGACTATGGCCTGCCGCGCCGGTACCTAGCAGCTACTTCGGGCTTGTGAAGCGGCTTGTTAGTGTCTTCCTGTGGCTTGAGGTCATAAAGCGGTCGGTCTGTATTGAAGGTGCCCGGATGGCCTTTGCTCGCTACAAGATGTGGTGGGCGAAGATGGACGCCGTCGAGATGACCAAGGGGCCGCCGAAGGGCAAAGGAGCACCGTACACCCGAGCGCTATTTTGCAGATGTCCTAGAGGGGTCTCGTATTGTAGCCACGTAGTGTGGGCATGACATTATTTTTGAGTGAATACACTCGTATTATTGTCTTATATGCTGACAACAAATCCGCTTTGTAATATAATTTATGTTTTGATTGTGTCCTCCTGTGCGGCCGTGTTGTATGAAATCTAAGGGTTGGCCAGTCATCGGCTTCTGCCCTCACATAGGTAGTATGGAGGTGTTTGGGATGGTATCTAAACAATCTTCATCCAATTATATGGTCCTTGAAGGAGTTGTTTAGCGCAACGAACCAAGCAACCAGACTATACGGCTTGAATGCCCTCACTTAGCCATAGGAGTTTTATAATAAAACATAGGCGCAACCCTAGGTATACGAACCAGAGTGCTGTCAGCGTCTGATCTGGAAGTACCGATCCTTCGTGAAATGCGGAAAAATCTCCAATGATTTGAGACCTCCGAACAGCTGACCGGCTCTCGCCGCATCATGACAGTCAGTTTTCAGCTTTCTCTACTGAGGTGCTCGTCCGGTTTAGACCAGGGCACAATCGAAGTAGTTCTCCCTTTACTACCCTAGCCGATGTAGCGGAACGTAGGGTAGCAAGCACAGGAGCCAGGCAACCCAACTATTGACCAAAGACATGATTCAGAGCCAATGCATATAATGCTAAATTCGGGGTGCCAAACTATACATATAAGAAGTGTTCGGACTTTTGTTGCCGTAATGTGGGGTGCTATAAAGCCCCTGGCAAACATCAAAACATACCAAAGTGTACGGGTGCTACCTGGTGGGGTTATCCACAGGGAAACTGAAATAAAAGGAAAAGAGAGAAAGAAAACAGAAAAGATGTAAAGGTAAAAAACTGGGGTCCTACAGCCCCAGCTACAAACTGTTTTCATTGTAATGTAATTAGTACGTCAAGGCGCATTGATACGAGTAGTGCAATAAGCAACATGCTATTGTACATGCCGAAACCAGGGAGAGCTGCATGTGGGTCCTAGAAAACAGGTAGAGTTATCATTAACGGAATCACCCAAAAAGTCCCCGTATGTCTACGCTCCTCGCCATCTTCGTGTATTTATCCTTCAAGAGGACCGATAACCAGACCCCCCGATGGGGCCTGCAGGATTAAAACCTGAAAGAAACAAACAGAGTGAAAGTATGTGTGTATCCGATGTCAGTTGAGCCGTGTCGTGGATCAGAAGCTAGCTACGCCTCCGTCCATGCCCATGGAATTTTGAGTGCGTAGTTATGTACGCGCGGCACGTATGCCACCACTTGATCGGGACAGAGACGGAGGCCGGATTGCTAGTCGAGCTCCTGATGAGCCGAGCTCTCCTGCTGTAGAGTAGTTCGGACCCTCTTAAGGGTGTCCGAGGGCTCAGCAGCCGAATAAAGGTTCTGCTTGAGCAGGCTGCTTTGTACTTCTGCAGCCAGGGCAGCTATGTGCTCTTCTGTACGGAGAGAGCGTTTTGTATTGCCATTGACTGTTATGACGCTGCATGGGTCGGGCATCTTGAGCTTGAGATAAGCATAGTGTGGCACTGCGTTGAATCGATCAAATGCAGTTTGTCCGAGCAGTGCATGATAGCCGCTGCGGAATGGGACAATATCAAAGACTAACTCCTCGCTTCGGAAGTTGTCCGGAGATCCGAAGACAACCTCTAATATGATTGAGCCCGTACAATGGGCCTCTATGCCTGGAATGACTCCTTTAAAGGTGGTCTTTGTAGGCTTGATCCTTGATGGTTTAATGCCCATTTTTTGCACTGTATCCTGATAGAGCAGATTGAGGCTGCTACCGCCGTCCATGAGGACACGAGTCAGGTGGAACCCATCAATTATTGGGTCTAAGACCAGTGCGGCTGAGCCTCCATGACGGATACTGGTCGGGTGATCCCGGAGATCAAAAGTGATCGGGCATGACTACCATGGATTGAATTTTGGGGCGACTCGCTCTATCGCGTAGATGTCCCTATGCGCATGCTTGCGCTCCCTCTTGGGGATGTGGGTAGCATATATCATGTTCACCGTTTTGACCTGAGGGGGAAACTTCTTCTGCCCCCCTGTGTTCGGTTGCCATGGATCTTCGTCATCGTCCTTGCTTTGCGATCCCTTTTCCCTCTCGGCATTTAATTTGCCGGCCTGTTTGAAAACCCAACACTCTCTACTTGTATGATTAGGAGGCTTGTCGGGGGTGCCGTGAATCTGGCATGGACGATCAAGTATGTGGTCCAAGCTGGATGGGCCCGAATTGTTCTTTTGGAACGGCTTCTTCCGCTGACCGAACTTAGAGCCACAGAATCCGGCGTTGACTGCCGTATCCTCGGTGGTGTCACTGTTGTTTCAGCGCTTGTATCTATTGCGTCGAGACTTGTCTTTGTTGCTTTTAACTTCAGGGGTGTCGGCGTCGCTTGCGTTGTTATTGCTACGGGCCAACCAACTGTCCTCGCCCGCACAAAAGTGGGTCATGAGTGCCATGAGGGCCGCCATGGATTTTGGCTTTTCTTGGCCGAGTTGGCGAGCAAGCCATTCGTCGCGGATGCTATGCTTGAAAACTGCTAGATCTTCGGCGTCCGGACAGTCGACAAATTGGTTCTTGTTAGTTAAGAACCTTGTCCAAAATTTCCTGGCGGACTCTCCAGGCTGTTGAACTATATGTCTTAAGTCATCAGCGTCCGAAGGTCAAACATATGTACCTTAGAAGTTATCGAGGAAAGCCTCTTCCAAGTCCTCCCAGCTGCCAATGGAATTTTCAGGCAGACTTTTTAGCCAATGCCGAGCTAGCCCTTTGAGTTTTAGAGGGAGGTATTTTATGGCGTGGAGGTCATCTCCGCGGGCCATATGGATGTGGAGAATGAAGTCCTCGATCCACACCGCGGGGTCCGTGGTTCCATCGTATGATTCTATGTTCATGGGCTTGAATCCTTTGGGGAATTCGTGATCCAGGACCTCATCAGTGAAGCAATGAGGGTGTGCGGGGCCTCTATATCGGGCCGTATCATGACGCAGCTCTAATGGAGTCTGTCTGTGGTGTTCAGCCCACGCATGACTGGGTTTGTCACGTCCGAATAGGTAGCCGTTGTCACGTGTCGAGGCGCGTCCTCGCGATCCGTATATTGATCTGGTATGTCCTGCTTTATTGTTCAGGTTCTGCCAGAGGTCATATGTATGGCTGTGGGCTAATTTACCTCTGTCTGAGTGATGAGGCGGGGAGGGCTGATGTTTGGCATGAATTGCCGTTTTGTCCCGACCACGTGGTGGTCGGTCGGCCGTATTATGCGATGGCGGTATGTACTCCGGCGCCTCCTCGTCGAACTGAGGTAGAAATTTGTGCTTTGGGTAGCTTTTGGTTGGGCGCTTGAGGCCGTATTCTTCGGCTGCTAGGACATCAGTCCATTTATCATTGAGCAGATCTTGGTCAGCTTGAAGCTGTTGCAGCTTCATTTTCAGGCTCCTTGCCGTGGCTATTAGCTGGCGCTTGAAGCGCTCCTGCTCAAGAGGTTCCTTGGGCACGATGAAATCTTCGATGCCGAGGCTCCCCTCGTCTTCGGGGAGCAGAAGGTAATTATCGTCCTCCAAATCTTCGTGCGTGGCCTGATTAACAGGGCTAACCTACTCATCTTCCTGTTCATCTTGTTTGTTTGCTTTATCAATGGGGTCTTCGTTGTCTTCGGCACCTTCCGGAGTGTCATCTTCTCCTGTGTCGGTGCTGCTGTCTTTACTCGGCGCGAGTTAGAGCGGCGTCGCTGAAGCCGGCGCTTGGACTGTATTTCGGAAGGTTTATCCTCAACTGGGTCTTCCTTATCATCGCCGCTGTTCTCCTTTGGTGCATCCACCATGTATATGTTGTACGAGGAAGTGGTCGTCCAGCGTCCGGTGAACGGCGGGTTCTGGGCCTCTTCTTCTCCGGCATCATCGTCCATACCATCAATGTCCTCGGAGTCGTAATCAAATTTGTCGGTTAAATCCTCGATCGTGGCTATAAAGTTGGCGGCGGGTGGGAAGTAAAATTCTCTATCATCAGCCCCTAGTTCGAGCCGGATATAGCTCGGCTAAGAGTCCTCCGCCCAAGGACAGGTTTTTTAATGAGTTTAGCACATCGCCCAAAGGCGAGTGTTGGAAGATGTCTCCGGCGCTGAATTTGAAGATCGATAAACGATCAAGCTCGGCGTCCGTGGGCTCGCGCGGTTCGGACCCTACGGCCGTTGACGAGTCCGGCGTTCCGGTGGCATAGGCATCATGTGAGGCTAGGTCCATGTGCGGCTCCAACACTGTGGAATCTGCGGCCTCCGTGGTGGGGTTAATCTCCCATCTTTGGATGGCGGTCCCACTCCAGCTCTAGGGCCAGAGCGGTTACAGGAGCGATCTCCTGGATGCGGCCCGATGACAGATTTAGGTCATGATCATTGGGGTGACCGGGAGCAGCGACTGCGGTATCGAACCCGACGAAGATTAAGTCTCCACGGACGTCCGCGACGTAGTTCAAGCTCCTGAATCTGACCTGATGGCCAGGGGCGTAGCTTTCGATCTGCTCCAGATGGCCAAACAAGTTGGCCCGCAGTGCGAAGCCGCCGAACACGAAGATCTGCTCGGGGAGGAAACTTTCTTCGCAAATAGCGTCATTATTGACGATTCAAGGGGCCATCGAACCTTTCAGTGACAGCACAGAGGAACTCTTAATGAAAGCACCAATGTCGGTGTCAAAACCGGCGGATCTTGGGTAGGGGGTCCCGAACTGTGCGTCTAAGGTTGATGGTAACAGGAGACAGGGGACACGATGTTTACCTAGGTTCGGGCCCTCTCTATGGAGGTAATACCCTACTTCCTGCTAGATTGATCTTGATGAATATGAGTATTACAAGAGTTGATCTACCATGAAATCGTAATGGCTAAACCCTAGAAGTCTAGCCTGAATGACTACGATATTGACTATATCCTTTCCGGACTACACCGTTCGGTTTATATAGACACCGGGGAGATCTAGGGTTACATAGAGTCGGTTAGATAAGATGGAATCTTTATAGTTGTCTGCCAAGCTTGCCTTCCACGCCAAGGAGAGTCTTATCCGGACACGGGTACAATCTTTGGTCTTCATATCTTCACAGCCCATCAGTCCGGCACATAGATAACAAGCCGGATGCCCGAGGACCCCTTAGTCCAGGATTCCCTCGCCTCCAGGTCTATCTTTTATCATATAAGTTTCCAATCTATTTTACTTTGCAATCTTTACTTTCCTATCTATATCATGAAAACACCAAAAATATTTATCTTATTATTATTATCTCTATCAGATATCACTCTCGTAAGTGACCGTGAAGTGATTGAAAACCCCTTTATCGCGTTGGTTGCGAGGTTCTTATTTGTTTGTGTAGGTACGAGGGACTTGCGTGTAGTCTCCTACTGGATTGATACCTTGGTTCTCAAAAACCGAGGGAAATACTTACGCTACTTTGCTGCATCACCCTTTCCTCTTCAAGGGAAAACCAATGCAATGCTCAAGAGGTAGCAAGAAGGATTTCTGGCACTGTTGCCGAGGAGATCTACTCAGAAGTCAAGACATACCAAGTACCCATCACAAACTCTTATCCCTCGCATTACATTATTTGCCATTTGCCTCTCGTTTTCCTCTCGCCTCTTCACCCTTGTCGTTTTATTCGCCCTCCTTTTCCACTCGCCTCTCTTTCCGTTTGCCTCTTTTTCGCTCGCTTTTTGTGTGCTTGTGTGTTGGATTGTTTGTCATGATGGCTCAAGATAATACTAAACTCTGTGATTTTTCCAATACCAACAATAATGATTTTATTAGCACTCCAATTGATCCCCTTACCGATGTTGAATCTTGTGAGATTAATACTGCTTTGCTGAATCTTGTCATGAAAGATCTGTTTTCTGGCCTTCCTAGTGAAGATGCCGTTACCCATCTAAACAACTTTGTTGATTTGTGTGATATGCAAAAGAATAAAGATGTGGATAATGATATTGTTAAATTGAAGCTATTCCCGTTTTCACTTAGAGATCGTGCTAAAACTTGGTTTTCGTCTTTGCCTAAAAATAGTATTGATTCTTGGAACAAGTGTAAAGATGCTTTTATCTCTAAGTATTTTCCTCCCGCTATTATGAATTTTAAGCAACTTGATCATGAGCATGTTGCACAAGCATGGGAGAGGATGAAATTAATTATTCGTAATTGCCCTACACATGGTTTGAATTTGTGGATGATCATACAAATTTTGTATGCTGGATTGAATTTTGCTTCTAGAAATCTTTTAGATTCGGCCGCGGGAGGCACTTTTATGGAAATCACTTTAGGAGAAGCTACCAAACTCCTAGATAATATTATGGTTAATTATTCTCAATGGCACACCAAAAGATCTACTAGTAAAAAGGTTCATGCTATAGAAGAAATTAATGTTTTGAGTGGAAAGATGGATGAACTTATGAAATTGTTTGCTAATAAGAGTGTTTCTTCTGATCCTAATGATATGCCTTTGTCTACTTTGATTGAGAATAATAATGAATCTATGGATGTGAATTTTGTTGGTAGGAACAATTTTGGTAACAACGCTTATAGAGGAAACTTTAATCCTAGGCCGTTTCCTAGTAATTCCTCTAATAATTATGGTAATTCCTACAACAATTCTTATGGAAATTATAATAAGATGCCCTCTGATTTTGAATCTAGTATTAAAGAATTTATTAGTTTGCAAAAGAGTTTCAATGCTTTGATTGAAGAAAAATTGTCTAAGATTGATGAGTTGGCTAGGAATGTGGATATAATTTCTCTTGATGTTGATTCTTTGAAACTTAGATCTATTCCACCTAAGCATGATATCAATGAGTCTCTCAAAGCCCTGAGAATTTCCATTGATGAGTGCAAAGAAAGAACCGCTAGAATGCGTGCTAAAAAAGATTGCTTTATAAAAGCGTGTTCTTCTAGTTTTGATGATAATAAGGATGAAGATCTAAAAATGATTGATATTTCTCCTATTAAATCTTTGTTTTGCAATATGAATCTTGATAATGATGGGACTGGAGATGAGTCAACTTTAGCTAAAAGGCGTCCCAATAATTCAGAGTTTTTAGATCTTGATGCAAAACTTTACATAGCAATGAACCCACTATTTTGGATTTCAAGAAATTTAATTACGATAATTGCTCTTTGATAGATTGTATTTCCTTGTTGTAATCCGTGCTAAATTCTCCGCATGCTTATAGTCAAAATAAAGCTTTTACCAAACATATCGTTGACGCTTTAATGCAATCTTATGAAGAAAAACTTGAATTAGAAGTTTCTATCCCTAGAAAACTTCATGATGACTGGGAACCTACTATTAAAATTAAAATTAAAGATCATGAATGCTATGCTTTATGTGATTTGGATGCTAGCGTTTCCACGATTCCAAAAACTTTGTGTGATGTGTTAGGTTTCCGTGAATTTGATGATTGTTCTTTAAATTTGCACCTCACGGATTCCACTATTAAGAAACCTATGGGAAGGATTAATGATGTTCTTATTGTTGCAAATAGGAATTATGTGCCCGTAGATTTCATTGTTCTTGATATTGATTGCAATCCTACATGTCCCATTATTCTTGGTAGGCCTTTCCTTAGAACGATTGGTGAAATTATTGATATGAAAGAAGGGAATATTAGATTCCAATTTCCGTTAAGGAAGGGCATGGAACACTTTCGTAGAAAGAAAATTAAATTACCTTATGAATCTATTATGAGAGCCACTTATGGATTGCATACCAAAGATGATAATACCTAGATCTATTCTTACTTTTATGCCTAGCTAGGGGCGTTAAACGATAGCGCTTTTTGGGAGGCAACCCAATTTTATTTTTGTTTCTTGCTTTTTGGTTCTGTTTAGTAATAAATAATTCATCTAGCATCTGTTTATATGTGGGTTTTATGCTTTTAATTAGTGTTTGTGCCAAGTAGAACCTTTGGGAAGACTTGGGGGAAGTTTTTGCGATCTTGCTCTAAAAAACAAAAACATTAGCGCTCACGAGATTTGCTTCCATTTTTTAATGGAGAGTGCGATTAGGTTTTTTTCAGATGATTAATAGACAAATTCCTCACGTCCACCAGTTATTTCAGAATTTTTGGGGTTACAGAACTATTCGAAACCTACAGATTACTACAGAATGTTCTATTTTTGACGGATTCTGTTTTTCGTGTGTTGTTTGCTTATTTTGATGCATCTATGGCTAGTATCGAAGGGTATGAACCATAGAGAAGTTGGAATACAGTAGGTTTAACACCAATTTAAATAAAGAATGAGTTCATTATAGTACCATAAGTGGTGGTTTGTTTTCTTATACTAACGAAGCTCATGAGATTTTCTGTTGAGTTTTGTGTTGTGAAGTTTTCAAGTTTTGGGTAAAGATTTGATGTATTATGGAATAAGGAGTGGCAAGATCCTAAGCTTGGGGATTCCCAAGGCACCCCAAGGTAAAATTCAAGGACAACCAAAAGCCTAAGCTTGGGGATGCCCCGGAAGGCATCCCCTCTTTCATCTTCTTCCATCGGTAACTTTACTTAAGGCTATTTTTTTATTCACCACATTATATGTGTTTTGCTTGGAGAGTCTTGTATGATTTGAGTCTTTGCTTTTTAGTTTACCACAATCTTCCTTGTTGTACACACCTTTTGGGAGAGACAAACATGAATTGGAATTTATTAGAATACTCTATGTGCTTCACTTATATCTTTTGAGCTAGACAATTTTGCTCTGGTGCTTCACTTATATCTTTTAGAGCACGGTGGTGGTTCTATTTTTTTAGAAAGTATTGATCTCTCATGCTTCACTTATATTATTTTGAGAGTATTTTAGAACAGCATGGTAATTTGCTTTGGTTACAAAATCAGTCCTAATATGATAGGCATCCAGGATGGGTATAATAAAAACTATGATAGAAAGTGCATTGAATACTATGAGAAGTTTGATACTTGATAATAGTTTTGAGATATAAAGATGGTGATATTAGAGTGTGCTAGTTGAGTAGTTTTGAATTTGAGAAATACTTGTGTTGAAGATTGCAAGTCCCGTAGCATGCATGTATGGTAACCGTTGTGTAACAAATTTGAAACATGAGTTGTTCTTTGATTGTCTTCCTTCTGAGTGGCGGTCGGGGACGAGCAATGGTCTTTTCCTACCAATCTATCCCCCTAGGAGCACGTGCGTAATGCTTGGTTTTTTATGGCTTGTATATTTTTGCAATAAGTATGTGAGTTCTTTATGACTAATGTTGATTCCATGGATTATACGCACTCTCACCTTTCCATCATTGCTAGCCTCTTCGGTACCGTGCATTGCCCTTTCTCACCTTGAGAGTTGGTGCAAACTTCACCGGTGCATCCAAATCCCGTGATATGATACACTCTATCACACATAAACCTCTTTATATCTTCCTCAAAACAGCCACCATACCTACCTATTATGGCATTTCCATAGCCATTCTGAGATATATTGCCATGCAACTTTCCACCGTTTCATTTATGACACGCTTCATTATTGTCATATTGCTTTGCATGATCATGTAGTTGACATCGTAATTGTGGCAAAGCCACCAAGCATAATTTATCATACATGTCACTCTTGATTCATTGCCCTTCCCGGTACACCGCCAGAGGCATTCATATAGAGTCATATTTTTTTTCTAGTATCGAGTTGTAATCATTGAGTTGTAAATAAATAGAGGTGTGATGATCATCAGTAATAGAGCATTGTCCCAAAAAAAGAGAAAGGCCAAAAAAGTCCCAAAAAAGGGGGAAAAGAAATAAAAAGGGACAATGCTACTATCCTTTTTTCCACACTTGTGCTTCAAAGTAGCACCATGATCTTTATGATAGAGAGTCTCTTGTTTTGTCACTTTCATATACGAGTGGGAATTTTTCATTATAGAACTTGGCTTGTATATTCCAACAATGGGCTTCCTCAAATGCCCTAGGTCTTCGTGAGCAAGCAAGTTGGATGCACACCCACTTAGTTTCTTTTGTTGAGATTTCATACATTTATAGCTCTAGTGCATCCGTTGCATGGCAATCCCTACTCCTTGCATTGACATCAATTGATGGGCATCTCCCTATCCCATTGATTAGCCGCATCAATGTGAGACTTTCTCCTTTTTTGTCTTCTCCACATAACCCCCATCATCATATTCTATTCCACCCATAGTGCTATATCCATGGCTCACGCTCATGTATTGCGTGAAAGTTGAAAAAAGTTTGAGATTACTAAAGTATGAAACAATTGCTTGGCTTGTCATTGGGTTGTGCATGATGAGAGCATTCTTGTGTGACGAAAATGGAGCATGGCCAAACTATATGATTTTGTAGGGATGAACTTTCTTTTGCCATGTTATTTTGAGAAGACATGATTGCCTAGTTAGTTAGCTTGAAGTATTATTGTTATTATGTCAATATTAAACTTTTGTCTTGAATCTCACGGATCTGAATATTCATGCCACAATAAAGAAAATTACATTGAGAATTATGCTAGGTAGCATTCCACATCAAAAATTCTGTTTTTATCATTTACCTACTCGAGGACGAGCAGGAATTAAGCTTGGGGATGCTTGATACGTCTCCAATGTATCAATAATTTTTGATAGTTCCATGCTATTATATTATCTGTTTTGGATGTTTAATGGGCTTATTTATACACTTTTATATTATTTTTGGGACTAACCTACTAACCCAAGGCCCAGTGCAAATTGCTATTTTTTTCCTATTTCAGTGTTTCACAGAAAAGGAATATCAAACGGAATCCAAACGGAATGGAAACTTCGGGGGAGTTATTTTTGGAACAAACGTGATCCAGGGGACTTGGAGTAGATGTCAAGAAAGAAACAAGGTGGCCACGAGGCAGGGAGGCGCGCCTGCCCCCTCGGTGCGCCCCCACCCTCATGGGCCCCTCGCAGCTCCACCGACCTACTTCTTCCTCCTATTCCTATATATATACATATACGCTGAAAACATCCACGAGCACCACGAAACCCTATTTCCACCGCCGCAACCTTCTGTACCCAAGAGATCCCATCTTGGGGCCTTTTCTGGAGCTCCGCCGGAGAGGGAATCGATCACGGAGGGCTTCTACATCAACACCATCGCCCCTCCGATGATGTGTGAGTAGTTTACCACAAGCCTTCGGGTCCATAGTTATTAGCTAGATGGCTTCTTCTCTTTGTTTGGATCTCAATACAAAGTTCTCCTCGGTCTTCTTGGAGATCTATTCGATGTAACTCTTTTTGCGTTGTGTTTGTCGAGATCCGATGAATTGTGGGATTATGATCAAGTTTATCTATGAACAATATTTGATTCTTCTCTGAAATCTTTTATGTATGATTGGTTATCTTTGCAAGTCTCTTATTAGTTGATCATGATATCAACACAGTAAGGATTATCATCTAGAAACCTTGTTTCATCTCTAAAGGAAGCGGAGTACTACAAGTATATTAATAATTGGTGGGTCAACGATCGACACACTGGCTCATTTTCCTTCAGACTGATGTTATCAAAATATCAAAGTGCATGATGGCTTGGTATTTCGATAAATCCAGCTCTTCTGACATGTGAGTCGCCGCTACTCAAGTTTCCTTCACACAACGCACAAAGTCTTCTTGAGAAAATTTAGTGCCATCAACCTTGAATTGTGGAAACCCGCCCACCATCTCAGCTGGATCCATCTTAGGAAGAAAGGGTTTCGCTCGAGCAAGAACCATGCCGGTTCCGGCATGAGCTGCCGATTTTATCAATTCCTAGATCCTTTCAGGAATCATGGACAAGTCCTCAAGCATGTCTTTAATTCGAAGAGGGTGTGCCGTGGCATTTTTTACTCCCATTATTGCATGAGCACCACCCGTGTATAGCTGTTCCAGATAAGTATAAATGGCCTTCAACTTCACCAGAGGCTGTTGGATAGCATTTTCATTTCTCCTACCTGCACAAGAAGGAAAACATATGAATAAGCTGGCCAACATTTAACCCGGATGTTGAGCACAGCAAAAGTACCACTTACCAAAGATGGCCACAGTTATATTGGTTATATGACGTTTCAGCATGTCCAAGTCTTAAGTCATCGGCTCTAGCTTGTTTTCCGCCTCCTCCGCATGTTTCAGCAGTGTTGTTCTTTCTTCTTCATGAGCGGCTTTCAAGGAGTGCAAGTTGGCCGAGGCAATCAAAACAGATTGCTGCAAAAATGAGGAGGATGACTCTGCTCTCTCATGAAGTTTCTTTTCTATTTTCAGTTGTTCCCGCAAGCTGGTAGCTTTTAACTCGGCCAAATGGACCATATCCTGTCAAAATAGATAGCATCTTTAGTTTCAAACCTTTCTACAAGCCCCGGGTCGTTGTAGGCTGACGACCCGACACTTGGGGGCTACAACATGCAAAAATTACAATATGGTCAGGTCCCAAGAAGCTGCAAGCACCCTACATGGCACTTGGGGGCTAACGCAAGCCATTTTCTTCAAATATGAAAGACATGGCAATCTCGAAGATGAGCCGGCCCTTGGGGGCTATAGGTTGATTTTTCTGCAAAATACTAACTAGGTGATCTTTTGAAGAACCGGCTCGTTATTTTCATACCGACTCGGCCCTTGGGGGCTACGGTACCACACTTCAATTTTCTATCATTTACTAAGTCCCAGCCCAGTACGATTTACTGAGCTGGCCCTTTGGGGCTACAACGTGTTCCTCAAGTTCACAAGAAATCTTAAGCACGCTCATATTTTCCTATGCCCAAGACTTGGGGGCTACACAAGTATATACAATACTGGAAGGGGGAATTTTTCATACCTCCTATTTTATTTTGAGCACATTGATCATGCTTGCTTCCATATTTTGGCTCTCAGACAGCCAGGTCAAATAGCCTTGATGGAGTTCATCCATGTTGAGATCTTCAAAATTTGGGAGTTGTAGCCTCAATTTTATTTTCTCAGATGTGGTCGGCTCATCTTTGGTCATAATTTTGGCCAAGACATTCGAAGCCTCTAGAGCCTTGTGGGCCTCTTCGGTGATGGTTATTTCTGCTTCATCCATTGTGTGGGATGAGATGATATTCTCCAGCCTCACAGGACTTGAGGCACGAGCAGGACTTGGCGGGTTTACATTGTGTGTCGGGTTATCCATATTGACATGTTCATCAACATGGGACATGATGCGGCTTGAACTACGTCAGTATTTCCCCAAAGAGGAAGGGATGATGCAGCACAACAATGGTAGGTATTTCCCTCAGTGACGAGACCAAGGTTATCGAACCAGTAGGAGAACCACACAACACTATGTAAATGGTACCTGCACACAAAGAACAAATACTTCCAACCCGACGTGTAGGAGGGGTTGTCCCGGGTAAAAGATAGATTGGTTTGTAGTAGATTGGATAAATAGATCTCGCAGAAACACAAAATAAAATAAATAACAAGGAATTGCAGCAAGGTATTTTTGGGTTTTTGAAATAATAGATCTGAAAATAAAAGTAGATCTTGAAGCAAATATGATAAAGAATAGACCCGGGGCCCGTAGATTTCACTAGTGACTTCTCTCAAGAAAAATAGCATACATCGAGTAAACAAATTATTGTTGGTCAATTGATAGAACTTCAAATAATTATGACGATATCCAGGCAATGATCATTATATAGGCATCACATCCGAGATTAGTAAACCCACTCCTGCCTGCATCTACTACTATTACTCCACACATCGGCTGCTACCCAACATGCATCTAGTGTATTAAGTTCATGGGGAAATGGAGTAATGCAATAAGAACGATGACATGATGTAGACAAGATCTATTCATGTAGGAATAGACCCCATCTTGTTATCCTTAATAGCAATGATACATACGTGCCGTGTCCACTTCTGTCATTGGGATTGAGCACCGTAAGATCGAGCCCATCACAAAGCACCTCTTCCCATGGCAAGAAAAATCGATCTAGTTGGCCTAACTAAACCAAAGATTCGAAGAAGAAATATGAGGCTATAAGCAATCATGCATATAAGGGATCAAAACTCAAATAACTTTCATGGATAAAATAGATCTGATCATAAACTCAAAGTTCATTGGATCCCAACAAACACACCGCAAAAAAGAGTTACATCAAATAGATCTCCAGGAGACCATTGTATTCAGAATCAAAAGAGAGAGAGAGAGATAGAGGAAGCCATCTAGCTACTAACTATGGACACGATGGTACACAATGAACTACTCACCCATCATCGGAGAGGCACCAAAGAGGATGATGAACCCCTCCGTGATGGTGTCCAGATTGGATCTGCGGTTTCTGGAACTTGTGGCGGCTGGAATTGTGTTTCGTCGACTCCCCTTGGGTTTTTGGATTTTCGGGGTATTTATAGAGCAAAGAGGCGGTGCGGGAGGCGGCCGAGGTGGGCACAACCCACCAGGGTGCGCCTGTGCCCCCAGGCGCGCCCAGGTGGGTTGTGCCCCCCTCGAGGCACCCCTCTGGTACTTCTTTGGCCCATCTTGTGTCTTCTGGTCTAGAAAAAATCTCCAAAAAGTTTTGCTGCGTTTGTACTCCGTTCGGTATTGATTTTCTGCAAATTAAAAAACAAGCAAAAAAACAACAACTGGCACTGTGCGCTATGTCAATAGGTTAGTCCCCAAAAATGATATAAAGTTGCTATAAAATGATTGTAAAACATCCAAGAATGATAATATAACAGCATGGAACAATCAAAAATTATAGATACGTTGGAGACCTATCAGCATGCCCAAGCTTAATTCCTGCTCGTCCTCGAGTAGGTAAATGATAAAAACAAAATTTTTGATGTGGAATGTTGCCTATCATGTTCATCACATATTCTTTTCTTTTGTAGCATGGACATTTGGACTTTTTATATGATTCAAAGCAATAGTCTAGTTTTGACATGAAGATTTCAATACTCAAGCATACTAAGAAGCAACCATGTCTTTCAAAATATCAACACTAAAGCAAGTTATCCCTGGCCCATTATGCTCAATCATTGATTCATTGATGAAACACACTCACATATTAGCTACACCCAATGCTCAAGTACGATCATAGTGCCCCTTGTTGGTGCTTTATGAGAGAAGATGGAGACTCAAAATAAAAAAATTGCATAAAGTAAATAGAAAGGCCCTTCGCAGAGGGAAGTAGGGATTTGTAGAGGTGCCGGAGCTCAAAGCGGAAAATGAAAGAGATAAAGATTTTTGGGTGGCATCCTTTCCTATCAACGAAAACGATCGATTAGTTCCCAATACTTTCCATTCTAGATATATCATAGGCGGTTCCCAACAGAAATTAAAGTGTATTCCTTTTTCCACCGTACTTTCACATTCCACGGCTAACCGAATCCACGGGTACCGTCCATACCAACACTTTCCAAGGAATTTATTATTTGATGACATAAAGTAAATTCAATTTTCATTTCGGGACTGGCACCCTAGTACCTTTGTCGTACTCTCGTGCAATGACAAGTGAATAAACACTCATCTTGAGAATAACACATCTAGCATGGAAAAATATCGTCCACCCCCTACCATTTCATGAGCGGTACGTATGAGCACACGAAAAGGAAATTATTTTGAAGATTAGAGATGACACATACAAATTTGCTTAGAACGGCAGAAAAATACTGCATATAGGTAGGTATAGTGGACTCATATGGGAAAATGTAGGTATAGTGGACTCATATGGGAAATACTGCATACAAGTAGTAATCCCACATAGTACAAGTGAAGGCTAGCAAAAGATTGAGAAGCATCCAACCAAGAACAGAAAAATCTCATAAGCAAGCATTAAGCATAACTAACACCGAATAATGCACCACAAGTAAGATCTAATTTCATTGCATAACTACTGACTTTCGTGCTGACATAGGGAATCACAAACCTTAGCACCAATATTCTTATTAAAGCACAATTACTCATCAACATAACTCACATATTACATCATCATATCGCAAAACTATTACAAAGAATAAAGTTTATTTTTTCCAATGATCTTCATGAAAGTTTTTATTATATCCCTCTTGAATATCTATCACTTTGGGACTAGTTTCATATGTTTCTTTTGATAGCTCAAACAAATCTAAGTGAAAACATGAGCATAAAAATTTTCTTCTCCCAAAATAATTTAAGTGAAGCATGAGAGAATTTCTTCAAAAATATTAAAGCACACTATGCTCCAAAAGATATAAGTGAACCACTAGAGCAATTCCATAGCTCAAAAAAAATAAGTGAAGCACATAGAGCAATTCTAACAAACTATAGCATAATTTTGGCTCTCTTAAATAGGTGTGTTCAACAAGGATACTTGACTCAAAAAAGAAGGCAAAACAAGAAAACACTCAAATAATACAAGACACTCCAAGCAAAACTCATGATATGTGACAAATAAAAATATAGCTCCAAGTAAAATACTGATGGTCGTTAGAAGAAAGAGGGGATGCCACTCGAGGGCATCCCCAAACTTAGTTGCATGTTCCTTTTTGAATAGTAACTTGGGGTGCCGTGGGCATCCCCAAGATTAGGCTCTTCTTACTCCTTATTCCTTCATCCATCGTGATCTCACCCAAAACTTGAAAACTTCAATCACACAAAACTCAACAAAACCTTCGTGAGATCTGTTAGTATAACAAAGCAAATTACTAGTCTAAGTACTGTTGCAAACCCATTCATATTTTATTTTTGCATTATATATACTATATTCCAACTTTAACATGGCTTATACCCTCCAATACAAACCATAGATTCATAAAAATAAGCACACGACGCAAAGAAAACAAAATCTGTCAAAAACAGAACAATCTGTAGCAATCTGAAAACTTCGAATACTTCTGTAACTCCAAAAATTCTGAAAAATTAGGACAATGTGGGAAATTTGTATATCATGTTTTTTTTACAAAAATCAGGATTTTATCGCGCTTCTATGATTAATTAAAATTGTTTTCCTTGACAAAAAAGTTTCTCTTTTTCAACAAGATCAAATCAACTATCACCCAACATGAACCCAAAGGCTTTGCTTCGCATGAACACTAAAAAAGACAATCATAACAGTAGCATAATTTTGCAAATACTAAAGAACAGAAAGAAAAAGACAAAAATAAATTTTATTCATTGGGTTGCCTCCCAACAAGTGCTATTGTTTTATGCCCCTAGCTAGGCATAAGATTTCGATGATGCTCACATGAAAGATAATAATTGAAATACAAAGAGAGTATCATAAAACATGTGACAAACACATTTAAGTCTAACATACTTCCTATGCATAGGAATTTATAAGCAAACAATTTATAAAGACAAGCAAAAACTAGCATATGCAAGGAAGAAGAAAGAAACAATACCAATCTCAACATAACGAGAGGTAATTTAGTGACATGAAAACTTCTGCAACCATATTTTACTCTCTCATAATAATTACATGTAGGATCATAATCGAATTCAACAATATAGCTAGCAAATAAAATTTTCTCTTCATGATCCACATGCATGCAAAGCTGACACTCTTCCAAAATAGTGGGATCATCATCAAATAAAGTCATGGCCTCTCCAAACCCACTTTCATAAAAAAATCATAAGATTGAACACTCTTCAAATATGTGGGATTATTTACCTAAAGTTGACACTCTTCCAAACCCACTTTCAATATTATTGCAAATATTATTATCAATATCATATTCATCATGAGGCTTGTATAAATTTCCAAGATCATAAGAAGAATCACCCAATCATGAACATTGCAATAAGTAGTGGACATAGCAAAATTAGCATCCCCAAGCTTGGGGTTTTGCATATTATTAGCACAATTGACATTAATAGAATTTATAGTGAAGTCATTGCAATCGTGCTTTTCATTTTTTTTGACACCTGAAACAGTAGGAGAGCCTCCTACTGTGTAATTAAATAAACAAACTAGGTGGAGTTACATATGGTTATTTACAAGCCATCCCCTTTGGGGAGGGCGAGAGGGGTATAAATTTATAAATAGGTTACAAAGGAGTTTAGAGAGGACATGTGTTTGTCCCCAACTCTATGAGTTAAATGGGAGAGGTCTACTTTTAATCTAGATATCCAGGATGCCTTCGTAGGTGTTATTCCTCTGAAGAGCTTATTGTTTCTTTCTTTCCAGATGCTCCATGCTGCTTGTAGGAAGATTGCCAAACAGTGGTTTGTTCCATGACGTTTTTGCTAGGTTGATCCAATCTAGTCTTGTGCCTTGTGTACTCCAAGAGATGCCAAGGTCTGACCAATAGTTTTGACTAAAGGAGCATTGAAAGAAGAGATGCTCCACAGTTTCTTCCAGATTGGAGTCACAAAGGAGGCAGGTATAATTGTTACCATTGTTGTAATGCCTTTGCTTCAACATGTTTCTGGAATTAAGCCTCTCAGACAACCAGCCGAACACCTTGATTTTCATAGCTGCTTTAGATTTCCATAGCCAGTTATAAGCTTGATGGGCTCGAACATCCTTGAAGTAGAAGTTGTAGTATTTGCTAGCCGAGTACGTTTCAGTCCCCCATGCGAAGATCCACTTGTCCGCAGCATAATGGATGTCATGCAGTTGAATATCTAGGATCGGTCGTTGAAGGTCCATTGTCTCTGCATGCGCCTGTACCGAGAGAGGAAGGTGAAAGTTTTCTCCCAGTGTCATGGTCCCCAAGAAATCTTTGATCGAGAGATCCTCTTTAATGGCGAACGAGAAGGCCCGTGGGTATGATTCTGGTAGAATTTCATCAAGCCATAAATCTTTCCAGAAAAGGATATCCTTGCCCGTGTTCACTTGGGCTTTTGTAATCCCTTGATAGATCGGCATTAACTTTGTCACGTCTCGCCACCAGAAGGAACTGCAAGGGTTGGTTGTGTGGGGGATCTTGTTATTGTAATAAGTGTTCCCTATTAGCTCTACCCTAGGCAGGTCCCATCGATTGTAGAATTTATGGAGGTATTTAAGCAGAAGTGCCTCACTTTGCACTTTCAAATTAATGACACCCAACCCTCCTGATTCCTTGGCTCGGCAGACCATGTCCCAGGTCGCGAGGGAGTTGCAAGAATCTCTGTTCTCAGTCTTTTTGGTCCATAAGCATTGGCGTCTGATTTTATCCAGTAGTTCAATTATGCTTAGGGGCAGCCTGAGCATGCAGAGGGCAAAAATTATGGGAGAGGTAATAACCGAGTTGAGGAGGGATAGTTTAGCCCCATAAGAGATCATGTTGAGTGTAGCTGATAGGCGCCTTTCCACCCGACAAACCAGATCTAGGAGATCTTGGACCGAAGGCCGGGTCGTTCCCATGGGTAAACCGAGGTAAGTGAATAGCATTTTGCCAACCACACATCCAAAGATAGTTGCCAGGAGGTTATAGGTTTCCCCATTGCAATTTATCGGGATCAGAGTTGACTTGTGAAAGTTTATTTTAAGCCCAACCGATATTGCATAATCAGAGAGGATATCTTTGATGATTGTTGCTTGTGTGGGGCAGGCTGGCATAGCCAAAATAGTGTCGTCCATGTATTGAATAATTGGGTATTCTTTTTGGTTGTTGCAATGGAAGGGTGGCTGAATGGATCCTCTTGAGTAAGCGTCATTGCTTGCTGCTTGTAGGAGATCGGCCACTAAGACAAAAATTAGGGGAGAGAAGGGATCACCTTGCCTGATGCCGCATTTACGATGGAACTGTCGGCCCATCAAACCATTCAAAAGTACCACAGATTTGCCTGAACCAAATATGCATTGAACTGATCCGAGCAATTTATCATTGAAACCCATGTTTTTCATGATGACTAGCATGGCTGTATGATCAATTGTGTCAAAGGCTTTGGTGAAGTCAAGCTTGAGGAGAACAATTTCTTTCTTAGAGGTCTGGCATTGATATATGTATTCAAATGCCCAATCTAGGCAGTTCTGAATAGTGCGTCCTTTGATAAATACATATTAGTTCCTATGTATAATCCTCAGGATCACTATTTGCATGCGGCTTCTAGGAGCTTGGTAATCACCTTGAGGCTACAATTAAGTAATGTGATCAGGCGATAGTCGTTCACTGATGATGGGGCATTATTTTTCGGGATGAGCGTGATTAATCCATCATTTATACTTTCAAGGTTTAGATTTCCATCAAATAATTGATTGCAAAGTTTATAAAAGTCTTGTTTGATCACTGACCAACAAGATTTGAGAAAGACTCCATTAAAACCATCTGGACCAGGCACACGATCAGCTGGCATTTTTTTGATAACATTGTTGATCTGCTCTGTGGTGAAGAGAACTGTAAGCTCATCAAGTCCCAACTCATTTTATAATTCTGGCAAGGTCAAATTTCATCTCATGGTGCGAGGAGGAGCCCAATCTCCGTTTGAAGGTATTGAAAATGATTGCCTCTTTGCTAGCATGGTCCTCCACAAAAGCACCATTATCAGTGGTCCGGGAGGCAGTGTTGTTAATCCGAAGTATTTCAGAGTCCATTACTTGGAAAAACTTCGAATTTTCGTCACCAAATTTCAACCAACGTATAGTAAAACGTTTTTTCCTATACTTTTGCTGATAAGACAAGAGGCGTATGATGTGGGTCTTGAGAATTCTCCGAAAGTTCACTTCTGGTATTGTGAGGGTCTTTTGTTTTCCAATTCATCAAGCTCAAAAAGGGCCTTATAAGAGTTTTCAATGGCAATAGTCAGCATAGAAATCCCTTTGCTCCAAACTTTGAGAGTGTGTCAGAGAGCCTTGAACTTTCTGCATAGGACCGTGGCCATGTTTTCTGATTTGATCGGCCTCTCCCAAGTTTTTTGGACTATGTCGGAAAAGCCATGGTGTTGGACCCAATATGATTTAAAGCGAAAAGCCTTTGATCGAGGTATGGAAGTCTCAATGATCACTACACGAGGGATATGGTCGGAAACGGGCCATCCAAGTGGTTTGACCATGGTCTTCGGGTAGGTTGTAGTCCAATTAGTGCTAGTAAAGAACCAATCAATTTGCTCTAAGAGGGGGTCTGTTTGCATATTGCTCCATGTAAATGATCAACCTTTAATAGGTAGTTCACTGAGAGCTTGTGATCGGATGAAGTCATTAAAAGTGATCATGTCATTAAGATTACACCTGGTTTATTACGATTATCTTGGCTTCTGAGGAAATTAAAATCGCCTACTAACAGCCAACCTTCATTGTCAGGGATATTTAAGTTAAAAATCCATTGAATGAACACCACTCTCTGATCTCCCTGGCATGGTCCATACACATTGACCAGAGTCCAACGATGGGCTGATTGCGTGGATTGAAAATGAATGACCTGGGCAAAATCTTCTGATGAGATAACAGTTTCTTGAAAAATAGAGCTATTTCATATCGAAACAATACCACCAGAGGCTCCGCAGGAGGGGACAAAAGCAAATTGGTCATATCGTCGTGAGCAACAAGATTTAATGAAAGCATTATCAAAAGAAGCCTTTTTAGTTTCCTGCAAACATATGACAACACATCCACTAGAGTTGATGGCATTAGATAGTGCTAATTGTTTGGCGTCTGAATTTAGTCCCCGAACATTCCAGCAAAGAACATTCCAATTAACTGAGAGAACCATAGGAATAGTAAAGAAAATAAGCAAGGATAATAATGGTACTAAGCAAAGGCCGAAGATGGCACAACATTCTTGTTAGAGAGTAGCTCTTCCTCCACGAGCTTTGCAGCTGGGATGGCACATAGGTTGGTGCCAATGTGCTAAATCACCTGTATGGGAGTTTGTGGTGGTGCTGCAGTGTCTGCTGCGGTTTCAGAAATTTCAGTGATTGTAACAGAGGATGCAAAAGGAACCGTCCGTGGCTTAACCTTGGATTTCTTGCTGGAGGTGTCTGAGACCGAGGGAACTTTGAGGCCATCATATTTGTTGGAGCGAGTGCTCCGACGCAGGACAATAGAACATACAAGAGCAGCAATCTTTCCATGACGACCAACAGAGGCAGAACCAGAGGGTTAAAGCTAAAGCTAAGGGTTGCCCTCCAGCTGGGCCTGAGCAAGGATGGCTTGATCTTCAGTAGATGGCATAGCTATGCCCAGGCCAATAGTAGCAGGCTATGGGCTGGCAAGAACAAGGCTCAGACCCACACTATCAGGCTATGTGTTATCCATAGCAGGTGTATGATGCATGTCATGAGAGCCAATCAGAAGTCTATTCGGTGCAACTCCCGATAGGAACTGACTAGCAGCAGCAGGTTTATGAGAAGGGAGAATCCAAGAGGACAAACCAGAGACCAGGTGTGTACAAGTGGACGAGGAGGCTTGACTGGTGATCGTTGACGTTTGAGAGATAGAGAGCGAGCCATTTTCTTCAGATAAGACCACCTTAATGTCAACTCTGCTATCTCTAAAACCATATCCTGTGCTCCAAGGGCCATAACTAGTTATGATTTGTAGCGACCCGACCTCAGACGGTCGAGTCTCTGTGCTTCAGTGTCATCCCTGGATCGGTAATGCTAACACACACACAGTACTCGAAGGATTTATAACAGAGTAGCAATCACACACTTATTTCATCAAATGTCTCCAAAAGAGAACTTATTACAATAAATATGGCTCTAGGACATCTAAATAAGATAACAGCGGAAGGCTTGGAAGATAAAGTGAGTCCATCAACTCCAACGGCATAGCTGAGTGCATGACAAACGACCTAGCTCACCTTACTCTTCATCTGAAAAGTCTGCAACATGATATGTTGCAGCCCGAAACGGGTCAGCACATGGAATATGCTGGCAATATAACACAGTAGAACAATAAACAGATAAATGCTATCACTACATGCATATATGGCTGGTGGAGGCTCTATGGTTATAATGTTTTTACGAAAAGCCAATTTTTTCCTACAACAAAGGAATATATTTTATTTAACTATCATGGTAGTTGAAACATCATTGAGAAGGTTCCTCCAACTCAATCCCAATTAAAGTAGTCATTAAACCAACAAGTTAATTTAGAGTGATGAGATCAAATCAAAAACTCAAGTACCAGATACTCAAGATGTCCATAACTAGGGACACGGCTAACCATGATTAGTTTATACACTCCGCAGAGGTTTGCGCACTTTTCCCCACAAGACTCGATCTCCTCCCTTGGATTTCTCGCACTACATGGTGTTTGAGAAACGGATAACCGAGACACAGTCTTTCTGAAGCATTTACTTTTTACTCTGGGTAGACAGTTACACATACTTTCCCTCTACATCTGCTAGCCTACCACTGAAAGAGGTCACACAACATACTCAACTATGCCAGAGCCCATAATGGCTTGTGGCTGCACACGGAAGTTTCTAGCATGAATAATCTTATGATCCCTTTGAGCCTGGGTGGCGGACCGTAGGATGATCACACGGGTACTCCGGGATATCCTAGGACAACACTGGATTCTCCAGGTACTCACAAGCAATCCACCCAGATGTGTATTAATGTTGCCACCTTAAGTTGAACCATTAATTTAGAACTCACATCTGTCATGGATACACTCAAACCCAAACCACGTCTACGAGCATAGCATGGCAATATAAGCATAACATAGAAGTAACTCCCAAGGGTTTGATAATACAACAGGTAATAGGTTCTTCCTCATCATCTACTTCCAAATACCCACATGTTAAGAGATCCTACTCATGCAATGTGTGAGTATTGTAACTAATGCGTAAAAACTGGGTAATAAAGGGGTATGATCAATGTGTTACTTGCCTTGCTGACGATCTGCAAATCCTAGAGACTCGTAGTAGCACGCTTCGCACTCCGGGAATTCTATCGCAAAAAACAATAGCATATATAAGCACTCAACTAGAAGCATGGATAAAACTCGAATAAGAAGATCTAACCTGAAAGTTCAACTAAAGAACTCCGATTTGCAAAAAGAATCAAATCAAACGGAGCAACGAAACTCAAACCACGAAAAAAACAAGACCTGTTTACTAATATCGACTAAAGTCAAAACTTCTAGTACCAAAATCTTGTTCAAGTTGGTTAAACATAAAGAGGGCTTCGAGACGAAGGTCTAGGCGCTTGTTTCACCCGATTTGGATAAACGAGCGAAAAGATAAACTAAAACGAAGGTCAGGGCAGAAATTGCGATCGAAAATAATCACGGAAAAACCGTGGAAAATAAAACGAGACGAACAGGCTAACGAATGAATTTTTGCTGTCTGCGGTTAACTGACGAATAGCGTTCTTTAAAACAAACAAACGGACGAATGTCCGCTAAATAACTGAACCGAGAAAACCGAACCGAACAAAATAAAAAACGCAACTAGGGTTTCTAAAAAAACGATCGGTTTTACCTAAGCCAAAAAAACCGGGCGTCGGACTCCGGCGAGATCCGACGAACGGCGGCGGCTCCGGCGGGCTTGCTCGGGTGGTGCGGTGAGGCGAGGCGCGGTGTTCACGGCGGCGCGGCTCGGCAGCAGCGGTGGCGGGCAGCGGCGGCGTGCGGCGGCGCGAGGCGGCGGGGTTTGCGGCAACGGCGGCGCGACTTGTGGGGCGGCAGCGCTACGGGGAGGGGCGGTGGCGGCGGCAACTTGGGGTCCAGGGAGTGCGGGCGGTGCTATTTAAGGAGGGGGGCTCAGCCTCGGGAGTTGTCCCAGGCGGCGACGGCGGCTCGCCCCTGTCCTGGTCGGACTCGGGCACGGCGGCGGAGGCGGTGGCGCGGTGCGGGCCAGCCTGGCTTGGCTGGGCCTTCGGCCCAGTCGGACATTGACTTTTTTTAAAAAAGATTTCGCCAGAAAAATCCTAGAAAATAAAATAAAAATCTAAAAATACCAAAACGAATTTCCACCGTCTAAAGTGAATGTTTAGAACAAAGATAACATTTTCTTGGCCTGAAAATGCAATTTTTAAAAAATGCATATTTTTCTAATTCAAATAAAATAGCAATAAAATCCAAATAAAATTATTTATTTGATTTTAATATTTTTCCTCCAATATTTCATTTATTTTGGAGAAGTCATATTATCTCCTCTCATATAGTTTATTATGAAATATTTTTGGACTGGAAAATAATCAAAACCAAACTGATCCCCGTTTCAATATTTGAGAAAATTCAAATATGAAAATCATGAAATCCCCAACTCTCTCTGTGGGTCTTTGAGTTGCTTAGGATTTTTAGGATCACAAAACAAAATGCAATAAAATATGATATGCATGAATGATCTATGTATAACATTCCAAATTGAAAATTTGGGATGTTACAAACCTACCCCCCTTAAGATGAATCTTGCCCTCGAGATTCGGGTTGGCTAGAAAATAGGTGTGGGTGGTCTTTCCGTAGATCATCCTCTCGTTCCCAGGTGGCTTCATCCTCGGTATGGTGGCTCCACTAAACTTTGCAAAACTTGATAACCTTACTGCATGTAACTCGGGTGGCAAACTCGAGAATCTTGACAGGTTTCTCCTCATAGGTCTTATCACTTTCCAACTGAATTGCTTCCAGGGGCGTTGTGTCTCTTAGAGGAATATCGGCCATTTCTGCATGGCACTTCTTCAACTGGGAAACGTGAAATACATCATGAACTCCTGACAGTCCTTCGGGTAACTCCAACTTGTAGGCAACTTCTCCCATATGTTCCAAAACATGGTATGGTCCTATGAATCTTGGGGCTAAATTTCCCTTAACTCCAAAACGTTTAACTCCTCGCGGAGGTGACACACGAAGATATGCTCTGTCTCCGCTTTCGTAGACTACCTCCTTGCGTTTTGAGTCTGCATAGCTCTTCTGTCTAGACTGGGCTACCTTTAGTCTATCTCGGATCAACTTAACCTTTTCTTCCGACTCTTTAATCAAATCCTGTCCAAACAACTGACGGTCTCCAACTTCGTCCCACATCAACGGTGTTCTGCACCTTCGTCCGTACAAAGCTTCGAAAGGTGCCATCTTCAAACTGGTCTGGTAGCTATTGTTGTATGAGAACTCCGCGTATGGCAAATTTTCATCCCAACTAGATCCATATTCTAGCGCTCAAGCTCTCAACATGTCCTCCAGAATTTGATTGACTCTCTCGGTTTGTCCATCTGTCTACGGATGAAATGTTGTACTGAACTCCAGTCTGGTGCCTAAGGTCTGGTGCAGCTGGTGCCAAAACTTTGAAGTAAACTGTGTTCCTCTATCTGATACGATGGTCCTCAGAACTCCGTGTAGACATACGATCCTGGTCATATATATCCTGACCAACTTTGCGCTTGTATAAGTGGTTTTCACTAGGATAAGGTGAGCTACTTTGGTCAAGCGATCCACTACTACCCAAATAGAATCGTATCAAGATGGGGTTCTTGGTAATCCGGTGATGAAATCCATGCCAAGCTTATCCCACTTCCATTTAGGTATCGGCGTAGGTTGCAGTAATCCTGTTGGCTTGTGATGTTCTGCCTTCACTCTCTGACATACAACACACACAGCCACATACTCAGCAATGTCCTTCTTCATACCCGTCCACCAAAAACGCTCCTTCAAATCCAAATACATCTTGGTGTTTCCGGGGTGTATCGAGTATGGCGAGTCATGAGCTTCCTGAAGTATCAACTTCCTGATTTCTGCATTATTGGGCACGTAAACACGGTCCTCAAACCACAAGGTGTCATGCTCATCCTCACGAAAACCTTTGGCCTTTACTTCAATCATCTTCTCCTTTATCTCAACAATTTCCTTATCATCCTTCCGAGCTTCTCGAATTTTTCCCAATAATGTCGACTGAATTTCTAATGCTGCAACAAAACCTCTAGGGACTATCTCCAGACGTAGCTCCCTTAGATCTTCATCTAACTCCGTTGGCAATCCTCTGCTTATGAGGGTATTGGCGTAACTCTTCCGGCTCAAAGCATCTGCTACTACATTGGCCTTGCCTGGATGATAGTGCAACTTCATATCATAATCCTTTATGAGCTCCAACCATGTCCTTTTCCTGAGGTTTAACTCCTTCTGTGTGAAAATGTACTTCAAACTCTTATGGTCCGTGTACACATCATAGTGGTTTCCAATAAGAAAATGTCTCCAGGTTTTGAGTGCATGCACTACAGCTGCTAACTCCAAATCATGCGTAGCATAATTCAACTCATGGGGTCGAAGCTGACGTGAGGCTTAAGAGACAACTCTTCCGTCTTGCATAAGTACTAATCTGAGTCCTAAACAAGATGCGTCGCAATACACTTGGAAATCTTTACGTATATCTGGCAGAATCAGCACTGGGGCTATAGTCAAACGTTTCTTCAACTCCTGAAAACTTGCTTCACATTCCTCCGTCCATTTGAACTTGGTGTCCTTCTTCAACAACTATGTCATGGGCTTTGCAATCTTAGAGAAATTATCAATGAATCTCTGATAATATCCTGAGAGTCCCAGAAAACTACGGGTCTCTCCAACTGAGGTGGGTGCCAACCACTCTGTGACTGATTGGACCTTAGTAGGGTCTGCTGCTATACCTTCTCCTGATATAACATGTCCAAGGAATCTAAATTCTTTCAACCAAAACTCACATTTGCTGAACTCGGCGTATAACTGATGTTCTCTGAGCTTCTCGAGAACTAAACGCAAATGCTCCTTGTGTTCCTCTTCATTCTTCGAGTACACCAAAATATCATTAATGAACACCACGACAAACTTATCTAAGAACTCCATGAATACCTTGTTCATCATGCTCATGAAATAGGCGGGGCATTAGTCAGTCCAAATGACATAACCGTATACTCATATAACGCGTACCTCGTGGTGAAAGCTGTCTTTGGTATATCCTTTTCTCGTATCTTCAGCTGGTGATATCCTGATCACAGATCGATCTTGGAAAAGACTTTAGCTCCTTGCAGCTGGTCAAGCAAATCATTGATCATCGACAGTCGGTACTTGTTCTTGATCGTCACTTCATTCAATGCCCGATAATCAACAACCATTCTCAACCAAGAGCACTGGGGCTCCCCATGGTGATGAACTTCGTCGAATGTAACCTTTCTCCAATAAATCCTTAATCTGTTTATTAATCTCCTCCAGATCATTTGTAGGCATCTGGTATGGTCTCTTTGATATTGGTCCGGTGCCTGGCAATAACTCTATCAAAAACTCAATGTCTCGATCCGGGGGCATGCATGGTAGTTCCTCTGGAAATACATCTAGGTAATCCTTTACTACAGGCACTTCTTCTTGAACAACTCCCATGAGGAAATTTATGTGAGTACTCTTAGGAGTATACCTGGATACATACTTAATCCTTTTTCCCTCCAGTGTGGTGAGCATAATTGACTTACTGGTGCAATCGATGTTTCCTCCATACATCGATAGCCAATCCATACTGAGTGTCACAACCAATCCTTGGGATTCCAAAATTATGAAGTCTAAGGGAAAAACATGCCTACCTGTGATCAATGGCATCTGAAAACATCCACTGCTTGCCATATACTTTGCTTCGGGTGAGCTTACTAACATAGGTGTCCTTACAACTTTGGTGGGCAACTTATACTTATCCACAAATCCCCTTGAAATGTATGAATGTGATGCACCAGTATCAAAAAGAACTATTGCTGTAAATGACTTAACCAAAAACTTACCGATAATTGCATCTGGCTGCTCCTCAACCTCCTCCACGTTCACGCGGTTCACTTGTCCCTTGTTGAAAGGGTTGGGATTCTTCCTAGTGCTTCCATTGCCATTTCCATTCTTTGCTTCAGAACACTCGGTGGCGTAGTGTCCAGTCTTCCCGCACTTGAAACAAGTAATGTGACTTAAATCCTTCTTGGCGGGCATGCTTGGGTTAGAGCGGTTCTGGTTGCTGCCTGCTCCACTCCCATTTCCATTCCTAGGGCATTGTGGTTATGCGAACTTCCTCCATTGTGAGTGTGGCCTCCATGGTTATGGGTAAATCCTCCCGGGTTTGGGGTGAAATGGGGTTTCTGCTGAGCTCCTGAATTGTACTTCCCTTGTCCATACTTCCTCTTGCGGCTCTCAATCTGCTGCTATTTCACTTCAATCATAAGATCTTTATCTACCAACTCCTGGTAGTTGTTGAATGTTGCCACCATCAACTGCATACTCATCTCATCATTCAGCCATTCCATAAACTTCTCCTGTTTCGCGGCATCGGTGGCCATGTCATCCGGGGCGTAACGAGCTAGCTTGCTAAACTCCACGTATTGCCCTATAGTACGGTTGCCCTGGCGTAAGTTGTGAAACTCACGCTTCTTCATACTCATAGCTATAGTTGAGACATGAGTAGTGCGAAATGCTTACTGAAACTGCTCCCAAGTAACATTGGCTATGGGGAAAGTGGCTGTGTAATTTTCCCACCATGCGGCTGCGGGTCCATCCAATTGGTGTGCGGCAAAACGCACCTTCTCAGCATCTGTGCAACCGGCAGTGGTTAACTCCCTTCCAATCTTGCGTAGCCAGTCATCCGCAACTATGGGCTCAGTACTACTAGAAAACACGGGCGACTTTAACCTCAGAAAACGGGATAAGTTGTCAACGGGAGGTGGTGGCGGTGGGTTGTTGTTATTGTTGTTGTTCTTGTCTTGATTCTGAACTAGCAACTGCATCAGTTTATTCTGCTGCTGGATCAACTGAGTGAGCTTAGGTGGGAAGGCAAATCCGGGGTCACGTCTTGGAGGCATCTGATGGGTTTAGAGGGGAGAGATTAGAATAGAATAAGGTCTAATGAGAAATCACTACCCATATGTACATGAGACAAACACAATCAATATCACTCCAAAACAATATCCAGCAAGGGCATACAATCGATCTAACTATTGTTACAGTGCTCAGACTACTAATATATACATGCGGAAATACTACTAATCATGTGGTGGTCATTTAGAAATTTTGATCGGTGGAAGACTCCATGATATCCGCTCCAGCTTCGTCTTCATAGTCATCATCACTACCATCAGGGTCGGAGTCGGTGTCGGCGATGATGATGTAGTCTTTAGAACAAATTTCCTTAGGTTCGTCGTCTTCTCCTCCTGGCACGGGGTCTCCCATAAAAACTCCTAGCTTCCTTGTCAGGTCGTCATTCATCTCCACTAGTATCGTCATTTCCTCCTCATATCCATCGCGTGTAGACTTGAGTTCCTCTTCTAGCTCTGTGATCCTGGTCATCGCCTTCTTCAAATCTATCATGCTTGTGCACATCTGGTTCTCCTAGCGACGAATGTGATGATTTAACTCCTGGATGAAGGCTGCAATGGACCTGTCCTTCCTAGTGTTGATCATCTCCCATTGCTCATCTCGGCTCCCACATATCTGGTAGATAGTGTCCTTCAGCTCCTGTTTGTATACTTCTCCAATTCGTCCCATAGCAATGTGGGCTGCCATGCTCTTGCCTAGACTCCAGGTGGGTGCATCAAAGGAAAACTCTACGGGCTCAGTGACTGGCGTGAATGTCCTTCCTGGAACTTGAACTCGAATCATCCAACGCTCCTCTTCTAGTAAAGTGGCGGTGTAGGTCCCGGTGAAGCTTGGTATTCCAATGTTCAGGTACCTGGTGACTTCTTTCAAGTGTCGTCCAAAAGGTGTGTTCATCCGGCTATGTAAACTTATTCCTCTCGAGTCCGCCATCCTAAAGGGTAGAAAATGGAGAGGAGTTAGAAATGAGTAGAGAAGAGTGACCTATGGCTCATCTTAGTGGTCGTGTCCTACATTCAGCGTGTGCTTTGATACCATCTTGTAGCGACCTGACCTCAGACGGTCAAGTCTCTGTGCTTCAGTGTCATTCCTGGATCGGTAATGCTGACACACACAGTACTCGAAGGATTTATAACAGAGTAGCACTCACACAATTATTACATCGAATGTCTCCAAAAGAGAACTTATTACAATAAATATGGCTTAAGGCCATCTAAATAAGATAACAGCGGAAGGCTTGGAAGGTAAAGTGAGTCCATCAACTCCAACGGCATAGCTGAGTGCATGACAAATGACCTAGCGCACCTTAAACTTTGTCTGAAAATTCTGCAACATGATATGTTGCAGCCCGAAACGGGTCAGCACATGGAATATGCTGTCAATATAACACAGTAAAGCAATAAACGGATAAATGCTATCACTACATGCATATATGGCTGGTGGAGGCTCTATGGTTATAATGTTTTTGCGAAAAGCCAATTTTTCCCTACAACAAAGGTATATATTTTATTTAACTATCATGGTAGTTGAAACATCATTGAGAAGGTTCCTCCAACTCAATCCCAATTAAAGTAGTCATTAACCCGACAAGTCAATTTAGAGTGATGAGATCAAATCAATAACTCAAGTACCAGATACTCAAGATGTCCATAGCCGGGGACACGGCTAACCATGATTAGTTTATACACTCTGCAGAGGTGTGCACACTTTTCCGCACAAGACTCGATCTCCTCTGTTGGATTTCTCGCACTACATGGTTTTTGAGAAACGGATGACTGAGACACAGTCTTTCCGAAGCAATAACTCTTTACTCTGGGTAGACAGTTACACCTACTTTCCCTCTACATCTGCTAGCCTACCACTGAAAGAGGTCACACAACATACTCAACTATGCCAGAGCCCATAGTGGCTTGTGGCTACACACGGAAGTTTCTAGCATGAATAATCTTATGATCCCTTTGAGCCTGGGTGGCGGACCGTAGGATGATCACACGGGTACTCCGGGATATCCTAGGACAACATTGGATTCTCCAGGTGCCCACAAGAAATCCACCCAGATGTGTATTAAAGTTGCCACCTTAAGTTGAACCATTAATTTACAACTCACATCTGTCATGGATACACTCAAACCCAAACCACGTCTACGAGCATAGCATGGAAATATAAGCATAACATAGAAGTAACTCCCAAGGGTTTGATAATAAAATAGGTAATAGGTTCTACCTCATCATCTACTTCCCAAAACCCACATGTTAAGAGATCCTACTCATGCAATGTGTGAGGATTGTAACTAATGCATAAAAACTGGGTAATAAAGGGGTATGATCAATGTGTTACTTGCGTTGCTGACGATCTGTAAATCCTAGAGACTCGTAGTAGCACGCTTCGCACTCTGGGAATTCTATCGCAACAAACAATAGCATACATAAGCACTCAACTAGAAGCACGGATAAAACTCGAATAAGAAGATCTAACCAGAAAGTTCAACTGAATAACTCCGGTTTGCAAAAAGAATCAAATCAAACGGAGCAACGAAACTCAAACCACGAAAGAAACAAGATCTGTTTACTAATCTGGACTAATGTCAAAATTTTCAGTACCAAAATCTTGTTTAAGTTGGTTAAACAGAAAGAGGGCTTCGAGACGAAGGTCTAGGCACTTGTTTCACCTGATTTGGACAAACGAGCGAAAAGATAAACTAAAACGAAGATCCGGGCAGAAATCTCGATCGAAAATAATCACGGAAAAACCCTAGAAAAATAAAACGAGATGAACAGGCTAACTAATGAAGGTTCGCTGTTGATACGTGCTACCTCTTGAGCACTGCGTTGGTTTTCCCCGAAGAGGAAGGGATGATGCAGCAAAGTAGCGTAAGTATTTCCCTCAGTTTTTGAGAACCAAGGTATCAATCCAGTAGGAGGCTATGCGCGAGTCCCTCGTACCTGCACAAAACAAATAAATCCTCGCAACCAACGCAAATAGGGGTTGTCAATCCCTATAAGGCTACTTACGGGAGTGAGATCTGATAGATATGATAGGATAATATTTTTGGTATTTTTGTGACAAAGATGCAAAGTAAAATAAAGGCAAAGTAAATAGCAAAGGAAATAACTAAGTAATAGGAGATCAATATGATAAAGATAGACCTGGGGGCCATAGGTTTCACTAGTGGCTTCTCTCGAGAGCATAAGTATTCTATGGTGGGTGAACAAATTACTGTTGAGCAATTGACAGAATTGAGCATAGTTATGAGAATATCTAGGTATGGTCATGTATATAGGCATCACGTCCGAGAAAAGTAGACCGACTCCTGCCTTCATCTACTACTATTACTCCACTCATCGACCGCTATCCAGCATGCATCTAGAGTATTAAGTTAAAAACAGAGTAATGCCTTAAGCAAGATGACATGATGTAGAGGGATAGACTCATGCAATATGATGAAAACCCCATCTTGTTATCCTCGATGGCAACAATACAATACGTGCCTTGCTGCCCCTACTGTCACTGGGAAAGGACACCGCAAGATTGAACCCAAAGCTAAGCACTTCTCCCATTGCAAGATAGATCAATCTAGTAGGCCAAACCAAACTGATAATTCAAAGAGACTTGCAAAGATAACCAATCATACATAAAATAATTCAAAGAAGATTCAAATATTATTCATAAATAGAATTGATCATAAACCCACAATTCATCGGTCTCAACAAACACACCACAAAAATAAGATTACATCGAATAGTTCTCCACAAGAGAGGGGAAGAACATTGTATTGAGATCCAAAAAGAGAGAAGAAGCCATCTAGCTAATAACTATGGACCCGTAGGTCTGAAGTAAACTACTCACACTTCATCGAAGAGGCTATTATGTTGATGTAGAAGCCCTCCATGATCGATGCCCCCTCCGGCGGAGCTCCGGAACAGGCCCCAAGATGGGATCTCGTGGATACAAAAAGTTACGGCGGTGGAATTAGGGTTTTGGCTCCGTATTTGATCGTTTGGGGGTACGTGAATATATATAGGAGGAAGGAGTACATCGGTGGAGCAACAGGGGGCCCATGAGGGTGGAGGGCGCACCTGGTGGGGGTGGGCGCGCCCCCCTACCTCGTGGCCTCCTATTTTCTTTCTTGATGTAGGGTGCAAGTCTCTCGTGTCTTGTTCGTTGAATGAATCACGTTCCCGAAGGTTTCATTCCATTTGGACTCTGTTTGATATTCCTTTTCTTCGAAACCCTAAAACAGGCAAAAAAATAGCAATTCTGGGCTAGGCCTCCGGTTAATAGGTTAGTCCCAAAAATAATATAAAAGTGGATAATAAAGCCCAATAATGTCCAAAGCAGTAGATAATATAGCATGGAGCAATAAAAAATTATAGATACGTTGGAGACGTATAAAGCATCCCCAAGCTTAATTCCTGCTCGTCCTCGAGTAGGTAAATGATAAAAAACAGAATTTTTGATGCGGAGTGCTACTTGGCATAATTTTAATGTAATTCTTCTTAATTGTGGTATGAATATTCAGATCCAAAAGATTCAAGACAAAAGTTCATATTGACATAAAAATAATAATACTTCAAGCATACTAACTAAGCAATTATGTCTTCTCAAAATAACATGGCGAAAGAAAGTTATCCCTACAAAATCATATAGTCTGGATATGCTCCATCTTCACCACACAAAATATTTAAATCATGCACAACCCCGATGACAAGTCAAGCAGTTGTTTCATACTTTTTACATTCTCAAAACTTTTTCAATTTTCACGCAATACATGAGCGTGAGCCATGGACATAACACTATAGGTGGAATAGAACGGTGGTTGTGCAGAAGAAAAGGGGGAAGATAGTCTCACATCAACTAGGCGTATCAATGAGCTATGGAGATGCCCACCAATAGATATCAATGTGAGTGAGTAGGGATTGCCATGCAATGGATGCACTAGAGCTATAAGTATATGAAAGCTCAAAAAGAAACTAAGTGGGTGTGCATTCAACTTGCTTGCTCATGAAGACCTAGGGTATTTTGAGGAAGCCCATCATTGGAATATACAAGCCAAGTTCTATATTGAAAAATTCCCACTAGTATATGAAAGTGATAACATGAGAGACTCTCTACTATGAAGATCATGGTGCTACTTTGAATCACAAGTGTGGTAAAAGGATAGTAGCATTGCCCCTTCTCTCTTTTTCTCTCATTTTTTTATTTGGGCCTTTTCTCTTTTTTTATGGCCTCTTTTCTTTCTTTCTTTTACTTTTTTTAATTTTTCGTCTGGAGTCTCCTCCCGACTTGTGGGGGAATCATAGTCTCCATCATCCTTTCCTCACCGGGACAATGCTCTAATAATGATGATCATCACACTTTTATTTTTCTTACAACTCAACAATTACAACTCGATACTTAGAACAAAATATGACTCTATATGAATGCCTCCGGCGGTGTACCGGGATATGCAATGAATCAAGAGTGACACGTATGAAAGAATTATGAATGGTGGCTTTGCCACAAATACGATGTCAATAACAAGATCATGCTAAGAAATATGACAATGATGGAGTGTGTCATGATAAACAGAACGGTGGAAAGTTTCATGGCAATATATCTTGGAATGGCTATGGAAATGCCATAATAGGTAGGTATGGTGGCTATTTTGAGGAAGGTATATGGTGGGTGTATGATACTGGCGAAAGGTGCGCGGTATTAGAGAGGCTAGCAAAGGTGAAAGGGCGAGAGAAGTGCGTATAATCCATGGACTCAACATTAGTCATAAGGAACTCATATACTTATTGCAAAAATCTACAAGTTATCAAAGCAAAGTATTACGCGCATGCTCCTAGGGGGATAGATTGGTAGGAAAAGACCATCGCTCGTTCCCAACCGCCACTCATAAGGAAGACAATCAATAAATAAATCATGCTCCGACTTCATCACATAACGGTTCACCATACGTGCATGCTACGGGAATCACAAGCTTCAACACAAGTATTTCTCAAATTCACAACTACTCAACTAGCACAACTTTAATATCACCATCTCCATATCTCAAAACAATTATCAAGTATCAAACTTATCATAGTATTCAACACACTCATAAGAAAGTTTTATTATTAATCTTGTATACCAAGCATATTATGATTTTAAGCAAATTACCATGCTATTTAAGATTCTCTAAATAATCTAAGTGAAGCATGAGAGATCAGTAGTTTCTATAAAACAAATCCACCACCGTGCTCTAAAAGATATAAGTGAAGTACTAGAGCAAAACTATATAACTCAAAAGATATAAGCGAAGCACATAGAGTATTCTAAAAAATTCCAAATCATGTATGGCTCTCTCAAAAGGTGTGTACAGCAAGGATGATTGTGGTAAACTAAAAAATAGATACTCAAATCATACAAGACGCTCCAAGCAAAACACATATCATGTGGCGAATAAAAATATAGCTCCATGTAAAGTAACCGATAGAAGTAGACGAAAGAGGGGATGCCTTCCGGGGCATCCCCAAGGTTTGGCTTTTAGGTGTCCTTAGATTATCTTCGGCAGTTCTAAGTTCAGGGATTGGATGTTGTCCTCCCGCGAACGGGCATCCGGCTCGGAGAGCTCGGGAATCCGGACATAGTTGGTCCTCGGGATAGAGGAAAGGTCGCTGCATTGTTCCTCCACCACTGCAATATGATGGGTGACCGGTGGAGAGTTAATCTCCCTTTGATCGGGTTTAAGCCCAATCCAATCATACTCCATAGCGACTCCCAAGGCGGCGATGCGATCCAAGAGCTCGTTTAAGGAGGCGAGCTCCATTGGATCCATCTGTTCGGCGAGTGCCGATTTGACGTGGAGGCTATTTTCGATGACCCGAGAAGTCATCGTCGGTGCGGCGGCCGAACAGGCGGTCATGATGAACCCACCTAGCCGGAGAGTTTGGACGACAGCCAAAGCTCCTCCAATAGTAGCATCGTCTTTAAAGACGAGACGAGACATCCTTCCTTCTGGCGACGGCACAGAGGAACTCTCAATGAAAGCACCAATGTCGGGTAGGGGGTCCCGAATTGTGCGTCTAAGGCGGATGGTAACAGGAGGTAGGGGACACAATGTTTTACCCAGGTTCGGGCCCTCTTGATGGAGGTAAAACCCTACGTCCTTCTTGCTTAATATTGATGATATGGGTAGTACAAGAATAGATCTACCACGAGATCAGAGAGGCTAAACCCTAGAAGCTAGCCTATGGTATGATTGTATGTTGTCCTACGGACTAAAACCCTCCGGTTCATATAGACACCGGAGAGGGCTAGGGTAACACAAGGTCGGTTACAAAGGAGGAGATACACATATCCGTATTGCCTAGCTTGCCTTCCACGCCAAGTAGAGTCCCATCCGTACACGGGGCGAAGTCTTCAATCTTGTATCTTCATAGTCTAATAGTCCGGCCAATGGATATAGTCCGGCTGTCAGGAGACCCCCTAATCCAGGACTCCCTCAGTAGCCCCCGAACCAGGCTTCAATGACGACGAGTCCGGCGCGCAGTATTGTCTCCGGCATTGCAAGGCGGGTTCTTCTCCAATTTCGAGGTGTTTGTAAGTAGTATCCGGCCCCATAAATGTTGATCCTCTTGGTTTCTGTGCCCAATAAGGGCTATCCCTCACACATCGAACGAATACGAGGCGCCAGGGCATTTTTACATTCGCCCCCCTAGCCAGGTAAATAAATTGTCTATTACAGGGATTGGGATTCTTAGATCGGATCCACACCATCCTCCCCTCAGCGAGAATCCATCAGAGCATGTTTTGGAAAGATCCATTCCAACATGGCCGACCTCCGCAGCTCCTCCTCCCACCCTCGTAGCCCTAAGCTTGGTGATTCGGAGAGGTGTTCAGTCCCACACAGTCGATTGGTCGAACTGCAGACCAAGGGATTTCTCCCTCCAGCGTATATGGTGCCCGTTCGAGCCGGGCTGGCCACCTACAATGGCGGGGAGCAAGCGAAGAACTTTCCCTGTCCCTCCATGGGGGAACGGGTTTGCCTTGTTCCTTACTTACTAAGGGGACTCGGATTTCCAATTCATCCGTTCCTCCGTGGGCTCTTCGAGTTCTACGGCCTCCAATTACACAATCTCACCCCTGCCTCCATTCTACACACCGCCGGCTATGTTGCTCTCTGTGAGTTGTTCCTGGGCTGCGAGGCTCACTTCGAGCTATGGAAAAGGCTATTTTGCCTCATACCTCGCACACAGAGGGAATCACTTTATCAAGTGGGCGGAGCCGAAGTATGGCGCGTCGCCGATACCGGATATCTGTCCGGTACCCCAAAGAAGTCGTCCGAAGACTGGCCTTCAGAATGGTTTTATATGGAGGACGTTCCCCTTCTGGACCCTGTCCGGCGGGGTCTTCCTAAGTTTAACAATGCTCCTCTGAAGAAGCGGCAAAGTTGGCGCCCATGGAGCCCCCAGGTGGAAGACGACAGAGAAGTCCTCTATCTGATGAACCGGATTAAGGCACTGGCTCAGTCAGGATTGACAATAACCAAAGTTATGTCAATTTGCATAATGCGGGGAGTGCAACCACTTCAATACCTCGGACACCCCTTGTGGTGTTTCAACGGGGAGGATGACGCCACCCACTATGGGCGTAAGGCTCCGGGCGATGCTGCCACATTAGCCAAAATTCTATCCGAACTGTTCAAGGGAGAGGAGGAGGAGTTCACCTGCATCAAGCCACGGGATGGATTCTCCATGTACAATCCTCCAAGCTGGGTAAGCTATATCCCCTTACTTCCATTTTCCCACATTTTTCGTTGTAAGTATTCACCTTGCCAATTTGCGGCAGGAACTACGAAAGGCCATAAAGGAGTTCAGCAGCCCTTCTCCACAACCGGAGGACCCTGACTGGACCCTCGACTCCGGACTCGAAGAAGATCCGGTTATCTCCGTGGAGCTGATAAACCGGCAGTTCTATCAGTTAAGCTGCGACGATGCCATGGTGGCCATTACGGCCGACTATACCGGACTGCTCCCTGCATCGCACGTAAGAAAAACCAAAAAGTCCCAACTCAAAAAGGTAGGATCCCCTTTTAGACACTTGACCCACCATATCCACATGGCATTTTTTACAGGGAAGGCATTCGGGACGCCCTGCTGAACCCGCAGAAACGCGCCAACAGGAGGCACCGAAGTCGGGTAGGCCAAAAAGGAAGGCGGTCAGGACGGAGACGCCGACACAAAAGTATAACAAACCCCGCTCCGTGGTTGTCGTCTTTCTCGAAATGTAATGACGCCCGTGTTTCTTTAACAGAAAAAACGCTCGCCGGAATATGTCTGGCGATGTTGCCGATCATGCTTCCACCTGTCGGGCACTAGGACCGGACATGAAGGCAGAAGCCGATATGGGGCAGGTGCCGGATAATCCCCCTACAGAGAATGCGGATAGGTTATCCGCTACAAACTCAGAAGTGGAAAGTGAAGGAAATATGCCCTAGAGGCAATAATAAAGTTATTATTTATTTCCTTATTTCATGATAAATGTTTATTATTCATGCTAGAATTGTATTAACCGGAAACATAATACATGTGTGAATACATAGACAAACAGAATGTCACTAGTATGCCTCTACTAGACTAGCTCGTTAATCAAAGATGGTTATGTTTCCTAACCATAGACAAAGAGTTGTTATTTGATTAACGGGGTCACATCATTAGGAGAATGATGTGATTGACATGACCCATTCCATTAGCTTAGCACCCGATCGTTTAGTATGTTGCTATTGCTTTCTTCATGACTTATACATGTTCCTATGACTATGAGATTATGCAACTCCCGTTTGCCGGAGGAACACTTTGTGTGCTACCAAACATCACAACGTAACTGGGTGATTATAAAGGAGCTCTACAGGTGTCTCCAAAGGTAAATGTTGGGTTGGCGTATTTCAAGATTAGGATTTGTCACTCCGATTGTCGGAGAGGTATCTCTGGGCCCTCTCGGTAATGCACATCACATAAGCCTTGCAAGCATTGCAACTGATGAGTTAGTTGTGAGATGATGTATTACGGAACGAGTAAAGAGACTTGCCGGTAACGAGATTGAACTAGGTATTAAGATACCGACGATCGAATCTCGGGCAAGTAACATACCGATGACAAAGGGAACAACGTATGTTGTTATGCGGTCTGACCGATAAAGATCTTCGTAGAATATGTAGGAGCCAATATGAGCATCTAGGTTCCTCTATTGGTTATTGACTGGAGACGTGTCTTGGTCATGTCTACATTGTTCTCGAACCCATAGGGTCCGCACGCTTAAGGTTTCGACGACAGTTATATTATGAGTTTATGAGTTTTGATGTACCGAAGGAGTTCGGAGTCCCGGATGAGATCGGGGACATGACGAGGATTCTCGAAATGGTCGAGACATAAAGATCGATATATTGGACGACTATATTCGGACATCGGAAAGGTTCCGAGTGATTCGGGTATTTTTCGGAGTACTGGAGAGTTACGGGAATACGTATTGGGCCTTATTGGGCCATACGGGAAAGAAGAAAAAGGGCCGCAAGGGTGGCCGCACCCCTCCCCTTGGTCTGGTCCGAATTGGACTAGGGAAGGGGGGCGCCCCCTTCCTTCCTTCTCCTTTTCCCTTCCTCTTTTCCTATTCCATATGGGAGGTGGAATCCTACTAGGACTAGGGAGTCCTAGTAGGACTCCACACTTGGTGCGCCCCCTCCTAGGGCCGGCCTCCTCCTCCCTTGCTCCTTTATATACGGGGGCAGGGGGGCACCTCTAGACACACAAGTTGATCCACGTGATCATATTCTTAGCCGTGTGCGGTGCCCCCTTCCACCATAATCCTCGATAATATTGTAGCGGTGCTTAGGCGAAGCCCTGCGACGGTAGTACATCAAGATCGTCACCACGCCGTCGTGCTGACGGAACTCTTCCCCGACACTTTGCTGGATCAGAGTCCGGGGATCGTCATCGAGCTGAATGTGTGCTAGAACTCGGAGGTGCCATAGTTTCGGTGCTTGATCGGTCGGGCCGTGAAGACGTACGACTACATCAACCGCGTTGTGCTAACGCTTCCGCTGTCGGTCTACGAGAGTACGTAGATCACACTCTCCCCTCTCGTTGCTATGCATCACCATGATCTTGCGTGTGCGTAGGAATTTTTTTGAAATTATTACGTTCCCCAACAGTGGCATCCAAGCCCAGGTTTTATGTGTTGATGTTATATGCACGAGTAGAACACACGTGAGTTGTGGGCGATATAAGTCATACTGCTTACCAGCATGTCATACTTTGGTTCGGCGGTATTGTTGGACGAAGCGGCCCGGGCCGACATTACGCGTACGCTTACACGAGACCGGTTCTCCCGACGTGCTTTGCACAAAGGTGGCTAGCGGGTGACAGTTTCTCCAACTTTAGTTGAATCGAGTGTGGCTACGCCCGGTCCTTGCGAAGGTTAAAACAACACCAACTTGACAAACTATCGTTGTGGTTTTGATGCGTAGGTAAGATTGGTTCTTGCTTAAGCCCGTAGCAGCTACGTAAAACTTGCAACATCAAAGTAGAGGACGTCTAACTTGTTTTTGCAAGGCATGTTGTGATGTGATATGGTCAAGACATGATGCTAAATTTTATTGTATGAGATGTTCATGTTTTGTAACCGAGTTATCAGCAACTGGCAGGAGCCATATGGTTGTCGCTTTATTGTATGCAATGCAATCGCACTGTAATGCTTTACTTTATCACTAAGCGGTAGCGATAGTCGTGGAAGCATAAGATTGGCGAGACGACAACGATGCTACGATGGAGATCAAGGTGTCACGCCGATGACGATGGTGATCACGATGGTGCTTCGAAGATGGAGATCACAAGCACAAGATGATGATGGCCATATCATATCACTTATATTGATTGCATGTGATGTTTTTATTTTATGCATCTTATTTTGCTTTGACTGACGGTAGCATTTTAAGATGATCTCTCACTAATTATCAAGAAGTGTTCTCCCTGAGTATGCACCGTTGCGAAAGTCCAGACACCACGTGATGATCGGGTGTGATAGGCTCTATGTTCAAATACAACGGGTGCAAAACAGTTGCACACGCAGAATACTCAGGTTATACTTGACGAGCCAAGCATATACAGATATGGCCTCAGAACACGGAGACCGAAAGGTCAAGCGTGAATCATATAGTAGATATGATCAACATAGCGATGTTCACTAATGAAACTACTCCATCTCACGTGATGATCGGACATGGTTTAGTTGATTTGGATCACGTGATCACTTAGAAGATTAGAGGGATATATTTCTAAGTGGGAGTTCTTAAGTAATATGATTAATTGAACTTAAATTTATCATGAACTTAGTCCTGGTAGTATTTTGCAAATTATGTTGTAGATCAATAGCTTGCGTTGTTGCTTCCCTGTGTTTATTTTGATATGTTCCTAGAGAAAATTGTGTTGAAATATGTTAGTAGCAATGATGCGGATTGGATCCGTGATCTGAGGTTTATCCTCATTGCTGCACAGAAGAATTATGTCCTTGATGCACCGCTAGCTGATCGACCTATTGCAGGAGCAGATGCAGACGTTATGAACGTTTGGCTAGCTCAATATGATGACTACTTGATAGTTTAGTGCACCATGCTTAATGGCTTAGAATCGGGACTTCAAAGATGTTTTGAACGTCATGGACCATATGAGATGTTCCAGGAGTTGAAGTTAATATTTCAAGCAAGTACCCGAGTTGAGAGATATGAAGTTTCCAACAAGTTCTATAGCTAAAAGATGGAGGAGAATCGCTCAACTAGTGAGCATGTGCTCAGATTGTCTGGGTACTACAATCGCTTGAATCAAGTAGGAGTTAATCTTCTAGATAAGATAGTGATTGAAAGAATTCTCTAGTCACCATCACCAAGTTAGTAGAACTTTGTGATGAACTATAGTATGCAAGGGATGACGAAAATGACTCCCGAGCTTTTCATGATGATGAAATCGATGAAGGTAGAAATCAAGAAAGAGCATCAAGTTTTGATGGTTGACAAGATCACTAGTTTCAAGAAAATGGCAAAAGAAAAAAAAAGGGAACTTCAAGAAGAACATCAAGCAAGTTGCTGCTCAAGTGAAGAAGCCCAAGTCTGGTCCTAAGCCTGAGACTAAGTGCTTCTACTGCAAAGGGACTGATCACTGAAAGTGGAACTGCCCCAAGTATTTGGCGAATAAGAAGGATGGCAAAGTGAACATAAGTATATTTGATATACATGTTATTGATGTGTACTTTACTAGTGTTTATAGCAACCCCTCAGTATTTGATACTAGTTCAGTTACTATGATTAGTAACTTGAATCGGGAGTTGCAGAATGAACAAAGACTAGTTAAGGGTGAGGTGACGATGTGTGTTGGAAGTAGTTCCAAGATTGATATGATCTTCATCACACACTCCCTATACTTTTGGGATTAGTGTTGAACCTAAATAAGTGTTATTTGGTGTTTGCGTTGAGCATGAATATGATTTGATCATGATTATTGTAATACGGTTATTCATTTAAGTAAGAGAATAAATTGTTGTTCTGTTTACATGAATAAAACCTTATATGGTTACACACCCAATGAAAATAGTTTGTTGGATCTCGATCGTAGTGATACACATAATCATAATATTGAAACCAAAAGATGCAAAGTTAATAATGATAGTGCAACTTATTTGTGGCACTGACGTTTAGGTCATATTGGTGTAAAGCGCATGAAGAAACTCCATGCTGATGGGTTTTTGGAATCACTTGATTATGAATCAGTTGATGCTTGCGAACCATGCCTCATGGGCAAGATGACTAAAACGCCGTTCTCCGGAACTATGGAGTGAGCAACTGACTTATTGGAAATAATACATACTAATGTATGAGATCCGATGAGTGTTAAGGCTCGCGGCGGGTATCATTATTTTCTGATCTTCACAGATGATTTGAGCAGATATGGGTATATCTACTTAATGAAACACAAGTCTGAAATATTTGAAAAGTTCAAAGAATTTCAGAGTGAAGTGGAGAATCATCGTAACAAGAAAATAAAAGTTTCTACGATATGATCGCAGAGGTAAAATATTTGAGTTACGAGTTTGGCCTTCAGTTAAAACAATGTGAAATAGTTTCATTACTCACGCCACCTGGAACACCACAGCATAATGGTGTGTCCGAACATCATAACCGTACTTTATTAGATATGGTGCGATCTATGATGACTCTTATCGATCTACCACTATTGTTTTGGGGTTATGCATTAAAGACAGCTGCATTCACGTTCAAAAGGGCACCATCTAAGTCCGTCGAGACGACACAATCTGAACTGTGGTTTGGCAAGAAACCAAAGTTGTCGTTTCTTAAAGTTTGGGATTGTGATGCTTATATGAAAAAGTTTCATCCTGATAAGCTCAAACCCAAATCGGAGAAATATGTGTTCATAGGATACCCAAAGGAGACTGTTGGGTACACCTTCTATCACAAATCCGAAGGCAAGACTTTTGTCACTAAATTCGGAGTTTTTCTAGAGAAGGAGTTTCTCTCGAAAGAAGTGAGTGGGAGGAAAGTAGAACTTGATGAGGGAACTGTACCTACTCCCTCATTGGAAAGTAGTTCACCACAGAAATCTGTTCCTGTGACTACTAGACCGATTAGTGAGGAAGCTAATGATGATGATCATGTAACTTCAGATCAAGTTACTACTGAACCTCGTAGGTAAAACCAGAGTGAGATCCGCACCAGTGTGGTACAGTAATCTTGTTCTGGAGGTCATGTTACTTGACCATGACGAACTTGCGAACTATGAGGAAGCGATGATGAGCCCAAATTCCGCGAAATGGTTTGAGGCCATAAAATCTGAGATACGATCCATGTATGAGAACAAAGTATGGACTTTGATGGATTTGCCTGATGATCGGCAAGCCATAGAAAATAAATGGATCTTCAAGAGGAAGACGGACGCTGATAGTAGTGTTACTATCTACAAAGCTAGAATTGTCGCAAAAGGTTTTCAACAAGTTCAAGGTGTTGACTACGATGAGATTTTCTCACTCGTATATATGCTTAAGCCTGTCCGAATCATGTTAGCAATTGCCGCATTTTATGAAATCTGGCAAATGGATAAATAAAACTGCATTCCTTAATGGATTTCTTAAAGTAGAGTTGTATATGATGCAACCAGAAGGTTTTGTCAATCCTAAAGGTGTTAACAAAATATGCAAGCTCCAACGATCCATCTATGGACTGGTGCAAGCATCTCGGAGTTGGAATATACGCTTTGATAAGTTGATCAAAGCATATAGTTTTATACAGACTTACGGTGAAGCCTGTATTTACAAGAAAGTGAGTGGGAGCACTACAACATTTCTGATAAGTATATGTAAATGACATATTGTTGATCGGAAATAATATAGAATTATTCTGCAAAGCATAAAGGAGTGTTTTGAAAGAAGTTTTTCAAAGTAAGACCTCGGTAAAGCTGCTTACATATTGAGCATCAAGATCTATAGAGATAGATCAAGACACTTGATAAGTTTTTTCAATGAGTACATACCTTGACAATATTTTGAAGTAGTTCAAAAATTGGAACGGTCAAAGAAAGAGTTCTTGGCTGTGTTACAAGGTGTGAAATTGAGTAAGACTCAAAGCCCGACCACGGCAGAAGATAGAAAGAGAATGAAAGTCATTCCCTATGCCTCAGACATAGGTTCTATAAAGTATGCCATGTTGTGTACCAGATCTATTGTATACCCTACACTGTGTTAAGCAAGGGAGTACAATAGTGATCTAAGAGTAGATCACTGGACAGCGGTCAAAATTATCCTTAGTGGAATAAGGAAATATTACTCAATTATGGAGGTGACAAAAAGGTTCGTCGTAAAAAGTTACGTCGATGCAAGTTTTGACACAGATCTGGATGACTCTAAGTCTCGATCTAGATACATATTGAAAGTGGGAGCAATTAGCTAGAGTAGCTCCGTGCAGAGCATTGTAGACATAGAATTCAGAAAATACTTACGGATCTGTATGTGACAGACCCGTTGACTAAAATTATCTCACAAGCAAAACATGATCACACCTTAGTACTCTTTGGGTGTTGATCACATAGCGATGTGAACTAGATTATTGACTCTAGTAAACCCTTTGAGTGTTGGTCACATAATGATGTGAACTATTGGTGTTAAATCACATAGCAATGTGAACTAGATTATTGACTCTAGTGCAAGTGGGAGACTGAAGGAAATATGCCCTAGAGGCAATAATAAAGTTATTATTTATTTCCTTATTTCATGATAAATGTTTATTATTCATGCTAGAATTGTATTAACCGGAAACATAATACATGTGTGAATACATAGACAAACAGAATGTCACTAGTATGCCTCTACTAGACTAGCTCGTTAATCAAAGATGGTTATGTTTCCTAACCATAGACAAAGAGTTGTTATTTGATTAACGGGATCACATCATTAAGAGAATGATGTGATTGACATGGCCCATTCCATTAGCTTAGCACACGATTGTTTAGTATGTTGCTATTGCTTTCTTCATGACTTATACATGTTCCTACGACTATGAGATTATGCAACTCCCGTTTTCCAGAGGAACACTTTGTGTGCTACCAAACGTCACAACGTAACTAGGTGATTATAAAGGAGCTCTACAGGTGTCTCCAATGGTAAATGTTGGGTTGGCGTATTTCGAGATTAGGATTTGTCACTCCGATTGTCGGAGAGGTATCTCTGGGCCCTCTCGGTAATGCACATCACATAAGCCTTGCAAGCATTGCAACTAATGAGTTAGTTGTGAGATGATGTATTATGGAATGAGTAAAGAGACTTGCCGGTAACGAGATTGAACTAGGTATTAAGATACCGACAATTGAATCTCGGGCAAGTAACATATCGATGACAAAGGGAACAACGTATGTTGTTATGCGGTCTGACCGATAAAGATCTTCGTAGAATATGTAGGAGCCAATATGAGCATCCAGGTTCCGGTATTGGTTATTGACTGGAGACGTGTCTCGGTCATGTCTACATTGTTCTCGAACCCGTAGGGTCTGCACGCTTAAGGTTTCGATGACAGTTATATTATGAGTTTATGAGTTTTGATGTACCGAAGGAGTTCGGAGTCCCGGATGAGATCGGGGACATGACGAGGAGTCTCGAAATGGTCAAGACATAAAGATCGATATATTGGACGACTATATTCGGACATCGGAAAGGTTCCGAGTGATTCGGGTATTTTTCGGAGTACCAGAGAGTTACGGGAATACATATTGGGCCTTATTGGGCCATACGGGAAAGAAGAAAAAGGGCCTCAAGGGTGGCCGCACCCCTCCCCTTGGTCTGGTCCGAATTGGACTAGGGAAGGGGGGCGCCCCCTTCCTTCCTTCTCCTTTTCCCTTCCTCTTTTCCTATTCCATATGGGAGGTGGAATCCTACTAGGACTAGGGAGTCCTAGTAGGACTCCACACTTGGTGCGCCCCCTCCTCCCTTGCTCCTTTATATACGGAGGCAGGGGGGCACCTCTAGACACACAAGTTGATCCACGTGATCATATTCTTAGCCGTGTGCGGTGCCCCCTTCCACCATAATCCTCGATAATATTGTAGCGGTGCTTAGGCGAAGCCCTGCGACGGTAGTACATCAAGATCGTCACCACGCCGTCGTGCTGACGGAACTCTTCCCCGACACTTTGCTGGATCGGAGTCCGGGGATCGTCATCGAGCTGAACGTGCTAGAATTCGGAGGTGCCGTAGTTTCGGTGCTTGATCGGTCGGGCCGTGAAGACGTACGACTACATCAACCCCGTTGTGCTAACGCTTCCGCTGTCGGTCTACGAGGGTATGTAGATCACACTCTCCCCTCTCGTTGCTATGCATCACCATGATCTTGCGTGTGTGTAGGATTTTTTTTGAAATTATTACGTTCCCCAACAGAAAGCGCCATGAATCATTGGCGTCGCCGGGCCGTACTCCGTGACGCTTGTTTCTCACCAGAGGCGTTTGAAGCCTTCAATTCTGGAGAGGCGTACCTTCGTGCCGCTCAAGATGGTCTAGCCAGAGCCACGGATCAGTATGTAAAGGATGTACGGGTGAGTGAATCTGACGATTTATATGTATTAGTAGCCCCTGAGACTTGAAACAGTTGGTAAAACTGTTTTAAGGATCATCTTTATTGTGCAGGTTCTTACAGAGAAGAATACTAGGCTGTCCCAAGAGCTGGAGGAATGCAAGACCCAACTGCGGGCCGTTGTTGCCGCATTGCAGGAACAGAAAAAGCCTCCCGATGGTAACATTTTAAATAATGATGGTTACCATATAGTGCACGGCGTGACTGCAGATCTAACAAAAGATTTTGCAGATGAATCCGAAGAAAATCCGGTGGACCAGCATGTTGTGCGGCAGCTAGAGGCTGGCAAACGCGTGCTGACTGAGGTTAGGCGGGAGAAAAACAATCTCCAAGACGCCAATATAAAGCTGAACGTGGAACTAAAAGACGTTCGGGGCCAGCTTGCAGACTCCGAGAAGGAGAATAAGAGGCTTCGGCGTGGTATTTTCAGTAAGTGCTTGAATGAATCCTTTTTAAAGGTATTTGGCGAAGAAGCCGACTAACGACATTATGTCTGTAGGTATGCTGATGGGTCGTCCCGCGCGGGAAATGCCCGGGTCTGCGGGTGATCTTCTGTCCGAGTTGTCACATCTGCACGAACAAGTTCGGCAGGTGATGCAGGGTGTTGCCCAGGCCTTGTGGCCGTCCGTCTCCCTGCCAGAGGGCGTTGCGGAGCTTGCGGAGAAGCTCAAAGGAGCGCGGCGGCGCTTCCGATTGTGGAAGATATCAGCCTGCCGACAGGGTGCCAAAGAAGCATGGGCCATGGTGAAGACGCGGTATACCAAAGCAGACCCAAATCACATGGCCGAGGTCGAACCTGTGGGGCCCGACGGAAAAGAGATCCCCGTTAACTTAGTTTATGGGCAAGTAGAATTAGCCGCAAAGTATTCCCAACAGGATTGTAAGCTAGACCGCCTGTTGGATGGTATAGAAGAAGAATTTACTCAGTCTGCATGACTATGTAATTGAAGTGACATGTATAATGCCTTCTAGCCGGATTGTAGATCATTTGTCATTGCGAACCTTTTCGCTTCAGCCTCCAGGCCTAATAGTCCAGAGTGTATTCGAATACCCGCTCAGTTATATAAGAACCGGGGTATGCGTGAAGACCAGGTGTAGAGGTCATTAGTGCTTTATCAGACAAGTGCCCAACTAGTTATGTTATATTACATGGGTAGTAAGAAACATTTTCCAGGGAGAATAGTTCTGTTAAGGGTTCCTTTCCCTGGGTAAGCATGCCCTAGAGTGCATGTCCAGACTACGATAGGAAACACAGGAAAAACATCTGGGGGCAGATATGAAAAATAAAAATCATCTTTTGTTCATCGACCGAATATTCCCTTAAGAACGCTAGCTTTCGGCTTCACCCAGTCTGAGGTACACATCCGGCTGATCCGGCAGTAACAATCGCAGAGGTGCTCCCCTTATGCCCTAGCCGAATTAACTGGAACGTAGGGCATAAATACAAGAGCCAGGCAACCCCAGCTTGGCCAAAACTTAAGTCATATCGATGCATATAATGGCGAAAAAAGGTACATGCGGAAGTATAACACATGTGTTGGGCATGAAGCCCGGATAAATAATTTAAGCTTCTGTGAAAGAAGCCCCCAGGTATGAAGAGTGCGGTTAGCACATCTGTAATGTGCAAACGAGGCACAAGGTGACCCTTGAAGGCCTAGGGAAATAAGAAAAGAAAGGAAGAAAGGAAAACAAGACAGATAATATATATGCGAAAAATGGACAAAGGGAGGGGACTAACATAGAGTCCGGTGCTAGGCGTAGAATCTTCAGAGCCTGGCCGCGTTCCATGGGTTCGGCTCGAGTCAACTAGTCGATGCATGCCGCAGTCGGTACGCTCCACCGGTCAGAACTTGGTCAATAATGAAGGGACCTTCCCATTTGGGCTCGAGATTGTTCTTTTTCTTATCTGGCAGGCATTGAACTAGTTCGGCAATGTTATAAGTTTTGGCCCGTACTTCTCTGCTTTGGTATCCGCGAGCCTGTTGCTGATAAAATGCGGAATGGGCTTTGGCTACGTCGCGCTCCTCCTCCAAGGTGTCCAGACTGTCCTACCGATCGAGCTCGGCTTCTCTTTCTTCGTACATGCGCACTCTAGGTGAGTCATGAATTATGTCACAGGGCAAGACTGCCTCTGCGCCGTACACCATAAAGAAGGGTGTATATCCGGTACTACGATTCGGCGTGGTCCGCAGCCCCCAGAGTACGGAGTCGAGCTCCTCTACCCAGTGCGTGTTGGACTCCGTTAAGGAACGCACTAATCTAGATTTAATGCCGCTCATTATAAGACCGTTTGCTCGCTCGACTTGACCATTGGTTTGTGGGGGATGGACTGAGGCATAAGCGAGCTTGATGCCCATTTTGCTACACCAGAGTTTTACCTTGTCGGCCGTGAAGTTCGTGCCATTATCAGTGATGATGTTGTGGGGGACGCCATAACGGTGTACAACCTCGGATATGAAATCTATCACCGGTCCGGATTCGGCTGTTTTAACCGGTTTGGCCTCTATCCATTTGGTGAATTTATCCACCATGACCAATAAGTATTTTTTCTTGTGGGTTCCCCCTTTAAGGGGTCCAACCATGTCAAGCCCCCAGACCGCAAAGGTCCATGTAATGGGGATTGTTTGGAGGGCGGTGGGTGGCATGTGGCTTTGATTTGCAAAGAGCTGGCAACCGGCGCAACGTTGGACCAAGTCCTGTGCATCTGCCCGGGCCGTTGGCCAATAGAATCATGTACGGAAGGCCTTGCTTACAAGAGCCCGGGCTGCGGCGTGATGACCGCCGAGTCCGGCGTGAATTTCTGCCAAAAGATTCCGCCCTTCCTCTTCGGAAATGCACCTTTGAAGGACTCCGGTAGTGCTTTTTTGTACAATTCTCCCTCATGGGCCCTGTAGGCCTTGGATCGCCGCACTATGCAGCGTGCCTCATTTTGGTCCTCCGGAAGTTCCTGTCTAGTTAGGTAGGCCAGGAATGGTTCTGTCCACGGGGCAATAATGGCCATTATTTCATGGGCTGAAGGTGTTATTTCGGTGGCGGAGCCTCCGATTTGTGTCAGAGAGTTTGATATCGGGTATTTTGGCCGGGTCCGGACTGTTGTTACCGGTGTCCCCTTCCCATACTACGGATGGCTTGAAAAGCCTTTCCAAAAATATGTTGGGGGGGGGACCGCATCGCGTTTTGCGCCGGCGCGGGCGAGGATATCCGCCGCCTAATTGTTTTCCCGAGCCACATGGTGAAATTTGAGCCCCTCGAACCGAGCTGACATTTTTAGGACGGCGTTTCGATAGGCCGCCATTTTCGGATCCTTGGCGTCAAAATCTCCGTTTATTTGGGATATTGCAAGGTTTGAATCCCCATGCACCTCCAGGTGTTGAATGCCCATGGAGACTGTCATCCGAAGACCATGCAACAGAGCTTCGTATTCGGCTGCATTGTTGGAGTCTGTATACAATATTTGCAGTATGTACCGAACGGTATCTCCGGTTGGGGACGTCAGGACGACGCCAGCCCCAAGACCGGCCAGCATTTTAGAACCGTCGAAGTGCATGATCCAATTGGAGTATGCACCGTACTCTTTAGGGAGTTCGGCCTCCGTCCATTCGGCGACGAAGTCGGCCAGTACTTGCGATTTAATGGCTCGGCGAGGTTTGTATGTTATGTCGAATGGGAGGAGCTCAATGGCCCATTTGGCAATCCGGCCCGTAGCGTCGCGGTTGTTGATAATATCATTAAGTGGCACTTCCGAGGCTACTGTAATCGAACACTCTTGAAAGTAGTGTCACAGTTTCCGTGATGCCATGAATACCGCATATGCTATCTTTTGGTAATGCGGGTACCGTGATTTGCATGGAGTGAGGACAGTGGATACATAGTATACCGGCTTTTGAAGAGGGAATTTGTGTCCGTCCGCTTCTCGTTCGACAACGAGCACCGCGCTTACAACTTGATGAGTTGCCGCAATGTACAACAGCATTGCTTCGCCGATGTTTGGCGCGGCCAGCATCGGGTTGGTTGCCAGAATGGCCTTTATTTCTTCCAATCTGGCTGTGGCCATGTCCGTCCACTCGAAGTGTTCGGTGCGCCAAAGGAGGCGATAAAGGGGTAAAGCCTTTTCTCCTAAGCGGGAGATAAAGCGGCTTAGAGCCGCCACACATCCAGTTAACTTCTGGATTTGTTTGAGGTCTGTTGGGGTAGCCAACCGTGACAAAGCTCAGATTTTGGCCGGATTAGCTTCAATACCTCTACTGGAGACAAAGAATCCCAGGAGCTTTCCGGCTGGTACGCCAAAAATGCATTTTTCCGGATTGAGCTTGATGTCATATGTTCGGAGGTTGTCGAATGTGAGCCTCAAGTCGTCTATCAAAGAGTCAACGTGTTTGATTTTGACGACCACATCATCTACGCATGTCTCTACTATTTTGCTAATTTGTTTCTCCAGACATGTCTGAATAATGCGCTGATATGTTGTGCCGGCATTTTTGAGCCCCAAATGCATTGTGTTGAAACAGAAGGGACAGTATGGTGTGATGAATGTCGTTGCGGCTTGGTCGGACTCTGCCATCTTGATTTGGTGGTAACCGGAGTATGCATTGAGGAAACACAATGACTCGTGTCCTGCGGTAGCGTCAATGATCTGATCGATGCGTGGGAGGGGGACGGGATCCTTTGGGCAAGCTTTATTGAGGTCTTTGACATCGACGCAAAGGCTCCAGGATTTTTCCTTGTTTGGTACCATCACCAAGTTTGCTAGCCAGTCCGGATGTTTTATTTCTCTGATGAATCCAGCCTCCAATAACTTGGCTAGTTCTTCTCCCATGGCCTGTCTCTTAGGTTCAGAGAAATGCCGAAGAGCTTGCTTGACCGACTTGAATCCCTTTAGGATATTGAGGCTATGCTCGGCCAGCCTGCGTGGGATTCCTGGCATGTCTGAGGGATGCCAGGCGAATATGTCCCAATTCTCACGCAGGAACTCTTGTAGTGCGGCTTCCACAGCGGGGTTTAACTGTGCCCTGATGGAGTCTGGTTTTGTAGGGTCCGTTGGGTGGACTTGGAATTTGACTATTTAATCCGCTGGTTTAAAAGAGGTGGACTTGGATCTCTTGACGAGTATCACGTCGTCCCTGTCCACTATGGAGCGTAGCGTGGTTAATTCCTCGGCCGAGAGGGCTTCAGATAATGCCTCGAGGGCCAATGCGGCTGTTTTGTTTTCGGCACGGAGTGCTGTGTCCGGATCACTGGCGAGAGTGATGATTCCGTTGGGCCCGGGCATTTTAAGCTTCATGTACCCTTAATGGGGTACGGCTTGGAAGATTGTGAACGCCTCCCGTCCTAAAAGAGCGTGATAGCCACTTCTGAACGGGGCCACTTGGAATGTAATTTCTTTGGACCTGTAATTGTCCGCCGTGCCGAATACCACATCTAGTGTGATTTTCCCAGCACAACATGCTTCCCGACTGGGGATAATTCCTCTAAAGGTTGTGCTACTTTGCTCGATGTGGTTCCAGTCTATTTCCATCTTTTGAAGGGTTTCCTCATAGATGAGGTTTAGTCCGCCGCCGTCCATGAGTACTTTGGTGAGTCGAAAGCCGTCCACGATTGGACTGAGGACCAGTGCGGCTGGTGCTCGGGCTGTTCGGAATTTAGGTTCATCACTGGCATTGAAGGTAATAGCCGTGTCACTCCATGGATTTGTTGCTGCTACGTGGCAGATTTTGGCCATGCTGCGGAGTGTTCGCTTGCGCCTATTATTTGACGCAAAGGTCTCGAACACTGTTAACACCATATTGTTATCCACTGGATGGTGCTCTGTGGTATGTGGGATAAGAAGATCCTCACCACTTTTGGCCACCTGCCGGAGTATCCAACATGCTCTAAGGCTGTGCGTTGGTATTATATCCGCTGTCTATGAATTTTGCAGGGTCCGTTGAGCCATCCCTCCAGTACGGTTCCTTGCCCTGTAGAGGGTTTTTGCTTTTTAGTAGTTAACCCGGGTGTATTGTGATAATGCACCCTTTTATTTCGGACTGGGTTTGTGTTTAGGGCCGGATTATCCCAAAAGTTTGTTTCGGTTTTCCGGGCACTTTCCATCGCATAGTACTTTCGTACCATGGATGCCAAGTCAGCGAAGCGTGTTATCTCACGGCGGTTTATGGCGTTAAGGATTCCCTTGTTCATGCAATTATTGCAGAAAAATAAGATTGTGTCTGCCTCGCGACAGTCCTTAACCTTGTTCATCACAAGGAGGAATCTGGCCCAGTAATGATGTACTGTTTCCCGGGGCTGTTGCCTGATATGGGAAAGATTGCTTGTGTTTGGGTGGGTGGGTGGAATTGGATCCGAACCCCTACCCGATCTGGGATCCAGGGGCCGAGGTGTTTCCAATTTTGGAAGTTCCGGTTCCGGGGTGTTACCCGCTAATCCTGATCCGCTGTCTGACTCTAAATTCAGGGATTGGATGTTGTCCTCCCGCGAACGGGCGTCCGGCTCGGGAATCCGGTCATAGTTGGTCCTCAGGATAGAGGAAAGGTCGCCGCATTGTTCCTCCACCACTGCAATATGATGGGTGACCGGTGGAGAGTTAATCTCCCTTTGATCAGGTTTAAGCCCAATCCGATCGTAGTCCATAGCGACTCCCAAGGTGGTGATGCGATCCAAGAGCTCGTTTAAGGAGGCGAGCTCCATTGGATCCATCTGTTCGGCGAGTGCCGATTTGATGTGGAGGCTGTTTTCGATGACCCGAGAAGTCATCGTCGGTGCGGCGGCCGAACATGCGGTCATGATGAACCCTCCTAGTCGGAGAGTTTGGCCGACAGCCAAAGCTCCCCCAACAGTAGTACCGTCTTTAAAGACGAGACGAGACATCCTTCCTTCAGGCGACGACACAGAGGAACTCTCAATGAAAGCACCAATGTCGGTGTCAAAACCGGCGGATCTCGGGTAGGGGGTCCCAAACTGTGCGTCTAAGGCGGATGGTAACAGGAGGCAGGGGACACAATGTTTTACCTAGGTTCGGGCCCTCTTGATGGAGGTAAAACCCTACGTCCTGCTTGATTAATATTGATGATATGGGTAGTACAAGAGTAGATCTATCATGAGATCAGAGAGGCTAAACCCTAGAAGCTAGCCTATGGTATGATTGTATGTTGTCCTACGGACCAAAACCCTCCGGTTTATATAGACACCGGAGAGGGCTAGGGTCACACAAGGTCGGTTACAAAGGAGGAGATACACATATCCTTATTTCCTAGCTTGCCTTCCACGCCAAGTAGAGTCCCATCCGAACACGGGACGAAGTCTTCAATCCTGTTTCTTCATAGTCTAATAGTCCGGCCAATGGATATAGTCCGGTTGTCCGGAGACCCCCTAATCCAGGACTCCCTCACCCAAGCTTAGGCTCTTGCCACTCCTTGTTCCATAATCCATCAAATCTTTACCCAAAACTTGAAAACTTCACAACACAAAACTTAAAGTAGAAAATCCCGTGAGCTCCGTTAGCGAAAGAAAATAAAAGACCACATCAAGGCACTGTAATGAACTCATTATTTATTTATATTGGTGTTATACCTACTGTATTCCCACTTCTCTATGGTTTATAAACTATTTTACTAGCCATAGATTCATCAAAATAAGCAAACAACACACGAAAAACAGAATCTGTCAAAAACAGAACTGTCTATAGTAATGTGTAGCTAGCGCAAGATCTGGAACCCCAAAAATTCTAAAATAAATTGCTGGACGTGAGGAATTTATCTATTAATCATCTGAAAAAATAATTAACTAAAAATAACTTTTCAATTAAAATGGCAGTAGTTCTCGTGAGTGCTAAAGTTTCTGTTTTTTACAGCATGTTCAACAAGACTTTCCCCAAGTCCTCCCAACGGTTCTACTTGGCACAAACACTAATTAAACACAAAAAAATCAACCAAAACAGAGGCTAGATAATTTATTTATTACTAAACAGGAGCAAAAAGCAAGGAATAAAAATAAAATTGGGTTGCCTCCCAACAAGCGCTATCGTTTAACGCCCCTAGCTAGGCATAACAAGCAAGAATAGATCTAGGTATTGCCATCTTTGGTATTAGGAAAGAAAAGAGCAAACTTGCTATCTATAGAATTAATCCTTCTATTTTGATAAATCACGTGGCTATTAATGGTAGAAGAAATATTAAGTATGTTACGGAAATTTGTATCTAGGCTAGCCTTTATCTCCTTAATAGATTCGTTTTGATAAGAGATGTAGATTTAACTTTCTCATTCATGGGGTGCCCAAATATAGTTTTCATTTTTTCATAAGTGTCTACAACATCCCCTTCAAGAAAACCTTCTTCAAATATAGAATCTAAGACATGCTTAAAAGAAGAAGGAAGGGCAATATAAAAGCTTTTTAAGTAAACAATTTGATATTGAGGAACATAGCTGGCCCTGATCCTTAATAGTCTATACCAAGCATCTTTCAAAGATTCATCAAGTAAATAACGAAAAATTCCAGAATCATCTTCATCAAAATTATTAAGACTCTCATTGATAACTCTGGTAGGTTTTTCCATCGTATCTTTATTTATAAGTTTAGCGAGAATAGAAGGGTTGTCCAAAGTACTAAAACTTTGGAGAGAACCCCCAACCCTTTTTGATTCGGACATGGCGGAAGAAAGGCGAGCGAAAAGAGAGGGAGGATAGAGAGAGAGGGCAAATAAAACGGCAAGGGTGAAGTGGGGGAGAGGAAAACGAGAGGCAAATGGTAAATAATGTAATGCGGGGGATAAGGGTATGTGATGGGTACTTGGTATGTTGACTTTTGCGAAGACCTCCCCGGCAACGGCGCCAGAAATCCTTCTTGCTACCTCTTGAGCATTGCGTTGGTTTTCCCCGAAGAGGAAGGGATGATGCAGCAAAGTAGCATAAGTATTTCCCTCAGTTTTTGAGAACCAAGGTATCAATCCAGTAGGAGGCTACGCGCGAGTCCCTCGTACTTGCACAAAACAAATAAATCCTCGCGACCAATGCAAATAGGGGTTGTCAATCCCTATAAGGCCACTTACGAGAGTGAGATCTGATAGATATGATAAGATTATATTTTTGGTATTTTTATGATAAAGATGCAAAGTAAAATAAAGGCAAAGTAAATAGCAAAGGAAATAACTAAGTAATAGGAGATCAATATGATAAAGATAGACCCGGGGGCCATAAGTTTCAGTAGTGGCTTCTCTCGAGAGCATAAGTATTCTACGGTGGGTGAACAAATTACTGTTGAGCAATTGATAGAATTGAGCATAGTTATGAGAATATCTAGGTATGATCATGTATATAGGCATCACGTCCGAGACAAGTAGACCGACTCCTGCCTGCATCTACTACTATTACTCCACTCATCGACCGCTATCCAGCATGCATCTATAGTATTAAGTTAAAAACAGAGTAACGCCTTAAGCAAGATGACATGATGTAGAGGGATAGACTCATGCAATATGATGAAAACCCCATCTTGTTATCCTCGATGGCAACAATACAATACGTGCCTTGCTGCACCTACTGTCACTGGGAAAGGACACCGCAAGATTGAACCCAAAGCTAAGCACTTCTCCCATTGCAAGAAAGATCAATCTATTAGGCCAAACCAAACTGATAATTTGAAGAGACTTGCAAAGATAACCAATCATACATAAAAGAATTCAGAGAAGATTCAAATATTATTCATAGATAGACTTGATCATAAACCCACAATTCATCGGTCTCAACAAACACACCGCAAAAAGAAGATTACATCGAATAGTTCTCCACAAGAGAGGGGGAGAACATTGTATTGAGATCCAAAAAGAGAGAAGAAGCCATCTAGCTAATAACTATGGACCCATAGGTCTGAAGTAAACTACTTACACTTCATCGGAGAGGCTATGGTGTTGATGTAGAAGCCCTCCGTGATTGATGCCCCTCCGACGGAGCTCCGGAATAGGCCCCAAGATGGGATCTCGTGGATACAGAAAGTTACGGCGGTGGAATTAGGGTTTTGGCTCTGTATCTGATCGTTTGGGGGCACGTGGATATATATAGGAGGAAGGAGTACGTCGGTGGAGCAACAGGGGGCCCATGATGGTGGAGGGCGCGCCTGGTGCGGGTGGGCACGCCCCCCTACCTCATGGCCTCCTCTTTTCTTTCTTGACGTAGGGTCCAAGTCTCCCGGGTCTTGTTCGTTGAGAAAATCACGTTCCCAAAGGTTTCATTCCGTTTGGACTCCGTTTGATATTCCTTTTCTTCGAAACCCTAAAACAGGCAAAAAAACAGCAATTCTGGGCTGGGTCTCCGGTTAATAGGTTAGTCCCAAAAATAATATAAAAGTGGATAATAAATCCCAATAATGTCCAAAACAGTAGATAATATAGCATGGAGCAATCAAAAATTATAGATACGTTTGAGACGTATCAATACGTCTCCAACATATCTATAATTTTTGATTGCTCCATGCTATTATATTATCTATTTTGGATATTAATGGGCTTTAGTTTACACTTTTATATCATTTTTGGGACTAACCTAGTAACCGGAGGCCCAGTCCAAATTGCTGTTTTTGCCTATTTTAGAGTTTCGCCGAAAAGGAATATCAAACGGAGTCCAAATGGAGTCCAAACGGAATGAAACCTTCGGAAACGTGATTTTCTCAACAAACGTGATCTAGGGGACTTGGAGTGGGCGTTAAGAAACAATCGAGGAGGCCACGAGGCAGGAGGGTGCGCCTACCCTCCTGGGCATGCCCTCCACCCTCGTGGGCCCCTTGTTGCTCCACCGATGTACTTCTTCCTCCTATATATATCCAAGTACCCCCAAACATCCAGGAGCACCACGAAAACCTTATTCCACCGCCGCAACCTTCTGTACCTGAGAGATCCCATCTTGGGGCCTTTTCCGGAGCTCCGCTGGAGTGGGCATTGATCATGGAGGGCCTCTACATCAACTCCATGGCCTCTCCGGTGATGTGTGAGTAGTTTACTTCAGACCTTCGGGTCCATAGCTAGTAGCTAGATGGCTTCTTCTCTCTCTTTGGATCTCAATACAAAGTTCTCCTCGATCTTCTTGGAGATCTATTCGATGTAATCTTCTTTTGCGGTGTGTTTGTCGACATCCAATGAATTGTGGGTTTATGATCCAGATTATCTATGAACAATATTTGAATCTTCTCTAAATTCTTTTATGTATGATTGGTTTGTCTTTGCAAGTCTCTTTGAATTATCAGTGTGGTTTGGCCTACTAGATTGGTCTTTCTTGCAATGGGAGAAGTACTTAGCTTTGGGTTCAATCTTGTGGTGTCCTTTCCCAGTAACAGCAGGGGCAGCAAGGCACATATTGTATTGTTGCCATCGAGGATAAAAAGATGGGATTTATATCATATTGCATGAATTTATCCCCCTACATTGTCATCTTACTTAAAGCATTACTCTGTTCTTGTGAACTTAATACTCTAGATGCATGCTGGATAGCGGTCGATGTGTGGAGTAATAGTAGTAGATGCAGAATCATTTCGGTCTACTTGTCACGGACGTGAGGCCTATATACATGATCATACCTGGATATTCTCATAACTATGCTCAATTCTATCAATTGCTCGACAGTAATTCGTTTACCCACCATAATACTTATGCTCTTGAGAGAAGCCACTAGTGAAACCAATGGCCCCCGGGTCTATCGTCCATCATATTAATCTTCGAACACTTAGCTATTTCTATTGCCGTTTATTTTACTTTGCATCTTTATTTCTCTTTATCATAAAAATACCAAAAATATTATCTTATCATATCTATCAGATCTCACTCTCGTAAGTGACAATGAAGGGATTGACAACCCCTTTATCGCGTTGGTTGTGAGGTTCTTATTTGTTTGTGTAGGTGTGTGGGACTCGAGCATGATCTCCTAATGGATCGATACTTTGGTTCTCAAAAACTGAGGGAAATACTTACGCTACTTTACTGCACCATCCTTTCCTCTTCAAGGGAAAACCAACGCAGTGCTCAAGAGGTAGCAAGAAGGATTTCTGGCGCCATTATATTGCCGGGGAGATTCGCGCCAAGTCAAGTCAAGATTTGACTCCCGACAACGAGCCATTTGTGGCGCCGTTGGCAGGGAGCCTACGCCAAGTCAAGACATACCAAGTACCCATCACAACTCTTTTCCTTCGCATTACATTATTTTCCATTTGTCTCTCATTTTCCTCTCCCCCACTTCACCTTTGCCGTTTTATTCGCCCTTCTTCTGTTCGTCTTTCCATTGCTTTGATGTCTTACTTGGCTCGTTTGCTCGTTTGGTTGGATTAGTTGTTTATTTATTGCTAAACAGAGAACCTAAGATCTATGGATCCTCATCCGCTTGCTAATCTTTTTAGGAGATACAATTATGATGAACCAATTGCTAGTGAGTTTTCTGCACTGGATTATCTTTATGAAGTTTTGCTTGAAATTCGTGAATCTAAAAATTATGATGAAGTACTTTATGGAGTGATTCACGATGGATCTTTGAATAGAAAGCATGATTGCAATGATGATAGTATAAATTCTATTAATGTCAATTGTGCTTATAATATGCAAAACCCTAAGCTTGGGGATGCTAGTTTTGCTATGTCTACTACTTGTTGCAATGATCATGATTGGGGTGATTCTTCGTTTGATCTTGAAAATTTATTTAAGCCCCTGATGAATATGATATTGATAATAGTGTTTGCAATATTATTGAAAGTGGGTTTGGAAGAGTGTCAACTTCAGATCTCACATATTTGGAGAACGTTCAATCTTATGAAATTATTGATAAAAGTGGGTCTGGAGAGGTCATGACTTTAGTTAATGTTGATCCCACTATTTTGGAAGAGTCTCAACTTTGAATGCATGTGGATCGTGTTGAAAATATTTTATGTGATAGCTATTTTGTTGAATTTGCTTATGATCCCACATGAAATTATTATGAGAGAGGAAAATACGGTGGCAGAAATTTTCATGTTACTAAATTACCTCTCGTTATGTTGAGATTGCTATTGTTTCTTTCCGCTTCCTTGCATATGCTAGTTTTTGCTTGCCTTGATAATTTGTTTGCCTTTAAGATGCCTATTCATAGGAAGTATGTTAGACTTAGATGTGTTTGTCAGGTGTTTTATGATGCTCTCTTTGTGCTTCAATTCTTGTCTTTCATGTGAGCATCGTTGAAATCTTATGCCTAGCTATAAGGCTTTAAAGAAAAGCGCTTGTTGGGAGACAACCCAATATTTTTCCTTGCTGTTATTCAATAAATAATTTATCTAGCCTCTGTTTTGGTTGTGTTTTTTGTGTTTAATTAGTGTTTGTGCCAAGTAGAACCGTTGGGAAGACTTGGGGAAAGTCTTCTTGATCTTGCTGTAAAAAACAGAAATTTTAGCGCTCACGAGAATTGCTTCCATTTTTATTTGAAGAGTGATATTTAGTTAATTATTTTTTCATATGATTAATATATAAAGTCCTCACGTCCAGCAATTTATTTTAGAATTTTTGGGGTTCCAGAAGTTTGCGTTAGCTACAGATTACTACAGACTGTTCTGTTTTTGACAGATTCTGTTTTTCATGTGTTGTTTGCTTATTTTGATGAATCTATGGCTAGTAAAAGAGTTTATAAACCATAGAGAAGTTGGAATACAGTAGGTTTAACACCAATATAAATCAAGAATGAGTTCATTACAGTACCTTGAAGTGGTGTTTTGTTTTCTTTCGCTAACGGAGCGCATGAGATTTTCTATTTAAGTTTTGTGTTGTGAAGTTTTCAAGTTTTGGGTGAAGATTTGATGGATTATGGAACAATGAGTGGCAAGAGCCTAAGCTTGGGGATGCCCATTGCACCCCAAGGTAAAATTCAAAGACACCAAAAAGCCTAAGCTTGGGGATGCCCCAGAAGGCATCCTCTCTTTTGTCTTCGTCTATCAGTAACTTTACTTGGAGCTATATTTTTATTCACCACATGATATGTGTTTTGCTTGGAGCGTCTTGTATGATTTGAGTCTTTTCTTTTTGGTTTACCACAATCATCTTTGCTGTACATACCTTTTGAGAGAAACTCACATGATTTGAAATTTATTAGAATACTCTATGTGCTTCACTTATATCTTTTGAGTTATATAGTTTTTGCTCTAGTGCTTCACTTATATCTTTTAGAGCACGGCGGTGGTTTTATTTTATAGAAATAATTGATCTCTCATGCTTCACTTATATTATTTTGAGAGTCCTTTAAAACAACATGGAAATTTGCTTTTAGGAATAATATAAAAACTTTTATAGAAGTGCATTGAATACTATGAGAAGTTTGATACTTGATAATTGTTTTGAGATATGGAGATGGTGATATTAGAGTCATGCTAGTTGATTAGTTGTGAATTGAGAAATACTTGTGTTGAAGTTTGTGATTCCCATAGCATGCACACATGGTGAACCATTATGTGATGAAGTCGGAGCATGATTTATTTATTGATTGTCTTACTTATGAGTGGCGGTCGAGGATGAGCGATGGTCTTTTCCTACCAATCTATCCCCCTAGGAGCATGCGCATAATACTTTGTTTCGATAACTAATAGATTTTTGCAATAAGTATGTGAGTTCTTTATGACTAATGTTGAGTCCATGGATTATACACACTCTCATCCTTCCACCATTGCTAGCCTCTCTAATATCGCGCACTTTTCGCCGGTATCATACACCCACCATATACCTTCCTCAAAACAACCACCATACCTACCTATTATGGCATTTCCATAGCCATTCCGAGAAATATTGCTATGCAACTTACCACCATTTCATTTACCATGACACACTTCATCATTGTCATATTGCTTGCGTGATCATGTAGTTGACATCGTATTTGTGGCAAAGCCACCGTTCATAATTCTTCATACATGTCACTCATGCATCATTGCACATCCCGATACACCGTCGGAGGCATTCACATAGAGTCATATTTTGTTCTAAGTATCGAGTTGTAATTCTTGAGTTGTAAGTAAATAAAGTCTGATGATCATCATTATTAGAGCATTGTCCCAAGTGAGGAAAGGATGATGGAGCCTATGATTCCCCCACAAGTCGGGATGAGACTCCAGATGAAAAAAGGCCATAAAAAGGAAAAGGCCCAAAAAATGAGAGAAAAAGAGAGAAGGGACAATGCTACTATCCTTTTTCCACACTTGTGCTTCAAAGTAGCACCATGATCTTCATGATAGAGAGTCTCCTATGATATAACTTTCATATACTAGTGGGAATTTTTCATTATAGAACTTGGCTTGTATATTCCAATGATGGGCTTCCTCAAAATGCCCTAGGTCTTCATGAGCAAGCGAGTTGGATGCACACCCACTAAGTTTCTTTTGTTGAGCTTTCATATACTTATAGCTCTAGTGAATCCGTTGCATGGCAATCCCTACTCACTCACATTGGTATCTATTAATGGGCATCTCCATAGCTCCACCCTCGTGGGCCCCTCGTTGCTCCACCGACGTACTTCTTCCTCCTATATATATCCACGTACCCCCCAAACATCCAGGAGCACCACTAAAACCTAATTCCACCACCGCAACCTTCTGTACCTGAGAGATCCCATCTTGGGGCCTTTTCCTGAGCTCCGTCGGAGGGGCATTGATCACGAAGGGCCTCTACATCAACTCCATGGCCTCTCCGGTGATGTGTGAGTACTTTACTTTCGGGTCCATAGCTAGTAGCTAGATTGCTTCTTCTTCCTCTTTGGATCTCAATACAAAGTTCTCCTCGATCTTCTTGGAGATCCATTCGATGTAATCCTCTTTTGCGGTGTGTTTGTCGAGATCCGATGAATTGTGGGTTTATGATCCAGATTATCTATGAACAATATTAGAATCTTCTCTGAATTCGTTTATGTATGATTGGTTTATCTTTGCAAGTCTCTTCGAATTATCAGTTTGGTTTGGCCTACTAGATTGATCTATCTTGAAATGGGAGAAGTGCTTAGCTTTGGGTTCAATCTTGCGGTGTCCTTTCCCAGTGACAGCAGGGGCAGCAAGGCACGTATTGTATTGTTGCCATCGAGGATAGAAAGATGGGGTTTATATCATATTGCATGAGTTTATCCCTCTACATCATGTCATCTTACTTAAAGCATTACTATGTTCTTATGAACTTTATACTCTAGATGCATGCTGGATAGCGGTCGATGTGTGGAGTAATAGTAGTAGATGCAGAATCGTTTCGGTCTACTTGTCACGGATGTGATGCCTATATACATGATCATACCTAGATATTCTCATAACTATGCTCAATTCTATCAATTGCTCGACAGTAATTCGTTTACCCACCGTAATACTTATGCTCTTGAGAGAAGCCACTAGTGAAACCTATGGCCCTCGGGTCTATCTTCCATCATATTAATCTTCCAACACTTAGATATTTCTATTGCCATTTATTTTACTTTGCATCTTTATTTCTCTTTATCATAAAAATACCAAAAATATTATCTTATCATATCTATGAGATCTCACTCTCGTAAGTGACCGTGAAGGGATTGACAACCCCTTTATCGTGTTGGTTGCGAGGTTCTTATTCGTTTGTGCAGGTGCGTGGGACTCGAGCGTGATCTCCTACTGGATTGATACCTTGGTTCTCAAAAACTGAGGGAAATACTTACGCTACTTTACTGCATCAACCTTTCCTCTTCAAGGGAAAACCAACGCAATGCTCAAGAGGTAGCAGCTGTCTGCGGTTAACTAGCAAACAATGTTCGTTAAAACGAACGAACGGACGAACGTCCACTAAATAACTGAATCGAGAAAACCGAACCGAACAAAATAAAAAAATGCAACTAGGTTTTCTTAAAAAACGATTGTTTTTACCTAAATCGAAAAAACCGGGCATCGGACTCCGGCAAGATCCGGTGAATGGCGGCGGCTCCGGCAGTCTTGCGCGGGCGGCGAGGCGAGGCGCGGTGTTCGCGGCGGCTCGGCAGCAGCAGCGGCGGGCGGCGGCGGCGGCGGGCGGGGCACGAGGCGGCGGAGTTTGTGGCGGCGGTGGCGCGACTTGGGGGCGGCGGCGCTGCGACGAGGGGTGGTGGCGGCGGCGACTTGGGGTCCAAGGGGGTGCGGGCGGCGCTTTTTAAGGAGGGGGGCTTGGCCTCGGGAGGAGTCCTGGGTGGCGACGGCGGCTCGCCCATGTCCCGGCCGGACTCGGGCACGGCGGCGGAGGCGGTGGCGGGTGCGTGCCGGCCTGGCTCAGCTGGGCCTTCGGCCTAGTCGGGCGTTGACTTTTTTTAAAACAAATTTCGCCGGAAAAATCCTAGAAAATAAAATAAAAATCTAAAAATACCAAAACAAATTTTCTCCGTCTAAATAGAATATTCAGAACAAAGTGAACATTTTCTTGGCCTGAAAATGCAATTAAAAATGCATATTTTTCTAATTCAAATAAAATAGCAATAAAATCCAAATAAAATTATTTATTTGATTTTAATATTTTTCCTCCAATATTTCATTTATTTTGGAGAAGTCATATTATCTCCTCTCATATATTTTATTATGAAATATTCTCGGAGAGAAAAATAATCAAAGCCAAAATGATCCCCGTTTCAATATTTGAGAAAATTCAAATATGAAAATCGTGAAATCCCCAACTCTCTCCGTGGGTCCCTGAGTTGCTTAGGATTTTTAGGATCGCAAAACAAAATGCAATAAAATATGATATGCATGAATTATCTATGTATAACATTCCAAATTGAAAATTCGGGATGTTACATGATTGGTATGAGGGCAGCTGTGAGGAAGTTGTTGAGTTGGACAATAGGAATTCCAGAGTTTATGAGCATGGAGGAAACAATATCTCCCTGAGTTGTCATTGCAAAATGCATACCAGCCGCAGACAGAGAAACTTCAATTGCTCGAGAGTTGGTGTGCAAGTTAGTTGGGGCAGAAACAGAACTTTCACCAGCTACCATAGTTGGGGCAGAAACAGAGCTTTCACCAGTTACCATGGAATGAAACATGTTTGCACGCACAAGAACATAACTGTCAAACAGAGTTGCACTAGAATCAGTGCTAGTATGAGCAGAAATAGAGTCATTCCAGGCTAGCCTAGGATTGTCTTGGAGGTTGTTTGCGGGCAGCATGCCATCTCGTACCCGGAGGCCTTCAGCAGCTAGCCAAGCTTGGAAGTTGTACAGGGAAGGGGGTGCTTGGGGAGGTGGGGGAGGCCAAACTCCCCAGTTTGCCTAAAAGTGAACATCATTGCCCTGATTAGCTTCTAGGTTCTGAACATCATTATTTGCAGCATTTTGTGCCATCCAATTGTGCAGCCGAGCCTGGTAGAGTTGTTCAACAGTGAAGCCCTCAGCATGCAGAGGGAGAGGAATCTTTTCTTCCGGTGGTGGATCTTCTCCGATAGGTGGGACCTCTGGAAGGTGAGCATTCCAGTCACTTCTTCTTAGCATAGTAACACAAACAACCCAGCTATAGCGATCGCCTCCCATCTGATGCATGATGAAGCTCTTTGGGACCAGGCGTAAGCTAATAACATGAACCTTGAGTAGAACGACCTTTCTGTCACCTCTCGGGTTGTGCCAAGTGATTAGTTCCCCAAACTTGTCAGCTAACTTGTGAATATAGTGAGAGGTCTGATAATCATGAGGAAACCCAACATAGAGCAACCAAATCTGAGGTCCATAGCTGGTCATATGCATGTTAATGGCAGCATCATGAGGAACAAAGAAAACTAATATGTCTCCAACGTATCTACTTTCCTAACACTTTTCCTCTTGTTTTGGACTCTATTTTGCATGATTTGAATGAAACTAACCCCGGACTGACGTTGTTTTCAGCAGAACTACCATGGTGTTGTTTTTGTGCAGAAATAAAAGTTTTCGGAATGGAACGAAACTTTGCGAGGATTTTTTATACAGTAAACAAGAATTTCTGGAGCCAAGATCCACCGGAGGGGGGCACCTGGGTGGGCACAACCCACCAGGGCGCGCCCCCCTCTTGGCGCGCCCAGGTGGGTTGTACCCATGTGGTGGCCCCGCATGCCCTACAACCGACGCTATAATATCCTATTTTCCAGAAAAAATCAGGGAGAAAGAATTATTGCGATCCATGAGACAGAGCCGCCATCACCTCCTGTTCTTCATCAGGAGGCCTGATCTGGAGTCCGTTTGGGGATCCGGAGAGGGGGATCTTCGTTCTTCGTCATCACCAACCCTTCTCCATAGCCAATTCCATGATGCTCTCCACCGGGAGTGAGTAATTCCTTCGTAGGCTCACTGGTCGGTGAGGAGTTGGATGAGATTCATCATGTAATCGAGTTAGTTTTGTTAGGGCTTGATTCCTAGGATCCACTATGTTCTAAGATTGATGTTGCTATGACTTTGCCATGCTTAATGCTTGTCACTTTGGGCCCGGGTGCCATGATTTCATATCTGAAATGTTTATGTTATCACCAGTATATCCATGTTCTAGATCCGATCTTGCATATTATAGTCACCTATTATGTGTTATGATCCGGCAACCACGGAGTTACAATAGTCGGGACCACTCCCGGTGATGTTCGTAGTTTGAGGAGTTCATGTATTCATCGTTTGTTAATGCTTTGTTCCGGTTCTCTATTAAAAGGAGACCTTAATATCCCTTAGTTTCGAATAGGACCCCACTGCCACGGGAGGGTAGGACAAAAGATGTCATGCAAGTTCTTTCCATAAGCACATATGACTATTTATGGAATACATGCCTACATTATATTGATGAACTAGAGCTAGTGCCATACCGCCCTAGGTTATAACAGTCTCATGATGAATATCATCCAACAAGTCACTGATCCAATGCCTACGAATTTACCTTATATTGTTCTTGCTAAGTTACTATCACTGGTACATCGACGTGCTATACAAACGGTTTTTAACCCCTTCCCGCGACAACATTTGGAACCATCACCAAGTGAGTGTGGGCGATAGGGGGGTCCTTCCCACATGACCCAGAAATCGTCGGGGATAGGCCCTCCCGGGACACAGGCTGGGGCCGTGTGTGATCGGGCGAGGCATCAAAACCCAATCATTTCCATAGGTATGTACATCCCACATGGTAATCTGAGAAAAACATTTCCGTAGGTATGTACATCCCACATGGGTGAATCCCAGAAAATAATTTCCGTAGGTATGTACATCCCACACAGTGAATCCCAGAAAATCATTTCCGTAGGTATGTACATCCCACGTGGTGAATCCTAGAAAAACATTTCCGTAGGTATGTATATCACACACAGTTCTTTGTGTGGAAACGTTTGTGCAAGGTGGCCTAACGCAAACAGTTCGCTGCTGGAAGCCATGTGTGATTGTTAGTTGATCAAACACACCTACTTTCTAGAAACCATGCAGGTTGTTTGAGTTCATCGCCCACGGTGATGTCTGAGTAACCATCTGCAATAGAAAACCCCAATAAGCAGGGTAATTAGCCTATTATTGATAATGCATGTACTAATCTAACTGACATTTCTTATAAAACACACAAGATATTTCATATTCGTATAAAAGCAACAAAGATTTCATAATCGAATTACATCAGATTGCTTCGGCACTCAGTTACGCCATTACATAACAGCACCAAGTTTCACATGCAGCATCAAAAACCTTTGGAAAGTAGCATCATACACGGTAAATAGACAGATGAATCTCATCTAGGAAACTACAGAAGCGGAAGGCAAATATTAAGCCTTCAGTGATGTTAAATGTCCTTGCAACTTTAGGCTAGTGGCTATGGATAATTGCCCGCCCAACCTTCGTCCTCTTTAGCAAGACTTCAATATTGTACCGTGGGTGTTGAATGAATACCTTCCTCGCCTCTTGACCTTGCAGGTGGTTTGAGAGGTAATCATCGGTGAACTGCTTTGGAAAGTACTGAAAACAAAGCTATGCATAAATCGCTTGTAAATTTTGAAATGGCGCAAGGGGTAAAAATAAGATAAAAGAGTTGGTACCATCCTATAGTTGACTAATGTCTTCTTCATTGTGAAAACAAAGATCTTGCTGTTATTCGTCGCAAGTTTCTTCATCCTAACAATCTTTCTAAGTTTCTTGACTTGACTGATATTCCTGGACATCTCATTTCCCAATATGCAAAATGGGTCGAACAGTGGGTCTAAGCCCTAACAGCAGGACCAACATGTGCAAGACCAAATTGTAAGAAACCTAAATATTAGAATTATTCCTGCAACTGCACAATAATGTGCTATTAGCCAAAGGACCCTGCTTGAACAAACCTCGATGGTAAACCACAATGTCTCCCATTGTTTCCCTACAACACACATAAGGAAGATCTTGATCAGGTTAACTGAGAGTTTCCATACTATCAGTAGAATATGTATTGAGTACAGCTAAATTCGATTGGTGTCACATTGCAGAACTGAACCAAACAGTTAAATGGACAGCAGACCAAATGAACCAAAATAGTTAACTGAGCACGACATTGCAGAATAGAAACATGTACTAGAAGATAAGACAGTTAGCAAAACAAAGAATGCTTGAGAACAGTACTATGAAATGTAGCAATTGTTGGACCAAAGTGTTAACTGAACATTACATTTCAGAGGACCAAACTGTTAACTAAACTTCAGATTGCATATTAACATTACAGAGGACAAATCACTAGAAGCATTGGCGGTGGCTTCTAGAAAACAACACGAACTATATTTTAAGGTAGACAACCGCGTGGCGGTGTCGACGGTGGCCTCGAAGACGAGGTACTCCTCCAAGATCTGGTGGTCGACACGCATGGCAGCCATAGCGACCTCGTGCGCACATGCGGTCGCATGCTACTGAGCTCCATATTATACTGCGTGCAAAATGGCTATGGGCGGCGCTTAATTGGAGGAGGGGTAGTGATTTTGGTGGAAGGTGTCGCGCCGTCAGTCGGGGCATGTGGGAAGGGAAAGGAGGAGGATGGTGTGGGTGAGGTGTGGATTACCTGACCATATCGGCAAGGCCACACAACAAGAAGAAGGGTCGGCGGCGAGGAGGCTGCGCAGCAAGAAGAATGGTCGCCGACGAGGAGGCGGTGCTGCAAGAAGAAGGGTCGCCGGCGAGGAGGCAGCGCTGCAAGAAGAATGGTAGCCGGCAAGGAGGAGGCGCTGCAAGAAGAAGGGTCGCCGACGAGGAGGCTGAGCTGCCAATAAGCAGTAGTGAAGGTTTGAACTTGGAAATCAAGGAGGAATAGTGGAATTGTGGCTTTTGGTAGGAGGGAGGGCGCGGGGAGATAGATATTTTTGCGGTGGCAAAAAAAATTCTGCTCGGTGCCGCGAGAAACTGGCGTGCAAGTGTGGTTCAAGCGGGGGCGGTGGACTGTAGACGACGAAGCTTCCTGTGTAAGCCACACAAGATGGTGCACCAAGATATTTTATATCGCATCCTACATGACTAGTAAACTGTTTGTGGTATACCTGATTTTTTCATTATGTTACGGAGGGAAAGGATGGTGTTTGAATTGCTAGACATTTACGTACAGTGAACATCCAACTAGTACATGAGTGTCGTGTTCAAATTTGGAATTATTCCGGGTTCGTTTGGCATTTTTATGCATTAATTGAGTTTCTAGGCATTTAATATGCATAATTCAAATTTGAACTACAAGCATATGCTCCAATGCACCAAAGTTTGTTGAAAAATCACATGTGTGTCTTTGATTGAATTTATAGGTCCCATGCAAGAAATGGGAATGAAATTCAAACATCTGGGCGTCGTGGCTCGGCCGGAAAGATTGAGAAACTTGGTTTTTTAATTCTTGTAATCCAAAACACGCCTGAAAATCATGAAACTTGGCATGGTGTCATGACATGGCACCAACATAATGCGGTAAATTTTTTGGCCGAATTGGGACAAGCTTTGGTGTAAGCTTCTTGCAAACCAGAGCTCCCCTCAAGAAGGCTCGGGGTTCCGAGATGGAACGTGTCACCTCCGTGTGTGAAACGAGATACGTACACTGCCTTCTCCCGCCTTAATTTTTTTACACAGGCAGATTAGACCAAATAGAAGTATCGTGCTAAATTTTGAAATTATTCCGGGTTCGTTTGGCCTTTTTATACATTAATTGAGTGTCTACGCATTTAATGTGCATAATTCAAATTTGAACTACAAGCACATGCTCCAGTGCACCAAAGTTGGTTGAAAAATCACATGTGTGTCCTTAGGTGAATTTCTAGTTCCCATGCAAGAAATGGGAATGAAATTCAAACATCTGGGCGTCGTGGCTTGGCCGGAAAGATTGAGAAACTTGGTTTTTTAATTCCTGTAATTCCAAAACACGCCTGAAAATCATGAAACTTGGCATGGTGTCATGGCATGGTACCAACATGCCGCGTTAAATTTTTTGGCCGAATTGGGACATGCTTTGGTCTAAGATTATTGCAAAACCAGAGCTTCCCTCCAGAAGGTTCGTGGTTCCGAGAGGGAACGTGTCACCTCCGTGTGCGAAACGAGATACGTACACTGCCTTCTCCCGCCTCAATTTTTTACATAGGCATATTAGACCAAATAGAAGTATCGAGCTAAATTTTGGAATTATTCTGGGTTCGTTTGGCCTTTTTTATACATTAATTGTGTCAGGACCCCGATCCTAAGTCACACCGATCTAGCATGTAACACATCATATCACTTTGCAGCCTCACGCACGGTATTCCCACGGGTGCCACCTTACCTGGCCCGGGACCGTTTGCGCCTTTTGGCTCACGTATATGATAGTGTCGCTAGCATCCATATGACAAAGAACCCGGGCTGACATGGCTAGTCGTGAACCCAAAGTGGCACTAACTTACAGGGACAGGCATACATGACCCAGCAACGAACGTGTCGGTCATCAGCGAGTGAATCCAGGCTGTAGCACTGGGCTAGCAGGACTCCGGTGAACCGGGCTGTAGCGGGCTAACAGGACTCCGGTATTCATCGCGTGACATTTCCCCGAAGGGACAGACACAGGAACGAAGAAGGACACATGCCGGCCAGCCTAAGTGTTCCGGAGCAGTAGCAAGCTACCATGGCTCAGTGGAAACACTAGGAGACATTTCCCGGTAAGAGAGGCTACTAAGGATAAACAACTAGATAGTCAGATCCCACACATACCAAGCATTTCAATAACATACACGCAATATGCTCGATATGTGCAAATACAACATGGCATCACAACATGACTCTACAACTCAAGTATTTATTCATTAGGCTCCGAGGAGCGAGATATTACAAACAGGGGTCTCATGACCCAACATTCAGAGCATACAAATCAAGCACAAGCGGAAGCTATCATGTCTGAGTACAGACATCTATAAATGAAAAAGGCTGAGAAGCCTGACTATCTATCAGATCCTGCCGAGGGCACAAGATCGTAGCTGAGGTAACAAGCTAAACGTCGAAGTCCACGCAGAACTACTAGCGAGACTGAAATCTCTCTCTGCAAAAACATAAATTAGGCAAACGTGAGTACAAATGTACCCAGCAAGACTTACATCAGAACTAACTACATATGCACCATTATCAACAAAGGGGATGGTGGGGTTTAACTGCAGCAAGCCAGCTTTGACTCGGTGGCTATCCTGAACTACGACTGCAAGTAACTCTTTGAGGTGGCGCACACGAGTCCACATATTCACCATATCAATACACCACTATGGATCCGCTCCCGTCTCCCTACGAGAACGCCATCCATAGCACTCACGCTTATCTTGCGCATTTTAGAGTATCCACTTTCACTTGTCTATGAACTGATATAAGCAACCCAGAAGTCCTTTTCCGCGGACACGGCTATTCGAATAGATGATGTTAACCCTGCAGGGGTGTACTTCTTCACACACGCTCTCACCACTTACCGCCGTTTACACGACATGTACTCGGCAACCTTCAAGCGGAAGCCCAACGTGGGTGTCGGCCACGGCCTGCCTAAACACTCAAGTCTCTAGTCCAGGTTTATCGCCTATTCGGGTTCCATCCATGAGGAGATCCGGCCGGAGTTTCGCTCACAGCCCCAAACGATGTGAACAGGGTTCCGTGACACCAAACGGGCGCCCGGTATACCCGGCCACGTGCCTACCGCATCACAGCCCACCCCTCCGGTCAGCGCTGCCCACGGCCTCCAGCATACTACAAACACCAGAAACTACTTGCAACTCCTGGACAGAGGACAAGGGTGATTAAGAAGCCGAGAGGGTCCATTGGTTTCGGGCCCAATGCGTGGTAGTAGCTGAATCATGGATCACAAACACAGAACTCAGTTCCTGAGGACGGCTGCAATGAGACAACCCACCATGTACTCCTACATGGCCTCTCACCGCTACCTTTACCAAATCGTATTCGCACACTTAGCTCACACACAGTAGGACATGTTCACACACCTCTGATTCATCCCCGATGAATCAGACCTGACTCAACTCTAAGCAGTAGCAGGCATGACAAACAAGCATGAATGAGTAGGCACAACAGGGCTCAAACAACTCCTACTCATGCTAGTGGGTTTCATCTATTTACTGTGGCAATGACAGGTCATGCAAAGGATAAAGGGGTTCAGCTACCGCAGCAAGTAACAGATGAATCGTTGTTGTCCTAATGCAGTAAAAGAGAGCAGGAGCGAGAGAGTAGGATTGTATCGGAATGAACAAGGGGGTTTTGCTTGCCTGGCACTTCTGAAGATAATATAGTTCTTCATCGGTGTCATCGATCTCGTCGTCGGAGTCACGTCTATCGAGAGGGGACAAACACCGGCAAACAAGAAAGAACACAATCAATGCAATGCACAATATGATGCATGCTATGACATGGCAATATGAATGTGTTTTGGGCTAATGCACCTAGCTATGATTTAAATGAGGTTGGTTTGAATACATGATTCAAATTCCAACTCCATATATGGTTATTTAAATGCCATTTAATTGATTTGTGCTAAACAGCAGCTATAAGTTGTTCTAACATGCATGAAAATGGTACAGATGGATTCCTTGAATTTTTCTGATAATTTTTCATATATAATTTATCTCATTTGGAGTTACGGTTGATTTTCTATGATTTTTAGAAGTTTTGGACATTTTCTGAAAATAATAAATCATTTAAGATTTATTTAAATTCCAGAAAGGAATTATTGCGTCAGCACGACGTCAGTGTGACATCATCAAGTCAACTGGGGCTGGTCCGGTCAAACCTGACCCTGGGTCCCACTGGTCAGCGTCTTAGGCTGGTTTAGGTGGATGACATGTGGGACCGGTCAAAGTTGACTTGGCCAAGGTCAAACCGGCACGTGGGGTCCATGGTATTAACACTAATTTAACAGAAAAATAGACTAATCCTAATTAAGCGCAGGGGCCCACATGGCAGTGGCTCATAGGGTGATTAGCCCCTAACTAAGTGGCCACATCGGCCCCCCGGAGTTTGGCCGGCGGCGACCTCAAGCCGCGGCGGAAGCTTGCCGGAAATCCGCTATGGGGCTCGGTTTTGCGCGTGGTTTGCGTCTACGGGACGCTGGCAGTGAGGCGCATCCGGGGGTGGCAACAACTCGAGCTCGGGTGGCCGGAGCTCACCGGAATGAAGCTCACGGCGGCGCCGGCGTTCGGGTGAACTGAGTTTCGGGGTTAGGGAGCACGACAGGAGGCAAGGAGGGGTGTTACGACCTCCTGGGGTTGCACTGAGCATGGCCGCGTGCTCGGTTGCAACTCTAGGCAACGGTGGCTATAGCGGCGACATGGCCGGCGGCAAAGAGCTCTCGGCTCCAACGGATTCGATAGCTACGCGATGCAAACGAGGCAGGGGAGAGAGGGGAAAGATTCCGGTGCTCACGGTGAACTCGCAGAGCAAGCTAGTGGGCTCGGGGATGGCTTGGTGACGACGAAACAACGACGGCGATCTCGGGCGGCCGGAGATGGGGAAGATGGCGTGGGCGGCGATGCAGGGCGTCCGGCGGGGCATGGGTTGGTGGAGAGGAAGAGGGGGTCGAGGCGGAGCCTCTGGGCGCAACGACGAGGCGATGCAGTGGTTGTGGCCACGGCGACGCTCGTCGGCGGCGGTGGCTCCGTTCGGGTGAGCTCAGGGAAGAGAGCCAGGGGAGGAGAGAGGGAGCAGCGAGAGAGGAAGAGGAGCGAGGGGACACGGGGCGTCGTCGTGGCATCGCTAGGGAGGCCGGGGGAAGTAGGAGGTGGCGTGCGGTGGCCGTGCGCGCGTCGGCACGCGCTCATCCTCCTGGCAGAGGAGGAAGGCGACAGAGAAGGAGGCGGTGGTGGGCTGGGCCGCTGGAGGAGCTGGGCCAGGTAAGTGGGCGCCAGGTAAGTCCACGTGGGTTCTCTCTCTCCTGTTTTCTATTTCTTTCTGTTTTCTAGTTTTTTTGCTATTTGTTTTGATTTAGTAATAATACCAAACCATTTCATAAAATCCTGAAAAATAGTTATGTGGCTAGAAATAAAATATACCAAACCACATAAAATGTTCCAGTATTATTGGACATATATTATTTATATATCAAATATATATCCAATGCAAATAGTTATTGAATTGATTCAAAGGCCCAAAATAAATGTTTCAGTCACTCCAAAAATATTGGTTTAAATTTTACCTCTTACCAATATTTCCATGGAATAACAGGAACATTTTCTTGGACTCATTTGAGAAGATTTAAATGTTGGTTATTTTTAGAGGTTTCCTGAGGCTTTTGAAAATTCCTCAATTCAAATTTCATTTGAATTTAAACATGATGCACACATGGAAGCAAGCATAGGTCAGGCCAGAACTAGGGATGTGACAACTCACCCCCACTAAACAAAAATCTCGTCCCGAGATTCAAGCGTAGGGTAAGGTGAAGGGGGAACACCAACTAGCACAATCTTCACGATCCAGGTTGCACTTCAAATGAACGTTGATTCGTTCACCATCATTGTCTCGAAGTCTTGCTCTGAGAACTCCAACTATCATGACAACGAGAGGAAGGAAAGACCCTAAAAGAATTGTTCTTCTCGAAGGTCGAACAACTCAGGATTAACCCACGGAATGAGACATAGCAACATCTCTCGAGCTGAGAGACGAAGCACACATCCATAGGAATTGGAGTGAAGCAGATGACAAAGGTTCACTAGGTAGACAACAATTCCAGACTTAAGAATGTGGTGATCAGTTGTCAACGTAGCGAGGAGTTGAATTGCCATGATACCATAACGATGCACCTTAGGGAAGGTGACTCGTAGAAATATCCCTTAAGTGGCAAAAAGAATTACCTTTGATTCAAAGATCATTGAAACTCTTTAAACCAGCCTAAGGCAATTCTCGAGCGATCGTTTGGAGGGGGTCGGTAGAATGGCATACTCGGACTTGGATGATGTGGATTACCTTGTTGAGGACAACGTGATGGATGAATTTGCTTACCACCGGAAATGGATGAGACCCATGGTAGGACCACTTTTGAAAATGATCCTGATCAGTAATTACTGAGAAGGGTAATCCAGAGTAGGGTGGCACGATGGCGGTGCAAGCCGGGAACAAAATGCAAATGATGGGAATGATTCTAGTAACTGGGGAGAGGCTCAACAATAGAGAGTTATTCCACTATTGGAATGGTTATAGCATTGCCGAGGAAACTGAGAGCACTCCAGTTAGTGTCGATGATAACACCTAGCGCTTGTGCGTGCTCTCAAGAACTTGAGCATTTCCATATTCATCAGGGTTTTACCAATATCCGTGTCAAGGATCCTGGCAACACAACTTGCTACCACGATGAATGATGATGGATGATGCAGATGCAAAGGAAGATAACACTTTCTTAGATTTCACCCTTGGCGGGGCCAAGGAAATAAAATCTGGATGATCGACCGAGAGACATTTAGCACTCCGCTTCTAATGTTCTCCTTGATGTGCTAGTGTAACCCATTCATAGATATGGTTTGATATCTAGAACATCAAGTAAAAAGGTCGGACTTCGGAACACAGAAATCCATAGGGGCAACTAGGGAGTAAATCCTACGAAATCCCTATGGGGAGGTGGCCAACTTCCTCAATCAAGATATTATAATAACAGGTCTTCCGGCTGGGTGTGTTGGCCACGACATCCACTTTACCGGTTTCCGAGGGACCGATATTATAGTTCTTGGGAAATGTTCCAAACCATCATATCTGCCTGAGATTCAGATCTGGTTGGTGTCAGGATATTCCAGACTCATCGAGTCTAGGAAGATAAATGAAAGTTTGCAACACAATTCGACGAGATAACGTTGCGAGATTCTCGGGAAATGAACTACGATAGCAAACTCCAAAACATGAGCTGGTTCTGCTACACACGTGTGAACACGATGTCCTAGACAAGCATGACCATGTGGTAGTCTTACAATAAAAACACTACCGAGTTCAGGTTGGGAACCATCAACGAGGGTATCGAAGTCCTTACATAAGTCCGGATTAGCTCTTATGAAGGAACTCCTTCTCCTTGAACAAATCAATCAGTGGCTTGGTGTGCTAGGGATACATATAGATTGAAGGTTGCAAGTCTTCAAACCACAGAATTCTTCGCACGTGTGCATGACTGATTTGGAATGATTCCAAAGAAAGCAACATTGACTTTCTCGAATCCACGGCGGCAACTTGCATCAGATGCACATGAATTAAAGGAAGTCACTACCTTCATCCAAACATATGCTTCATGAACGAAACACGAAGAAATGCTTACACAAGTTTCCAACACTAGGTTGATGTTCAACATGACTCATGGGAGAGACAAAATGCTGCTGATGGGCTCAACAACAACTCATCGAGATTTCCATGTAAATGGAATTCCATAATTATGTGAACAAGTGATAGCATTGGTCAGACCCAAAAGATATAATGGTGTATGCTCGAGGGATCAACCACGAGTAAGACAACATTACGAGCATCGTTGGTACTGATTTGACTTGACGATGGCCCACACTCAAATCAAAGGATTGATAAGACAATAGGTCCAACAACTGATCACAGGGACCAATCGATGAAGATATCATCTTTCTTCAACACACACTACACAAGAATATCCCTTTGGAACGAACTAAGTCAGACAAGCTTTTATCTTCCAACTCTCCAAGTTGTTGTCTAGCTTAACCAACTAGCTCAGGGATATCTAACACCGATTCTTGGAGAGAAGGTGGTTCATAAGAAACCAACTTGATCACGAGCTCAACATAACGGTCAGGTGACGACCTGGTGATACTTCCGAGAAGACATTCAGAAAATCACGAACCACCGGTATGTTACTAAGCTCGAGAACAATCTCGCTTTTGAGGGCAAGACGATATGATCAAATGAGTGAGGACTTGAAATAATTCCTATCTCATTGGTCGAGGAGTGCACCAGAAATAGGGACTAGGCAGCACAATCAGTCTTAGGGTGACGATTCAATAATCAACACGCTAAGAATGAGGTTATCGTCCATTTAACTACCAAGCAACAGAGTTGCTAGCAGTATTGATTTCACACGCCATGATTCATTTGTCGGCATTCCGGTTACAATAACACAGGAACCGAGGAATGAACAATGATGGCAAGAAGTATCACTGTACCAAGAGTTCATAGGATGGTGTGCGATTCCTATAACAATCCCGATATAAAAGATGGTAATACTCCAAGGTAGAGCAGAACAAAAGCTGGATTAGCAATTTGATCTGCGGAGCACAACTTCTTTGACCCAATCCTGGATATGGAAGAGGTACTGGAGTTTGTTTCTCCTAGTCATTCCGTGATAGAATGGCTTGACGGACCACAAGAGTAATAGGCATCGATAAACGAACGCACGCATACTCTTGACTATCAATTGATAGACGAAGGTCAGTAGACAACTAAAAAGGGACAACTCAAAGGAACATATAACTTCCTGAGTTGTGGATGCATAGATTAGTATGTCGAACCAAGTTCAACATAATTCTTCCGGATAACCCATGCAGAAAGGTTGAGCTGGCAGAGTCACAACATAGCATGGAGAGCTCATCGAGAGCACTCTTGTTGTCATCTTTTGGTTCAGAAGAACTCCTGCCAAGAATGGTTCATGGTAATTGGAAGAACGATATACCACGGACCTCGAGGACTATCGCAAAGGTTACTAATATCCTAAAGGCACTAGCAATTACTATCAACATGGAGTAAGTAGAGTGAATCTCGGGTTCAGGAACCCAGGAATAGAATGCCTACTAACTAAATAGCATCACGGGATGCTTTCGATAATGACGGACAGAATCATCACACTTGAAACACAGATCATGGCTAAAGTATTAGATGACCCCCTAAGACACCTAGGGTCATAATTATAACTCCAACATAAAGGTCAAGGCAGTAGAGTACCTCAACTCAACAATTTGTGTGATTAACCTGGCCTAGAAAGACATTGAAACCAGAGGGAAAGGATTTTGCAAATGCATCACACTCTTTGGAAACCTGGGATGACTCGGACAGCATAACGGCTGTAAATGCTCAGAAAAGATTTGAGACATTCACAAAAATGGTGGCATAACCACTCAGAAGCACTATATCAAGGTTTCGAGATCATGAGTTAACATACGGAAGTAGTAGGAACTGGACTGAGGCTTAAGTCCAACAATTCTATAAGTCTACGGATTAGTAACACGTGATCCTGATAGAAAGAAGAGATAGCCTAGTTCTTAATCCCCGTAGGAAAGATAAGATGACTCAGATCAGAAGGGCATAAGGTATAAGGAGTAAAAAGAGACTTACGTTCCATCCCACAATCAATTCCCTTATATAACTAAAGAATTTCTAGACTCAACTTCGACCAGTTTGGCTTGGTAATCCTACAGGCAGTCAAGCTCTGATACCAAAGCTGTCAGGACCCCGATCCTAAGTCACACCGATCTAGCATGTAACACATCATATCACTTTGCGGCCTCACGCACGGTATTCCCACGGGTGCCACCTTACCTGGCCCGGGACCGTTTGCGCCTTTTGGCTCACGTATATGATAGTGTCGCTAGCATCCATATGACAAAGAACCCGGGCTGACATGGCTAGTCGTGAACCCAAAGTGGCACTAACTTACAGGGACAGGCATACATGACCCAGCAACGAACGTGTCGGTCATCAGCGAGTGAATCCAGGCTGTAGCACTGGGCTAGCAGGACTCCGGTGAACCGGGCTGTAGCGGGCTAACAGGACTCCGGTATTCATCGCGTGACATTTCCCCGAAGGGACAGACACAGGAACGAAGAAGGACACATGCCGGCCAGCCTAAGTGTTCCGGAGCAGTAGCAAGCTACCATGGCTCAGTGGAAACACTAGGAGACATTTCCCGGTAAGAGAGGCTACTAAGGATAAACAACTAGATAGTCAGATCCCACACATACCAAGCATTTCAATAACATACACGCAATATGCTCGATATGTGCAAATACAACATGGCATCACAACATGACTCTACAACTCAAGTATTTATTCATTAGGCTCCGAGGAGCGAGATATTACAAACAGGGGTCTCATGACCCAACATTCAGAGCATACAAATCAAGCACAAGCGGAAGCTATCATGTCTGAGTACAGACATCTATAAATGAAAAAGGCTGAGAAGCCTGACTATCTATCAGATCCTGCCGAGGGCACAAGATCGTAGCTGAGGTAACAAGCTAAACGTCGAAGTCCACGCAGAACTACTAGCGAGACTGAAATCTCTCTCTGCAAAAACATAAATTAGGCAAACGTGAGTACAAATGTACCCAGCAAGACTTACATCAGAACTAACTACATATGCACCATTATCAACAAAGGGGATGGTGGGGTTTAACTGCAGCAAGCCAGCTTTGACTCGGTGGCTATCCTGAACTACGACTGCAAGTAACTCTTTGAGGTGGCGCACACGAGTCCACATATTCACCATATCAATACACCACTATGGATCCGCTCCCGTCTCCCTACGAGAACGCCATCCATAGCACTCACGCTTTTCTTGCGCATTTTAGAGTATCCACTTTCACTTGTCTATGAACTGATATAAGCAACCCAGAAGTCCTTTTCCGCAGACATGGCTATTCGAATAGATGATGTTAACCCTGCAGGGGTGTACTTCTTCACACACGCTCTCACCACTTACCGCTGTTTACACGACATGTACTTGGCAACCTTCAAGCGGAAGCCCAACGTGGGTGTCGGCCACGGCCTGCCTAAACACTCAAGTCTCTAGTCCAGGTTTATCGCCTATTCGGGTTCCATCCATGAGGAGATCCGGCCGGAGTTTCGCTCACAGCCCCAAACGATGTGAACAGGGTTCCGTGACACCAAACGGGCGCCCGGTATACCCGGCCACGTGCCTACCGCATCACAACCCACCCCTCCGGTCAGCGCTGCCCACGGCCTCCAGCATACTACAAACACCAGAAACTACTTGCAACTCCTGGACAGAGGACAAGGGTGATTAAGAAGCCGAGAGGGTCCATTGGTTTCGGGCCCAATGCGTGGTAGTAGCTGAATCATGGATCACAAACACAGAACTCAGTTCCTGAGGACGGCTGCAATGAGACAACCCACCATGTACTCCTACATGGCCTCTCACCGCTACCTTTACCAAATCGTATTCGCACACTTAGCTCACACACAGTAGGACATGTTCACACACCTCTGATTCATCCCCGATGAATCAGACCTGACTCAACTCTAAGCAGTAGCAGGCATGACAAACAAGCATGAATGAGTAGGCACAACAGGGATCAAACAACTCCTACTCATGCTAGTGGGTTTCATCTATTTACCGTGGCAATGACAGGTCATGCAAAGGATAAAGGGGTTCAGCTACCGCAGCAAGTAACAGATGAATCGTTGTTGTCCTAATGCAGTAGAAGAGAGCAGGAGCGAGAGAGTAGGATTGTATCGGAATGAACAAGGGGGTTTTGCTTGCCTGGCACTTCTGAAGATAATATAGTTCTTCATCGGTGTCATCGATCTCGTCGTCGGAGTCACGTCTATCGAGAGGGGACAAACACCGGCAAACAAGAAAGAATGCATTCAATGCAATGCACAATATGATGCATGCTATGACATGGCAATATGAATGTGGTTTGGGCTAATGCACCTAGCTATGATTTAAATGAGGTTGGTTTGAATACATGATTCAAATTCCAACTCCATATATGGTTACTTAAATGCCATTTAATTGATTTGTGCTAAACAGCAGCTATAAGTTGTTCTAACATGCATGAAAATGGTACATATGGATTCCTTGAATTTTTCTGATAATTTTTCATATATAATTTATCTCATTTGGAGTTACGGTTGATTTTCTATGATTTTTAGAAGTTTTGGACATTTTCTGAAAATAATAAATCATTTAAGATTTATTTAAATTCCAGAAAGGAATTATTGCGTCAGCACGACGTCAGTGTGACATCATCAAGTCAACTGGGGCTGGTCCGGTCAAACCTGACCCTGGGTCCCACTGGTCAGCGTCTCAGGCTGGTTTAGGTGGATGACATGTGGGACCGGTCAAAGTTGACTTGGCCAAGGTCAAACCGGCACGTGGGTCCATGGTATTAACACTAATTTAACAGAAAAATAGACTAATCCTAATTAAGCGCAGGGGCCCACATGGCAGTGGCTCATAGGGTGATTAGCCCCTAACTAAGTGGCCACATCGGCCTGCCGGAGTTTGGCCGGCGGCGACCTCAAGCCGCGGCGGAAGCTTGCCGGAAATCCGCTATGGGGCTCGGTTTTGCGCGTGGTTTGCGTCTACGGGACGCTGGCAGTGAGGTGCATCCGGGGGTGGCAACAGCTCGAGCTGGGGTGGACGGAGCTCACCGGAATGAAGCTCACGGCGGCGCCGGCGTTCGGGTGAACTGGGTTTCGGGGTTAGGGAGCACGACAGGAGGCAAGGAGGGGTGTTACGACCTCCTGGGGTTGCACTGAGCATGGCCGCGTGCTCGGTTGCAGCTCTAGGCAACGGTGGCTACGGCGGCGACATGTCCGGCGGTGAAGAGCTCTCGGCTCCGACGGATTCGATAGCTACGCGATACAAACGAGGCAGGGGAGAGAGGGGAAAGATTCCGGTGCTCACGGTGAACTCGCAGAGCAAGCTAGTGGGCTCGGGGATGGCTTGGTGACGACGAAACAACGACGGCGATCTCGGGCAGCCGGAGATGGGGAAGATGGCGTGGGCGGCGATGCAGGGCGCCCGGCGGGGCATGGGTTGGTGGAGAGGAAGAGGGGGTCGAGGCGGAGCCTCTGGGCACAACGACGAGGCGAGGCAGTGGCTGTGGCCACGGCGACGCTCGTCGGCGGCGGTGGCTCCGTTCGGGTGAGCTCAGGGAAGAGAGCCAGGGGAGGAGAGAGGGAGCAGCGAGAGAGGAAGATGAGCGAGGGGACACGGGGCGTCGTCGTGGTGTCGCTAGGGAGGCCAGGGGAAGCAGGAGGTGGCGTGCGGTGGCCGTGCGCGCGTCGGCACGCGCTCATCCTCCTGGCAGAGGAGGAAGGCGACAGAGAAGGAGGCGGTGGTGGGCTGGGCCGCTGGAGGAGCTGGGCCAGGTAAGTGGGCGCCAGGTAAGTCCAGGTGGGTTCACTCTCTCCTGTTTTCTATTTCTTTCTGTTTTCTAGTTTTTTTGCTATTTGTTTTGATTTAGTAATAATACCAAACCATTTCATAAAATCCTGAAAAATAGTTATGTGGCTAGAACTAAAATATACCAAACCACATAAAATGTTCCATTATTATTGGACATATATTATTTATATATCAAATATATATCCAATGCAAATAGTTATTGAATTGATTCAAAGGCCCAAAATAAATGTTTCAGTCACTCCAAAAATATTGGTTTAAATTTTACCTCTTACCAATATTTCCATGGAATAACAGGAACATTTTCTTGGACTCATTTGAGAAGATTTAAATGTTGGTTATTTTTAGAGGTTTCCTGAGGCTTTTGAAAATTCCTCAATTCAAATTTCATTTGAATTTAAACATGATGCACACATGGAAGCAAGCATAGGTCAGGCCAGAACTAGGGATGTGACAAATTGAGTTTCCACACATTTAATGCGCATAATTCAAATTCGAACTACAAGCACATGCTCCAGTGCACCAAAGTTGGTTGAAAAATCACATGTGTGTCCTTGGGTGAATTTCTAGGTCCCATGCAAGAAATGGGAATGAAAGTCAAACATCTGGGCGTCATGGCTCGGCTGGAAAGATTGAGAAACATGGTTTTTTAATTCTTGTAAATGCAAAACACGCTTGAAAATCATGAAACTTGGCATGGTGTCATGACATGGCACCAACATGCTACGGTAAATTTTTTGGCCAAATTGGGACAAGCTTTGGTGTAAGCTTCTTGCAAACTGGAGCTTCCCTCAAGAAGGCTCGTGGTTCCGAGAGGGAACGTGTCACCTTCATGTACGAAACGAGATACGTACACTGCCTTCTCCCGCCTTAATTTTTTTACACATGCAGATTAGACCAAATAGAAGTATCGTGCTAAATTTTGGAATTATTTCGGGTTCGTTTGGCCTTTTTTATACATTAATTGAGTTTCTACGCATTTCATGTGCATAATTCAAATTCAAACTACAAGCACAGGCTCCACTGCACCAAAGTTGGTTGAAAAATCACATGTGTGTCCTTGGGTGAATTTCTAGGTCCCATGGAAGAAATGGGAATGAAATTCAAACATCTAGGTGTTTTGGCTCGGCTGGAAAAATTGAGAAACTTGGTTTTTTAATTCCTGTAAATCCAAAACACGCCTGAAAATCATGAAACTTGGCATGGTGTCATGACATGGCACCAACATGTTGCGGTAAATTTTTTGGACGAATTGGGACAAGCTTTGGTGTAAGCTTCTTGCAAACCGGAGCATCCCTCAAGAAGGCTCGTGGTTCCGAGAGGGAACGTGTGACCTCCGTGTGAGAAACGAGATACGTACACTGCCTTCTCCCGCCTTAATTTTATTACACGGACAGATTAGACCAAATAGAAGTATCGTGCTAAATTTTGGAATTATTCCAGGTTCATTTGGCCTTTTTATACATTAATTGAGTTTCTGTGCACTTAATGTGCATAATTCAAATTCGAACTACAAGCACAGGCTCCAGTGCACCAAAGTTGGTTGAAAAATCACATGTGTGTCCTTGGGTGAATTTCTAAGTCCCATGCAAGAAATGTGTATGAAATTCAAACATCTGGGCATCGTGGCTCGGCCGGAAAGATTGAGAAACTTGGTTTTTTAATTCCTGTAAATCCAAAACACGCCTGAAAATCATGGAACTTGGCATGGTGTCATGACATGGTACTAACGGTAAATTTTTTGGCCGAATTGGGACAAGCTTTGGTGTAAGCTTCTTGAAACCGGAGCATCCCTCAAGAAGGCTCGTGGTTCCGAGAGGGAACGTGTCACCTCCATGTGCGAAACGAGATACGTACACTGCCTTCTCCCGCCTTAACTTTTTTACATAGGCAGATTAGACCAAATAGAAGTATCATGCTAAATTTTGGAATTATTCCGGGTTCGTTTAGCCTTTTTTTATACATTAATTGAGTTTCCGCGCATTTGGATCCCCAGCCACTGAGATTTGGATCACTTTGACAGGCCCACGGTAGATAGAAAACGTGGGTTACCTGTTGAGCCGTAATATAGACATCGGGAACATCCAAATGGGTGCTTTGTTTGATTTTGACTAGCCCTATATGTTCATGAGTCCTTCTAGTCTCCCTCGGCTGGAACCAATAACATCTGAAGACTACGACGTTTGGTCGGTTTTCACCATAGAATTGAAGTTCATAAATTGCTTCAACTCTTCCATAATACTCGATATCTCCTTCGCCGATAGCAGAGACACAACAATTTGTAGACTTTCGGTCGGCCATTGATAGCTCCGTGCCATAGGTACGAAAGCGATACTCGTTGATGTCGTATTTGTCAAATGAACGGACCTTATAGTCAAAACCAGTAGCTACTTGTCTCAATTCGGCATCCATAATCTCTGAATTAGCCTACAAGTTTAATACGAAAGGATTGTTGCATTAGTCACAAATTAGCCAAAGAAATGAAATGGTCTAATGGAAATTACCCTTTTTTAACCAAGAAATGAAACTGGGATATTCGCCTCCTTGCTTTGCCAGAAGCTCATACTCTTCGATGGAATCCTTTTGGATCACCACTCCATACGAGAATATGGCGACGTATCGACTGCATCAAATATCCAGGAATAAGAGTAGTTCAAAGGAATTAGAAGTTGCGAAACAATGTACCAAGATCATACTCGATGTACGGCCACACTTCTGTTAGGTTGTTGAAGAGATACAACGAAATGGTCCGCCATTATTCAACATCCAACGATACTGGTTTCCAACCACTGGCTGATGCGAGATTCCCTTTGAATAGGCTGAGGTTGGATCGACCCTTTTTTGGGTCGTAAGCATTGTACCGAGGCTTTGGATTATGCAAATGACGATTTTTGGCTTCGTAGTGTGCTGTCACGAAGTTTGCCGCCTCCTCAGTGATGAATGCCTCGTCCATCGATGCCTCACATCTATGTTTATTTTTACATTTTGTTCGAAGCGTCGTCTGCATTCTCTCAGTTGAGTAGCACCAACGATTTTGCACGGGCCCCCCAATCTTGCCTCGGTCGGGAGATGCAAAATCAAGTGTTGCATTGGATTAAAGAAGCTTGGCGGAAAGACCATCTCTAACTTGCAGATCAACTCTAGCGCCAACTGTTCCATTTCTTCTAGGAGGCCAGGCGATAGTTCTTTCGCACAAAGAACAAGGAAGAAATAGCTCAGCTCTACCATTACTAGCCATTCATCCTCAGGGATGAAGCCACGCAACATCACCTGCATTATCCGCTCAATCCATGTGTGCCAATCATGACTTTTTATACCAAATATTTCAATTTTTCAAGACTCGCTCCCCTCTTTAGATTTTCTGCATACCCATCGGGGAACATCAACTGCATTTTCACCCACAAAATAATTTCCCTCATAGCTGGCCTTCCAAGATTGAACCATGCCTTTGGCTTCGTCCAGTTCCGCTTTCTGTTCGGTTCTTGCATGTTTTGTAACGGTCTATCACATAGCACCTCTTGATCGACTCTAGCCTTAGTATTATCCTTTGATTTCCCCTCTATGCCATACAATGTACCAAAAATGGCTTCGGCGATATTCTTTTCAGTGTGCATCACGTTGATGTTGTGTGGGCAAAGGAGGTCTCTGAAGTAAGGCAGATCCCACAAGCATGTCTTGTGAGTCCAGGCGTGTTCCTTATTATACCCCTTGAAATACCCTAGACGCTCTGGATCTGGCTCGAGAGTGTTTAACTGATATAGGGTCTGTTGGCCTGTCAACGCAGGTGGTGCAGAGTGTTTGACAACTCTACCTTTGATGAAGTTCTTCTTGTCTTTCCTGAACTTATGGCGAGGATCTAGAAACGGTCTATGCAAGTCGAAGCAAGTATACTTGTGCACTGCCGTCAGCCAACGAAACTCAACAGCTCCCTTGCATGTGGGGCACAGGAACCTTCCATGAACACACCAGCCAAGGAATAGCGCATACGCCGGCAAGTCATGCGTCGAGTACATGTACCAGACACGCATTATGAAGTTTTGTTTGCTAAAGGCGTCGTATGTATTGAACCCATTATCCCAAGCTTCTTGCAATTCGTCCTTAAGCGGTTGCATGTACACATTCATATTCTTCTTCGTATAGTTGGGCCATGTAATTATCAACGTCAGGAAAATGTTCTTTCTTTGCATAATCTACCCGGGGGGAGATTGAGTGGAATGACAAACACGGGCCAACAACTGTATGGGGCTGCCGCCTGACCAAACACACTGAACCCATCCGTGCTGATGGCGACTCGAGGATGCCTTGGATCTACCCCTTTTTCCTTATGTAATGCATCGAAGCGCTTCCACGCTTCACCATCCGATGTGTGCACCATCATCACATTCCCATCTGCATCTAGTTCGGTTCGTTTTCCCGTTTTGTGCCATGTCATATGTCTAGCCGTCTCTTCGACCATGAAAAGACATTGAAGTCTTGGTACGGTTGGCATATTCTGAAGAACATTAACGGGTATTTTGGTCTGCGTCTTCTCAACCATACCGTTGTCTACCACAACATACCTGGAAGAATTGCAAATGGGACAATAGTTCAAGTCCTCATACTGAAGCCTAAATAAGACACATCCTTTCTCACAGGCATGTATCTTCTCATAGGGCATCTTAAGAGCATGGAGGATTTTGTCTGACTGGTACAGGTTTGCAGGTAGCACATGGCCTTTGGGAAGAAATCGTCTGAATACTGTCATCATCGCGTTGTAGCATTCTCTGCCCAAGTTGAATGGAGCCTTCAAAGCCATTATTTGTGAGATGGCATCTAGCTGACAAAGCTCAATGTGCTCGTGGAGAGGACGTTTTGAGGACTCCAACATTTTAGTGAAGGCCTTTGAAGATTCCTCCATCTCCTCATCCGAGTCCCGAGCATCGTCAAAGTCTTGCACCATGTCTTCCATCCCGATACCATGCTCGTCGGTGCGACGATGAACCACCTCAGCTCTAGCACGTTGGGAAGACTCGCCATGAAATGTCCAGACCGTGTAACCAGGCGTAAAACCAAACTTCTGCAGGTACTTACTCATTTCAAGCTCGTCCCTCTTATTATACTTGTCGCACCGGACACAGGGGCACCGGCTAAATTTCTGCGCATTTGCAAATGCGGCTCCAACAAACCCTTTGGTTTTTGTTAACCATTCCTCGGTCCAAACTTTTTGTCTAGTGTAACCGATGTACATCCACGCATGATCACTCATATTGACTTCCTAATGGACACACAAGAAATAGATACATAATTAAGCAAACCATATCCATCAAATAATGGAGTTTATCAGTTTTATTATGTCCATGCAACTGATACGTCTCCAACGTATCTATAACTTTTGATTGCTCCATGCTATATTATCTACTGTTTTGGACATTATTGGGCTTTATTATCCACTTTTATTTTATTTTTTGGGACTAACCTATTAACCGGAGGACCAGCCCAGAAATGTTCTTTTTGCCTATTTTAGGGTTTCGTAGAAAAGAAATATCAAACGGAGTCCAAATGGAATGAAACCTTCGGGAACGTGATTTTCTCACCAAACATGATCTAGGAGACTTGGACCCTACGTCAAGAAACAAAGGAGGATGCCACGAGGTAGGGCGCGCCTACCCCCCAGGCGCGCCCTCCACCCTCGTGGGCCCCCTGTTGCTCCACCGACGCACTCCTTCCTCCTATATATACCTACGTACCCCCAAACGATCAGATACGGAGCCAAAACCGTAATTCCACCACAACAACTTTCTGTATCCATGAGATCCCATCTTGGGGCCTGTTCTGGAGCTCCGCCGGAGGGGGTATCCATCACGGAGGGCTTCTACATCATCACCATAGCCCCTCCAATGAAGTGTGAGTAGTTCACCTCAGACCTACGGGTCCGATATGAATTATGTACCCATAGATTTTATTGTTCTTGACATAGATTGCAATCCTTCATGTCCTATTATTCTTGGTAGACCTTTCCTTAGAACGATCGGTGCAATTATTGATATGAAGGAAGGAAATATTAGATTACAATTTCCGTTAAGTAAAGGCATGGAACACTTTCCTAGAAATAAAATTAAATTACCTTATGAATCTATTATGAGAGCCACTTATGGATTGCCTACCAAAGATGGCGATACCTAGATCTATCCTTGTTTTTTATGCCTAGCCAGGGGTGTTAAATGATAGCGCTTGTTGGGAGGCAACCCAATTTTATTTTTATTCCTTGCTTTTTTTCCTCCTGTTTAGTAATAAATAATTTATCTAGCCTATGTTTAGGTTGTGTTTTTTGTGTTTAAGTAGTGTTTGTGCCAAGTAGAACCGTTGGGAAGACTTGGGGAAAGTCTTGATATCTTGCTGTAAAAAACAGAAACTTTAGCGCTTACGAGAACTTCTGCCATTTTTTTGGAAGGTGCTATTTAGTTAATTAATTTTTTTAGATGATTAATAGATAAATTCCTCACGTCCAGCAATTTATTTTAGAATTTTTTTTGGTTCCAGATCTTGCGCTAGCTACAGATTACTATAGACTGTTCTGTTTTTGACAGATTCTGTTTTTCGTGTGTTGTTTGCTTGTTTTGATGAATCTATGGCTAGTAAAATAGTTTATAAAACATATAGAAGTTGGAATACAGTAGGTTTAACACCAATATAAGTAAATAATGAGTTCATTACAGTACCTTGAAGTGGTCTTTTGTTTTCTTTCGCTAACGGAGCTCACGAGATTTTCTACTTTAAGTTTTGTGTTCTGAAGTTTTCAAGTTTTGGGTAAAGATTTGATGGATTATGGAACAAGGAGTGGCAAGATCCTAAGCTTGGGGATGCTCATGGCACCCCAAGATAATCTAAGGACACCTAAAAGCCAAAGCTTGGGGATGCCCCGGAAGGCATCCCCTCTTTTCGTCTACTTCTATCGGTAACTTTACTTGGAGCTATATTTTTATTCACCACATGATATGTGTTTTGCTTGGAGCGTCTTGTATGATTTGAGTCTTTGGTTTTTAGTTTACCACAATCATCCTTGATGTACACACCTTTTGAGAGAACCATACATGATTTGGAATTTGTTAGAATACTCTATGTGCTTCGCTTACATCATTTGAGTTATATAGTTTTGCTTTAGTACTTCACTTATATATTTTAGAGCACGGTGTGGATTTGTTTTATAGAAACTATTGATCTAGATTATTTTGAGAGTCTTAAATAGCATGGTAATTTGCTTAAATAATCCTAATATGCTAGGTGAGGGAGTCCAGGATTAGGGGGTGTTCGGATAGCCGGACTATACCTTCAGCCGGACTCCTGGACTATGAAGATACAAGATTGAAGACTTCGTCCCGTGTCCAGAAGGGACTTTCCTTGGTGTGGAAGGCAAGATTGGCTATACGGATATGTAGATCTCTTACCATTGTAACTGACTTTGTGTAACCCTAACCCTCGCCGGTGTCTATATAAACCGGAGGGTTTTAGTCCGTAGGACAACATACCCAACAACAATCATACCATAGGCTAGCTTCTAGGGTATAGCCTCTCTGATCTCGTGGTAGATCTACTCCTGTACTACCCATATCATCAATATTAATCAAGCAGGACGTAGGGTTTTACCTCCATCGAGAGGGCCCGAACCTGGGTAAAACTTCGTGTCCCTTGCCTCCTGTTACCATCCGGCCTAGACGCACAGTTCGGGACCCCCTACCCGAGATCCGCCGGTTTTGACACCGACATTGGTGCTTTCATTGAGAGTTCCTCTGTGTCGTCGCCGTCTGGCTTGATGGCTCCTACGATCATCAATAGCGATGCAGTCCAGGGTGAGACCTTCCTCCCCGGACAAATCTTCGTCTTCAGCGGCTTCACAGTGCGGGCCAATTCACTTGGCCATATGGAGCAGATCGAAAGCTATGCCCCTGGCCGTCAGGTCAGATTTGGAAGCTTAAACTACACGGCTGACATCCGCGGGGACTTGATCTTCGACAGATTCGAGCCACTGCCGAGCGCGCCACACTGTCACGACGAGCATGATCTAGCTCTACCGCCGAACAGTGCCCTGGAGGCCGCACCCGCATCGGCTTCGACCCTTAATTCGGAGCCGACCGCGCCGGTCGAGGATGGGTGGTGGGACGCCGCCTCGGGGGCTGCACTCTGCGAGACTCGTGACTCCAAGGAGCCGGACTCCTCTCCAGACTCTGAACCCTCCGTGCCCCTGTCGATCGAATCCGATTGGGCGCCGATCCTGGAGTTTACTGCCGCGGACATCCTTCAGCACTCGCCTTTCGGCGATATTCTGAAGACACTAAAGTCTCTCTCTTTATCAGGAGAGCCCTGGCCGAACTACAGTCAGCAAGGTTGGGATACGTACGATGAAGAAATTCAAAACCCACCCACCACCCACTTTGTAGCCACTGTCGATGATTTAACCGACATGCTCGACTTCGACTCCGAAGACATCGACTGTATGGACGCCGATGAAGGAGACAATAAAGAACCAGCGCCTATCGGGCCCTGGAACGCCACCTCGTCATATGACATATACATGGTGGACGCACCAAAAGATAACAACAAGGAGCGGAAGGATGCACCGAAGGCTTGTTCCCTCGAAAGGCAGTCAAAGCGGCGACGCAAGCGCCGCCCCAAATCCCGCCTTGACAGAAATAGCGATCACACAGACCCAACGCTGGAGCAGGGCGAACCACTACCGGACAATGGCAATCCGAATAATCAAACTGAACAAACAAATTCTATCAAGGATAATGGTCCGGACGACATAACGCCGGACAGGCACCCGGAGCAGCAGAATGCCCGTAAAAGGCTTGTCACCACCGCGAGGAGTCTTAAAAAGCAGAAGCAAAGGCTCAAGGCCGCGCAAGACACACTCCAAATCAGATGGAGTAAAATACTCAACACTGCAGCAAGGTACGACGACAATCGCCCCTCCAAGAGCTACCCAAAGCGGAAGCTGCTACCCGAATTCGATGAGGAGGCCTCAGACCCCCCCACAACCAAATATCAAAGCAGCCATCTGGTCGGATAGACGACCCCTCTACCAACACAGAGCGGCATACAACGCCGCTCATAATACAATACGCGACCCATGCGAGGGCTCGCATCCAAAGGACGGCGCAACAAGATCCATCTATGGACCACGCAAGCGCGCCCCAGCATACAATGCAACACAACAAATATCCGAACAACGCGGTACACCCAGCTACAGGGGTGCCGCACACCCCCTATGTTTCATTGATGAGGTGCTGGACCATGAATTTCCAGAGGGATTCAAGCTCGTAAACATAGAGGCATACGACGGAACAACAAACCCTGGGGTCTGGATTGAAGACTACATCCTTCACATCCATATGGCTCGACGAGATGATCTCCACGCCATCAAGTATTACCCCTCAAGCTCAAAGGGCCAACTCGTCACTGGCTCAAAGGCCTCCTCGAAAGCTCCATTAGAAGTTGGGAAGAGCTCGAAGACGCCTTTCAGGCAAATTTTCAAGGGACTTATGTCCGACCTCCGAATGGCTCGCCAGACACCTTGGCCAAAATAAGCCGAGAACGATGGCCGCATTAACAAACCTCATGACCCGCTTTTGCACGGGTGAGGACAGCTGGCTAGCCAGATGCAGCACCAGTGACTGCAGTACATCTGAAGTTAGAGATGGAAACGGGAAATCATGGCGCAACAGCAATAACAAACGCCGGAATAAAGAAGACAGCACAAAGGGCACGACAGTAAATGCCGGATTCAAAAGCTCTCGGCCAGGTCAAAAGCCGCCCCCTAAAGGCACCAGGGATGAACTGTCCAGCCTCAACAAAATTCTGGACCAAGTATGTCAGATCCATAGTACCCCTGGTAAACCTGCTAACCATACCCATAGAGAATGTTGGGTCTTCAAGCAGTCCGGCAAGCTCAACGCCGTACACAAGGGGGAGGATACACCAAGTGAAGACGAGGACGAGCCCCCCAAGCAAGACATGGGGGAACAAAAGAAATTTCCACCAGAAGTCAAAACAGTAAACGTGTTACACGTGATCAAGGGAAAAAACAACGCGGCACCCCCAGGAAAATATACCCAAGTGCCTGTCACCGCGAAGTCCTGCCACTAGTCGTCTCAACCGATCACTTTCGACCATCGTGATTACTCAGCAAGTATCCGACACGCAGGATGGGCTGCCCTGGTATTAGACCCAGTAATTGGCGGATATCACTTCACACGAGTCTTGATGGACGGCGGTAGTAGCCTAAACCTAATATATCAGGATACAATCCGCGGGATGGGGTTAGACCCAACACAAATCCGCCATAGCTATACTACCTTTAAAGGAGTAACGCCAGGCCCAGGGGCTCATTGTACGGGCTCCCTCCTACTACAAGTTATATTCGGCTCCCTGATAACTTCCGTCGCGAGCATTTAACTTTCCACATCGCTCTGTTTCAAAGCGGCTATCAAGCACTGCTCGGACGAGAAGCTTTCGCTCGCTTTAATGCAATACCACACTACGCCTCCCTCACACTCAAGATGGCCAGTCCACGTGGCATCATTACAGTGCACGGAAATATCAAGCGATCTCTGCGCGCCGAAGAGAGTGAGGCTGCCTTGGCAGCCGCACACTAAAGGCGCCTGGACCAGCGAAAGCATCCAACAGGTCGTCAAGACCTTAGACACAACTAATCGAGTCCGGCGCCGCTACTTATACCGAATAAATGGTCACACCCCTATTTGTCAATACAAGGGGCTCAACATGCGCAGACAAGTGGCAATTTCTTCTCACCTTGAATTATACATGGTTTCTTTAACAAACTATCTTTTTGCACGACAACTTTTTTCACCTAAATTCCTCTCTTTTACAGATGATCATCATGCTACACCCGTCCAGGATACGGCACAACGGAGACACAGGCGCAGACGTGCAGCAGGGACCCGCTCCAAGGATTCTTTTTAGATTAAGACCCTGCGTAAACCTTTTTTACTGTCTCTTGTTGATACAAATCCACCGTTGAGAAGGATGCTGACGTCTTGGCATGTGGCTAGGCCAGAACAATGCACGTACCTGGACACAAGGGGCTTCTTACAAAGGCCATTATTTAGGCCCGGTTTATACCACAAAGACCGAATACCTTAGGGAGTGTTCGACATCGCGAGTTTGGCCCTATATGCATCAGCTCCGAATCATTGTCTTTGGTCAAATGTTGGGTTTGCCCGGCTCCTGTGTTTTGGTGCCTTACGTTCCGCTTTACCGGCTAAGGTAGCACCAGAAGAACTACTGCGATTGTGCCCTGGTTCATCCGGACGAGCACCTCAGTAGAGAAAGCCGAAAACTGACTGTCATGATATAGCGTGAGACTGGTCAACCACTCGATGACCTGTGGGAATGTTAGAATTCCTCCGCCTTAACGAAGGGCCGTTTTCCGGCCAGGCATGTATGCACCCCGAGATCGAGAGAGTGCGGAGCCACCAGGGGCTATCTAGTAGCCCCACTGTAAAACTCCTATGGCTAAGTGAAAGTGCTAAAGCATTATAGTCCGGTTGCCTCGCTCGCTCCGCTATCACCTCCTTAATAGGACCAAGACATTGGGTTAAGTGTGAACGCGTGTTTTTGCGAGCACCTCCGCACTATATGCGCGAGGGTTGAAGCCGACGGCTGGAATCTTTCAGGTTATACACGTGTATACATAAACGGCCACCCAGGAGGCATCATATTACTTTCAAGCAAAAGTATAAAAATAGCCTTATAAAAATTTATAAAAGCATTTTGCTTACAATGAGATTACACATCACTCAAACATAATATTTTTTGAGCACTGGGTCTCTATCAAATGTGCACCCTCGAGAACTTCTTCAAAGTAGTGCTTAGCAGCCCTTCGACCTATGGCCGGATCCCGCGCTGCAACAGTGGTAGCATCCATCTCCGCCCAGTATGCTTTAACACAGGCAAAGGCCATCCATGCGCCCTCTATGCACGCCGACCTCTTCATCGCATTAATGCGCGGCACCACGTCAAGGAACTGCTGCACCAAGCTGAAATAGCTGCTCGGTTTTGACCTTTCCGGCCATAGCTGATCCACAACAGACCTCATGGAAAGTCCGGACAACCTATTTAGTTCGGCTCATTCGGCTAATTGGTCAGTCAATGAAAGCGGACGCTCGGGAGAATGGAATTGTCTCCAAAACAGCTGGTCTACTTCACGGTCCGTCTGACCCTGGAAATACTTGGCCGCATCGGCAGCGCTCGCCGCCAAATCCATATATACATCCTCCGAACTCCATAGCCGATCCAGAGGGGCATACCGTGGATCTCCAAACTTCCTCCGCAACATAAAGGATTTCCCAGCTACAATATCCCCGGCTTCCCGCAGCTCCTCCTTCTTTGCCCTCATAGCAGAGCGGAGGTCCTTTTTCATCGCAGCAGCCTTCTCAAGGTCTGATGCCTTCGCTTGGTTTTCCTTTTCAAGAACCCGGCAACGGTCGGCGGCGGCTTTTAATTCTATGGCCATCTTGGCCATCTTGTCTCGGCTCTCGCCATGCACGGCCTTCTCGGCTTGCAACTCTTCGGCCGCCTTCAAAGCAGCCGCATTACCCAACCTCGCTTGTTCCTTGGCTCGGGCAAGTTCTGCCCGCAAGGCTTCAACAGTGGTAGATCCATCTGCAGTCACAACATATTAAAGATACTGACATCATGTTGCTCTTCCTATGTGGCCTTTACCAGATAATGACACTTACCCTCTGCCTCGTCAAGCCTTTTGTTAACAAGTTCGATGTCGGCGTCTGCCGCATCCAACTGCCGTTCCAAATGGGCAAATTCGCTAGTCCGGCTAGCCACCGGAGCTTCCATCACCTGCACATAGAGGCAGTATGGTTATTACCTGGGAATATGATCCTCTGTTCGTCGTCGTTTCCAACGACGACCAGAGTCTCAGGGGCTACTATCTACACAGGGCACACCTAGCATGTGGAGGACTATCATACATTCTTTTACCTACCTCAAAGCCTGTCAGTAGACTCATAAAAGCTTCATGCAATCCTCTTTCGGCGGACGATATTCTCTCCATCACCGTATTCATCAGCACACGATGTTCATCTGAGATAGCCGCTCGCCCCACCAACTCCCTCAGAACATCCGATCGCACACTATACGGTGCCGGACTCTTTTATCTACTCTCTTCGGGAGCCGGGCACTGGGAGCTTCGGGGGTCAATGGGATTATCTTCCGGCCTCACTGGACTCGGAGAGGCCCTCCGTGACGACACTTCAGGGTCGCCCGCTTCCGGAGCGGAGGAGTCCGGAGGAGGCGTTTCGCTCTCCATCATCTCTGGAAGAAGATCCCCCGAAGACGAGCTCATTCGAGAGGGGCTAAGGCCTGAACTGCAAAAATATATGCGGTGGTTATTTTCTCAGAAGAAAAAGATGGCATATCTGTACTATTAAAGTATTTCGGGTCACTTACGACTCGCAGGAGAATTGATCCCCCCACGGACTTTGTGCGGCAACAACGCCCCCCAAGGTAGGATCCCTCTGTGGGAGACTTCTTCTCCCGTTTGGAAGCTTCGGCTTCCGAATCCCCGGGTGCAGTCCTTTTCCTCTTCTGGTCGTCTTCCTTCATGGAGACGCTCGCTCCCTCGGCTAGAATGGGCAGCGTTGGGGGCCCGTGTCCGCCCGCATTATCCTCCACAGTATCTTCCTTCAAGGGCTCCGGGCAAGGTGCAGTCTGGAGCATCTTTTCCAATACCGGATTTTCCAAACCCTCAGGGAGGGGGGCTGAACACCAAATCAACTTCGCCTTTGTTAGCCAGTCCTGGTCAAAAAGCGAACTCTTAGAAATAACTTCGTAACAAAGGAGAGATAGTATGTTCGGCCGGAAGATACCTTACCTGTTCGGTGGCGCGGTTACTACTCAGGCCCGCGTCCTCGGTGATTTCCAGACACTCCACCTGAGGTCCGAAAAATGACTTGTACATCTCCTCGTGCGTCAGGCCGAGAAAATTTTGAATGACACGCGGTCCCTCGGGATTGAACTCCCACAGGCGAAGAGGTCGGCATTTGCAAGGCTGGACTTGACGAACCAGCATAACTTGTATTACCGCAACCAAACTAAAATCTCCATTAAAGAGATCTCGAATGTGGCTTTGCAGTATAGGCACGGCCTTGGCTGGACCCTAGCTCAGACCTCTGCTGATCCATGACATCAGCTATGGTGGAGGGCCCGAGCAGAAAACAGGGGGGCCGCCCACTTGGCACTTCTAGGAGCCGTGATGTAGAACCACTCCTGTTGCCACAATTCAGACACCTCTGGGATGGAACCTTTGGGCCACGGAGCTCCCGTCATCTTGCGTATTGAGGCACCTCCACACGCTGCATGTTGCCCCTCGATCATCTTCGGCTTCACTTCAAAGGTCTTGAGCCATAGGCCAAAGTGAGGGGTAACCCGGAGGAAGGCCTCGCACACGACAATAAATGTCGTGATATGAAGAAAGGAGTCCGGAGCTAGATCATGGAAGTCTAGCCTGTAGTAAAACATCAAACCCCTGACGAAAGGATCCAGAGCAAGGCCTAGACCTCGGAGGAAGTGGGAGACGAACACGATGTTCTCGTTGGGTTCGGGGGTGGGGACGGCCTGCCCTCGGGGAGGCAGCCGATGCAAAATCTCGGCGGTCAGATATCTGGCCTCCCTCAACTTTTTGATGTCTTCTTCCATGACAGAGGAAGGCACCCATCGGCCTTGAAGGCTAGATCTGGACATGACTGAAGGTTCGGAGCAACTGACGTGAACTTTGGGCGCTTGAGCTTGAGGTGGGGGAAAGATTCGATTGAGCACGGGAGGGAAAAATAAAAGCCTTGTCCCTTTATAAAGAGGGTGAATATCAAGCGTCCTCTCCGTGTCCGTTTGGACTTGCCTATAATCTAGGAGTCCTAGAAGCGGTTGGGTTACCCACGCCCGTATTGATGAGAATCCCGGAATAAGGGGACACGATCTCTGCTTTAACAAGACGTGCCAAGGAAACCGCCTCGCATGACGCGCTGAGGTGGGATAATGAAACGACTCGGATAAAGGCTTGGCCGTGGTGTGTCACACTACGGAATACGTCAGCAGATTAGATTTGTGTAAATGTTATTCTCTCTATGGCAATATGTGGAAACTTATTTTGCAGAGTCGGACACTATCTTTGTGTTCAAAATCTTCTATGAAGTACTTGGAGGAGGAACCCGCCTTGCAATGCCAAAGACAATCTGCGCGCCAGACTCATCGTCATTGAAGCCTGGTTCAGGGGATACTGAGGGAGTCCAGGATTAGGGGGTGTTCGGATAGCCGGACTATACCTTCAGCCAGACTCCTGGACTATGAAGATACAAGATTGAAGACTTCGTCCCGTGTCCGGAAGGGACTTTCCTTGGCGTGGAAGGCAAGCTTGGCGATACGGATATGTAGATCTCTTACCATTGTATCCAACTTTGGGTAACCCTAACCCTCGCCGGTGTCTATATAAACCGTAGGGTTTTAGTCCGTAGGACAACATACCCAACAACAATCATACCATAGGCTAGCTTCTAGGGTTTAGCCTCTCTGATCTCGTGGTAGATCTACTCTTGTACTACCCATATCACCAATATTAATCAAGCAGGACGTAGGGTTTTACCTCCATCGAGAGGGCCCGAACCTGGGTAAAACTTCATGTCCCTTGCTTCCTGTTACCATCCGGCCTAGACGCACAGTTCGGGACCCCCTACCCGAGATCCGCCGGTTTTGACACCGACACTAGGTATTCAAGATTAATAAAAAAAATTCTTATGAGTGTTTTGAATACTAAGAGAAGTTTGATGCTTGATGATTTTTTTGAGATATGGAGGTAATAATATCAAAGTCGTGCTAGTTGAGTAGTTGTGAATTTGAGAAATGCTTGTGTTGAAGTTTGCAAGTCTCGTAGCATGCACGTATGGTAAACGTTATGTAACAAATTTGAAACATGAGGTGTTATTTGATTGTCTTCCTTATGAGTGGCGGTCGGGGACGAGCGATGGTCTTTTCCTAGCAATCTACCCCCCTAGGAGCATGCGCGTAGTGCGTGGTTTTTGCTGACTTGTAGATTTTTGCAATAAGTATGTGAGTTGTTTATGACTAATGTTGAGTCCATGGATTATACGCACTCTCACCCTTCCATCATTGCTAGCCTCTTCGGTACCATGCATTGCCCTTTCTCACATTGAGAGTTGGTGCAAACTTCGCCGGTGCATCCAAACCCCGTGATATGATACGCTCTTTCACACATAAACCTCCTTATATCTTCCTCAAAACAGCCACCATACCTACCTATTATGGCATTTCCATAGCCATTCCGAGATATATTGCCATGCAACTTTCCACCATTCCGTTTATCATGACACATTCATCGTTGTCATATTGCTTAGCATGATCATGTAGTTGACATAGTATTTGTGGCAAAACCACCGTTCATAATTCTTTCATACATGTCACTCTTGGTTCATTGCATATCCCGGTACACCGCTGGAGGCATTCATATAGAGTCATATCTTGTTCTAAGTATCGAGTTGTAATTCTTGAGTTGTAAGTAAATAGAACTGTGATGACCATCATTCATAGAGAATTGTCCTAAAAAAGAGAAAGGCCAAATAAAAAAATAAAATAAAGAAGGGACAATGCTACTATCCTTTTTCCACACTTGTGCTTCAAAGTAGCACCATAATGTTCATGATAGAGAGTCTTTTGTTTTGTCACTTTCATATACTAGTGGGAATTTTTCATTATAGAACTTGACTTGTATATTCCAACAATGGGCCTCCTCAAGTGCCCTAGGTCTTTGTGAGCAAGCAAGTTGGATGCACACCCACTTAGTTTCTTTTGTTGAGCTTTCATACATTTATAGCTCTAGTGCATCCGTTGCATGGCAGTCCCTACTCCTTGCATTAACATCAATCGATGGGCATCTCCATAGCCCATTGATTAGCCTCGTTGATGTGAGACTATCTCTTTTTTGTGTCTTCTCCACATAACCCCCATCATCATATTCTATTCCCCCCATAGTGCTATATCCATGGCTCGCGCTCATATATTGTGTGAAAGTTTATAGGTTTGAGATTACTAAAGTATGAAACAATTGCTTGGCTTGTCATCGGGGTTGTGCATGATGAGAGCATTCTTGTGTGATGAAAATGGAGCATGACTAAACTATATGATTTCATAGGGATGAACTTTCTTTGGCCATGTTATTTTGATAGGACATAATTGCTTAGTTAGTATGCTTGAAGTATTATTATTTTTATGTCAATGTGAACTTTTATCTTGAATCTTTTGGATCTGAGTATTCATACCACAATTAAGAAGAATTACATTAAAATTATGCCAAGAAGCACTCCGCATCAAAAATTCTATTTTTATCATTTACCTACTCGAGGACGAGCAGGAATTAAGCTTGGGATGCTTGATACGTCTCCAACGTATCTATAATTTTTGATTGCTCCATGCTATATTATCTACTGTTTTGGACATTATTGGGCTTTATTATCCACTTTTATATTATTTTTTGGGAATAACCTATTAACCGGAGGCCCAGCCCAGAATTGATGTTTTTTTGCCTATTTTAGGGTTTCGAAGAAAAGGAATATCAAACGGAGTCCAAATGGAATGAAGCCTTCGGGAACGTGATTTTCTCACCGAACATGATCCAGGAGACTTGGACCCTATGTCAAGAAACAAAGGAGGAAGCCACGGGGTAGGGGGCCCGCCTACCCCCCCCCCGCCCCAGGCGCGCCCTCCACCCTCGTGGGCCCCCTGTTGCTCCACCGACGTACTCCTTCCTCCTATGAATACCTACGTACCCCCAAACAATCAGATACGGAGCCAAAACCCTAATTCCACCGCCGCAACTTTCTATATCCACGAGATCCCATCTTGGGGCCTGTTCCGGAGCTTCGCCGGAGGGGGTATCCATCACGGAGGGCTTCTACATCATCACCATAGCCCCTCCGATGAAGTGTGAGTAGTTCACCTCAGAGCTACGGGTCCATAGTTATTAGCTAGATGGCCTCTTCTCTCTTTTTGGATCTCAATACAATGTTCTCCCTCTCTATTGTGGAGATCTATTCGATGTAATCTTCCTTTTGCGGTGTGTTTGTTGAGACCGATGAATTGTGGGTTTATGATCAAGTCTATCTATGAACAATATTTGAATCTTCTCTGAATTCTTTTATGTATGATTGGTTATCTTTGCAAGTCTGTTCGAATTATCATTTTGGTTTGGCCTACTAGATTGATCTTTCTTGCAATGGGAGAAGTGCTTAGCTTTGGGTTCAATCTTGTGGTGTCCTTTCCCAGTGACAGTAGGGGCAGCAAGGCACGTATTGTATTGTTGCCATCGAGGATAACAAGATGGGGTTTTCATCATATTGCATGAGTTTATCCCTCTAGATCATGTCATCTTGCTTAAGGCGTTACTCTATTTTCATGAACTTAATACTCTAGATGCATGCTGGATAGCGACCGATGAGTGGAGTAATAGTAGTAGATTGATACGTCTCCAACGTATCTATAATTTTTGATTGCTCCATGCTATATTATCTACTGTTTTGGGCAATATTGTGCTTTATTATCCACTTTTATATTACTTTCGGGACTAACCTATTAACCGGAGGCCCAACCCAGATTTGTTGTTTTTACCCTGTTTTAGGGTTTCAAAGAAAAGGAAAATCAAACGGAGTCCAATTGACCTGAAACTTCACGGAACTCATTTTTGGAAGGAAAGAAGCCCATAAGACTTGGAGTGCATGTCGGGGGACCTACAAGGAGGCCATGAGGCAGGGGGCGCGCCCACCCCCCTAGGGCGCGCCCTCCACCCTCGTGGGCCCCTCGTGGCCCCCCTGACGTACTTCTTCTTCCTATATATCTCCATATACCCTAAAAACATCCGAACATACAATAGATCGGGAGTTCCGCCGCCAGAAGCCTCCATAGCCACCGAAAGCCAATCTAGACCCTTTCCGGCACCCTGCCGGAGGGGGAATCCTTCTCCGGTGGCCATCTTCATCATCTCGGCGTTCTCCATGACGAGGAGGGGAGTAGTTCTCCCTCGGGGCTGAGGGTATGTACCAGTAGCTATGTGTTTGATCTCTCTCTCTCTCGTGTTCTTGATTTGGCATGATCTTGATGTATCGCGAGCTTTGCTATTATAGTTGGATCTTATGTTTCTCCTCCCCCTCTTCTCTCTTGTAATGAATTGAGTTTCCCCTTTGAAGTAATCTTATCGGATTGAGTCTTTAAAGATTTGAGAGCACTTGATGTATGTCTTGCCGTGCGTATCTGTGGTGACAATGGGATGCCACGTGATTCACTTGATGTATGTTTTGGTGATCAACTTGCGGGTTCTGCCCATGAACCTATGCATAGGGGTTGGCACACGTTTTCATCGCGATTCTCTGGTAGAACTTTGGGGCACTCTTTGAGGTCCTTTGTGTTGGTTGAATAGATGAATATGAGATTGTGTGACGCATATCGTATAATCATACCCACGGATACTTGAGGTGATATTGGAGTATCTAGGTGACATTAGGGTTTTGGTTGATTTGTGTCTTAAGGTGTTATTCTAGTACGAACTCTAGGGCTGTTTGTGACACTTATAGGAATAGCCCAACGGATTGATTGGAAAGAATAACTTTGAGGTGGTTTCGTACCCTACCATAATCTCTTCGTTCGTTCTCCGCTATTAGTGACTTTGGAGTGACTCTTTGTTGCATGTTGAGGGATAGTTATATGATACAATTATGTTATTATTGTTGAGAGGACTTGCACTAGTGAAAGTATGAACCCTAGGCCTTATTTCCTATATTTCAATACCGTTTACGCTCACTTTTATCACTTGCTACCTTGCTGTTTTTATATTTTCAGATTACAAAAACTATTATCTACTATCCATATACCACTTGTATCACCATCTCTTCGCCGAACTAGTGCACCTATACAATTTACCATTGTATTGGGTGTGTTGGGGACACAAGAGACTCTTTGTTATTTGGTTGCAGGGTTGCTTGAGAGAGACCATCTTCATCCTACGCCTCCTAAGGATTGATAAACCTTAGGTCATCCACTTGAGGGAAATTTCCTACTGTCCTACAAACCTTTGCACTTGGAGGCCCAACAACGTCTACAAGAAGAAGGTTGTGTAGTAGACAGCATGCTCTTTTCTGGCGCCGTTGCAGGGAGGCGAGGAAAGCGGCACTAATACCCCGTCAACTAAGCTCTTTTCTGGCGCCGTTGTCGAGGGGGTTAGCGCTTGAAGGTATATCTTTATATCTTGCAATCGAGTCTTTTAGTTTCTTGTTTTATCACTAGTTTAGTTTATAAAAGAAAATTACAAAAAAAATGGAAGTAAGTTTACCTCATACACTTCATCTTTTTAATAACTTTCGTGAGTATGATGGAACGGATAATTGTGCTCAAGTGCTAGAAGAAGAAATCTATACAATGTTTGGCACTAAATATTTTAATGATGAGCATGATTGCAATGTTGTTAGTATGAATTCCTTGAATATCCATGATCCTAATGATATGCAAAGCCACAAGCTTGGGAAACCTATGTTTGATGAAGATGATATTTTTTGTCCCCCAAGTTTTGATGAGCAAATTTATTATGATGAAAGCATGCCTCCTATCTATGATGATTGTTGTGATGACACGTATGCTTTAAAGAATAATGATAACCATGAAACTTGTCATCTTGATCTTAATTTTCAATCACATGATAGTTATTTTGTTGAGTTTGCTCCCACTATTATTCATGAGAAGAATTTTTCTTGTGTGGAGAGTAGTAAATTTTCTATGCTTGTAGATCAAGAAAAGAATGATTTAGGTGCTGGTTATATTGTTGAATTCATTCATGATGCTACTGAAAAATTATTATGAGGGAGGAACATATGCTTGTAGGAATTGCAATAATATCAAGTTTCCTCTCTATGTGCTTAAAATTTTGAAGTTATGCTTGTTTTACTTTCCCATGCAAGTTGATTCTTGTTCCCGCAAGTTGTTTGCTCACAAAATCCCTATGCATAGGAAGTGGGTTAGACTTAAATGTTCTAGTCATATCTTCATGATGCTCTCTTTATGTTACAATTCTTATCTTTTATGTGAGCATCATTGAAATCATCATGCCTAGCTAGAGGCGTTAAACGATAGCGCTCGTTGGGAGGCAACCCAATTTTATTTTAGTTCCTTGATTTTTTTCCTGTTTAGTAATAAATAATTCATCTAGCCTCTGTTTAGATGTGGTTTCATGCTTTTAATTAGTGTTTGTGCCAAGTAGAACCTTTGGGAAGACTTGGGTGAAATCTTTATGATCATGCTGTAAAAAACAGAAACTTTAGCGCTCACGAGAATTGCTGCCATTTTTATTTGGAGAGTTATATTTAGTTAATTCTTTTTTCAGATTATTAATAGATAAATTCCTCAGGTCCAGCAATTTATTTTATAATTTTATGAGTTCCAGAAGTATACGTTTGATCCAGATTACTACAGACTGTTCTGTTTTTGACAGATTCTGTTTTTCATGTGTTGTTTACTTATTTTGATGAATCTTTAATAAAATACTTTATAAACCATAGAGAAGTTGGAATACAGTAGGTTCAACATCAATATAAATAAAGAATGAGTTCATTACAGTACCTTCAAGTGGTGTTTTGTTTTCTTTCGCTAACGGAGCTTACGAGTTTTCTGTTAAGTTTTGTGTTGTGAAGTTTTCAAGTTTTGGGTAAAGATTCGATGGACTATGGAATAAGGAGTGGAAAGAGCCTAAGCTTGGGGATGCACAAGGAACCCCAAGGTAATATCCAAGGACAACCAAGAGCCTAAGCTTGGGGATGCCCCGGAAGGCATCCCCTCTTTCGTCTTCGTTCATCGGTAACTTTACTTGGAGCTATATTTTTATTCACCACATGATATGTGTTTTGCTTGGAGCATCAATTTATTTTGTTATGATTTGCTTGCTGTTATTTAGAACAATATTTTGCATCTTTTATTTCAATAAAAGTGGCATTGATATCCTTTACTATGCCTATGTTACAAGTATACATGTTGCTGTTTGAAAACAGAAAGTTTACTGCTGTTGTGATAATTCCCTAGAAAATTCAGAATGTGATAAAATGTTGAAACCTTTTGCATATTAATCTCTGATAAATTTAATACAGCCGGAATTTTCTTTTATAATTTTTGGAGCTAGGGAAGTATGGATGTTGCAGCATTCTTTACAGACTATCCTGTTTAGGCAGATTGCTGTTATGTTTGCATTGTTTGCATATGTTTGCTTCTTTAATGATTCTATTTGAGGATAGGACTATTAAATCTGCAGAGGCATTTAGTATGCAATGTTTAATAATAATTTTAGTGATTTTCTATAGTAGAGTATGATAAGGTTTTTGCAATGGTTTATACTAACTTATCTCACGAGTCCTTGTTGAGTTTTGTGTGGATGAAGCTTTTGAGATTTAGGGAGACCGTGATATGAGAGAAATTAAGGAGACACAAAAGCTCAAGCTTGGGGATGCCCAAGGCACCCAAAGATAATATTTCAAAGTCTCAAGCGTCTAAGCTTGGGGATGCCCCGGTTGGCATCCCACCTTTCTTCTTCAACAAATATCGGTTAGTATCGGTTGATCCTAAGTTTTTGCTTCTTCACATGATGTTTGCTATTTTTAGAATGTCATTTTATTTTGCTTTGCTTGCTGTTTGAATAAAATATCAAGATCTGAAATTATTAAATGTTAGAGAGTCTTCACATAGCTGCATAATTATTCGACTACTCGTTGATCTTCACTTATATCTTTCGGAGTAGCTTGTCATTTGCTCTAGTGTTTCACTTATATCTTTTAGAGCATGGCGGTAGTTTTATTTTGAAGAAATAGATGAACTCTAATGCTTCACTTAGATTATTTTGAGAGTCTTAAATAGCATTGTAATTTGCTTAAAATCCTAATATGCTAGGTATTCAAGAATAATAAAATTCTCTTATGAGTGTGTTGAATACTAAGAGAAGTTTGATACTTGATGATTGTTTTGAGATATGAGGATGGTAATATTAGAGTCATGCTAGTTGAGTAGTTGTGAATTTGAGAAATACTTGTGTTGAAGTTTGTGATTCCCGTAGCATGCACGTATGGTGAACCGTTATGTGATGAAGTCGGAGCATGATTTATTTATTGATTGCCTTCCTTATGAGTGGCGGTCGGGACGAGCGATGGTCTTTTCCTACCAATCTATCCCCCTAGGAGCATGCGTGTAGTACTTTGTTTCGATAACTAATAGATTTTTGCAATAAGTATATGAGTTCTTTATGACTAATTTTGAGTCCCTGGATTATACGCACTCTCATCCTTCCACATTTGCTAGCCTCTCTAATACCGCACACCTTTTGCCGGTACCATAAACCCACCATATACCTTCCTCAAAACAGCCACCATACCTACCTATTATGGCATTTCCATAGCCATTCCGAGATATATTACCATGCAACTTTCCACCGTTCCATTTGTTATGACACGCTTCATCATTGTCATATTGCTTGCATGATCATGTAGTTGACATCGTATTTGTGGCAAAGCCACCGTTCATAATTCTTTCATACATGTCACTCATGCATCATTGAACATCCCTGTACACCGCTGGAGGCATTCATATAGAGTCATATCTTGTCCTAAGTATCGAGTTGTAATTCTTGAGTTGTAAGTAAATAAAAGTGTGATGATCATCATTATTAGAGCATTGTCCCAGTGAGGAAAGCATGTTGGAGACTATGGTTCCCCCACAAGTCGAGATGATACTCCGGACGAGAAAAAAAGAGGCCAAAGAAGCCCAAATAAAAAAAGGAGAAAAGAGGCCATAAAAAAAGAAGGCCCAAATAAAAAAATATAAAAAATATAAAAATGAGAGAAAAAGAGAGAAGGGGCAATGCTACTATCCTTTTACCACACTTGTGCTTCAAAGTAGCACCATGATCTTCAGGATAGAGAGTCTCCTATGTTGTCACTTCCATATACTAGTGGGAATCTTTCATTACAGAACTTGGCTTGTATATTCCAATGATGGGCTTCCTCAAAATGCCCTAGGTCTTCGTGAGCAAGCGAGTTGGATGCACACCCACTAGTTTCTTTTGTTGAGCTTTCATATACTTATAGCTCTAGTGCATCCGTTGCATGGCAATCCCTACTCACTCACACTGATATCTATTGATGGGCATCTCCATAGCCCGTTGATACGCCTAGTTGATGTGAGACTATCTTCTCCCTTTTTGTCTTCTCCACAACCACCACTCTATTCCACATATAGTGCTATATCCATGGCTCACGCTCATGTATTGCGTGAAGATTGAAAAGGTTTGAGAACATCAAAAGTATGAAATAATTGCTTGGCTTGTCATCGGGGTTGTGCATGATTTAAATATTTTGTGTGGTGAAGATAGAGCATAGCCAGACTATATGATTTTGTAGGGATAACTTTGTTTGGCCATGTTATTTTGAGAAGACATAATTGCTTAGTTAGTATGCTTGAAGTATTATTGTTTCCATGTCAATATTAAACTTTCGTCTTGAATCTTGTGGAGCTGAATATTCATACCACAATTAAGAAGAATTACATTGAAATTATGCCAAGTAGCATTCCACATCAAAAATTATCTTTTTTATCATTTACCTACTCGAGGACGAGCAGGAATTAAGCTTGGGGATGCTGATACGTCTCCAATGTATCTATAATTTTTGATTGCTCCATGCTATATTATCTACTGTTTTGGGCAATATTGGGCTTTATTATCCACTTTTATATTACTTTCGGGACTAACCTATTAACCAGAAGCCCAACCCAGATTTGCTGTTTTTACCCTGTTTTTGCGTTTCGAAGAAAAGGAAAATCAAACGGAGTCCAACTGACCTGAAACTTCACGGAACTCATTTTTCGAAGAAAAGAAGCCTAGAAGACTTGGAGTGCACGTCGGGGGACCTACAAGGAGGCCACGAGGCAGGGGGCGCGTCCACCCCCCTAGGGCGCGCCCTCCACCCTCGTGGGCCCCTCGTGGCCCCCCTGACGTACTTCTTCTGCCTATATATCTCCATATACCCTAAAATCATCCGAACATACAATAGATCGGGAGTTCCGCCGCTAGAAGCCTCCATAGCCACCGAAAGCCAATCTAGACCCGTTCCGGCACCCTGCCGGAGGGGGAATCCTTCTCCGGTGTCCATCTTCATCATCCCGGCGCTCTCCATGACGAGGAGGGAGTAGTTCTCCCTCGGGGCCGAGGGTATGTACTAGTAGCTATGTGTTTGATCTCTCTCTCTCTCTCGTGTTCTTGATTTGGCACGATCTTGATGTATCGCGAGCTTTGCTATTATAGTTGGATCTTATGTTTCTCCTCCCCCTCTTCTCTCTTGTAATGAATTGAGTTTCCCCTTTGAAGTAATCTTATCGTATTGAGTCTTTAAAGATTTGAGAAAACTTGATGTATGTCTTGCCGTGCGTATCTGTGGTGACAATGGGATGCCACGTGATTCACTAGATGTATGTTTTGGTGATCAACTTGCGGGTTCCGCCCATGAACCTATGCATAGGGGGCACTCTTTGAGGTCCTTTGTGTTGGTTGAATAGATGAATATGAGATTGTGTGACGCATATCATATAATCATACCCACGGATACCTTAGGTGACATTGGAGTATCTAGGTGACATTAGGGTTTTGGTTGATTTGTGTCTTAAGGTGTTATTCTAGTACGAACTCTAGGGCTGTTTGTGACACTTATAGGAATAGCCCAACGGATTGATTGGAAAGAATAACTTTGAGGTGGTTTCATACCCTACCATAATCTCTTCATTCGTTCTCCGCTATTAGTGACTTTGGAATGACTCTTTGTTGCATATTGAGGGATAGTTATATGATCCAATTATGTTATTATTGTTGAGAGGACTTGCACTAGTGAAAGTATGAACCCTAGGCCTTATATCCTATCATTGCAATACCGTTTACGCTCACTTTTATCACTTGCTACCTTGCTGTTTTTATATTTTCAGATTACAAAAACTATTATCTACTATCCATATACCACTTGTATCACAATCTCTTCGCCGAACTAGTACACCTATACAATTTACCATTGTATTGGGTGTGTTGGGGACACAAGAGACTCTTTGTTATTTGGTTGTAGTGTTGCTTGAGAGAGACCATCTTCATCCTACGCCTCCTACGGATTCATAAACCTTAGGTCATCCACTTGAGGGAAATTTGCTACTGTCCTACAAACCTCTGCACTTGGAGGCCCAACAACGTCTACAAGAAGAAGGTTGTGTAGTAGACATCATAGATGCAGGCAGGAGTCGGTCTACTTGTCTGGGACATGATGCCTATATACATGATCATACCTAGATATTCTCATAACTATGCTCAATTTTGTCAATTGCTCAACAGTAATTCGTTCACCCATCGTAAAATACTTATGTTCTTGAGAGAAGCCACTAGTGAAACCTGTGGCCCCCGGGTCTATCTTCATCATATTAATCTTCCAATACTTAGTTATTTCCTTTTCTTTTACTTTGCTTTTATTTTACTTTGCATCTTTATCATAAAAATACAAAAAATATTATCTTATCATATCTATCAGATCTCACTCTCGTAAGTGGCCGTGTAGGGATTGACAACCCCTTATTACGTTGGTTGCGAGGATTTATTTGTTTTGTGAAGGTACGAGGGACTCGCGTGTAGCCTCCTACTGGATTGATACCTTGGTTCTCAAGAACTGAGGGAAATACTTACGCTACTTTACTGCATCATCCCTTCCTCTTCGGGGAAAACCAACGCAGTGCTCAAGAGGTAGCACCAACCTACACGCTAATAGGTAAAGATAGGTCCTAATCCCACCCGAGTATGTGTAGATTGGGTTCGTTTTCCCATGCTATGCTCCGGATCCGACGCAAAATTTCGGCAGCACCTGCCCGCTGTTCTCCTGATACATGTCTCGGCAATAAGCAGAGAGGATGTGTACCCGGAGAACAACAGGGAGGCACTGATGAAATTCTGCATCAGATCCGGAGCAGAGCATATGGGAAAATGAACCCAATCTACACATACTCGGGCTGTCCATGGATAACGTTGGACAATTCGAAAGAATCACAATTATAAATATGCAAATGCATGCATATTTATAGATGTAACCCTTTTGAACAGGAGACGCATAGTGGTTACACATACTGATGATTGACACCTATAGCTAGCAAGTTTCATTGGCACGAAGACCGGAATAGAGCAAAAGAAGGGGGAGGAGGAGATGTCATTTGTGCTCACCAACGAACGCAGGGGCGGAGCTCGTCGAACGCACAGGGAGGTCATCAAACACTACACCCTCGCAGCGATGAAACAACTGCACATTTAAATACACCCGATCAACACAAATATATATCTATATATATGATGTTTTGCATAACAAAATGGAAAAATATACGACCTAACTCATAATTCACAAATATATGACCCCATCGGCCTCTGGAAGGCCAAAGAGCACCTTTTTGGGAGGTGTCGGGGGTCGGGGTGTCGTGTCGGGGTAGGGGTGCTGTGTCCGGTTGGGGTGCTGTTTTGGGGTCGGGGTGTCGGGGTGTGGTGTCGGGGGCGGGGTGTCGGGGTCAGGGGGTCGGGATGCCGTGTCGGGGTCGGGGTGCTGTTTCGGGGTCAGGGTGTCGGGGTGTCGTGTCAGGGTGTCGGGGTCAGGGGGTCGGGATGCCGTGTCGGGGTCGGGGTGCTGTTTCGGGGTCGGGGTGTCGGGGTGTCGTGTCGGGGTGTCGGGGTGTCGGGGTCAGGGGGTCGAGGTGCCGTGTCGGGGTCGGGGTGCAGTTTCGGGGTCTGGGTGTCGTGTCGGGGTGTCGGGGTCAGGGCGTCAGGGGGTCGGGGTGTTTCCTTCTCTCCTTCTACTACTTACCTTCTCTTCTTCTTCTTTCCTTTCTTCTTCTTCTTCTTCTTCTTCTTTCCTTCTCTTCTTCTTCTTCTTCTTCTTCTTCTTCTTCTTCTTCTTCTTCTTCTTCTTCTTCTTCTTTTATTTCTTCCTTATTTTCCTTTTTCCTCTTCTTCTTCTCATCTTCTCCTTTTTCTTCTTCTTCTTCTTCTTCTTCTTCTTCTTCTTCTTCTTCTTCTTCTTCTCCTCCTCCTCCTCCTCCTCTTCTTCTTCTTCTTCTTCCCCCTTCTACATATTCTTCTTTTCTTCTTCTTCTTCTTCTTCTTCTTTCATCTTTTTTCTACTTCTTTTAATTATATGACAAATTAACTAAAACACATGCACTAGTCTAATCTAATATAATCTAGCACTAAATCTAACACTAACAGATATCTAGTCTAATCTAACAATTAAATAGCAAAAAAAGAAAAAAAACAGAAAAAACAACTCATCGGAGATGGCCTTGGTCGGGGCTTCGCAGCGGCACGGTGGCGGTGGCGATGGGGGCCGCAGGGCTCCGGGGGCGACGGTAGCGCCGGGGCGCTGGGCAGGTGGTGGGGGCGGCGGGGCGCCGCTGTGGTGGGCTGTTCGGGCGGCGGGGCGGTGGTGGGTAGTCAGGGCGACGGGGCGAGGGGCGAAGGGGCAAGGGGGCAGCGGCGGGTGGTGGGGTGGTGGGGCAAAGGGGGCGGCGGGTGGTCAGGGCGACGGGGCGAGGGGCGGTGGGTGGGCGGGTGGCGGGGCAAGGGGGCGGCGGAGGGTGGCGGTGGTCGTCGAGGAGGAGAGGACAGAAACACACACACACACACACACACACACACACACACACACAGAGAGAGAGAGAGAGAGAGAGAGAGTGAGAGAAAGAGAGAGAGAGAAATAAAGAGAGAGGCGGGGCGGGGCTCGGCCGTTAGTTAGGTCAATTCTTTAGCGTCCGCCCTCCTTTGTCGTCTGCTTTTTTGCTCTTTGTTGTTTTCTAGCAGACGACAAAGAGGGGGCCGTTAGGTTTTTTCTAAGTAGCTCGTTAGTGGGGCCCACCTCTCTCTTTGGCGTCTGCCAGCTGACGGCAAAGATTCTTTGTTGTCCACTAGCAGACGGCGAAGAATTGGCTGATGGCAAAGACCTTCTTTGCCATCAGCCAGTTCTTTGTCGTCCGTTTTCTGTAAGCGGACGGCAAAGACCTGCTTTGCCGTCAGCCAGCAGATAGAAAAGAATTGGCAGATGGCAAATAAGCTAATTCCAGTAGTGTCTCTATCTTGTTGTGATGAATTGAGTTTTTCCCTTTGAGATTTCGTGGTTATCGGATCGAATACTTTTATGGATTTGAGAACAATTGATATATGTCTTGCAATTGAATACTTGATATATGTTTTGGCACTCAACTCGCGGACTCCCGCGGTGACATTGGGGTAATATATGCATAGGGGTTGATGCACGTTCATGTCCTTGTTTCTCCGGTAGAAATCTTGGGGCACTCTTGTAGTTCTTTGTGTGGATTGAGTATTATGAATATGAATATGCATTGGTGTTATTCTAGTACGAACTCTAGGATAGATCGAACGGAAAAATAGCTTTGTGTTATTTTAGTACGAACTATTGAATAGATCGAACGGAAAGAATAGCTTTGAGGTGGTTTAGTACCCTACAAACAATTCCTTTCTTTTGTTGTCTGCTAATAGGAACTCGAGAGTGATTCTTCGTTACACTTTGAGGGATAATCATATGATCCAACTATGTTAGCATTGTTGAGAGATTGCACTAGCGAAAGTACGGACCCTAGGCCTTGTCTTCAAGCATTGCAATACCGTTTTTGTGCCCATTTACTATTTGCTACCTTGCTGTTTTTATTTATTCGGATTATAAAAATATATTTCTATCATCCATATTACACTTTTATCACCATCTCTTCACCGAACTAGTGCACCTATACAATTTGCCATTGTATTGGGTGTGTTGGGGACACAAGAGATTTCTTGTATTTGGTTGCTTGGAAGTTTGAGAGAGACCATCTTCATCCTACACCTCTCACGGATTGATAAACCTTAGGTCATCCACTTGAGGGAAAGTTGCTACTGTCCTACAAAACTCTGCCTTGGAGGTCCAAAACGTGTCTACAAGAATAAAGTTGCATAGTAGACATCATGATGCTAGTACCTTTCTTGATGATAATGATGTGCCACTTGGTGATTTTCTTGATGAACAAATTGCTGGAGTAATACAACATGATGTTGTTGAATCTGATGATGAGCTTGAAACTGAATCTCCTGAAACATTTGCTAGAACTAGCCTTCCTAGATATGAATTGCCTAAGGTACCAGAAGGTTATGTTATTAATGAGGAGACAACTAGAGATATTCTTGCTTGTAAGGATAGAGATGATCTAGATAAATTATTATGCAAGTATAAAGAAAAATCTCTGAATGCTAGAATGCAATGTGATCCTAATTTTGCTACTTCACCGATCTTTATTGATGATAGGGATTATGAATTCTCTGTCGACCCAGAGTTAATTACTTTGGTTGAATCTGATCCTTTCCATGGTTATGAAACTGAAACTGTCGTGGCACATCTTACTAAGTTGAATGACATAGCCACCCTTTTTACTCATGATGAGAAAACTCGCTATTACTTTATTCTCAAATTATTTCCGTTCTCATTAAAGGGTGATGCTAAAGCTTGGTACAATATTATTGCTCTTGGTTGTGTGCGTAGTCCCCAGGATATGATTTATTACTTCTCTGAAAAAATATTTCCCTGCTCATAAGAAACAAGCCGCTTTACAGGAAATATTTAACTTTATGCAAATTAAAGAAGACAGTCTCCCACAAGCTTGGGGGAGGCTTTGCCAGTTACTTAATTCTTTGCCTGATCATCCTCTTAAGAAAAATGCAATACTTGATATCTTCTATAATGGACTAACCGATGCTTATAGGGATTTGCTAGATAGTGGTGCTGGTTGCCTTTTCAGGGACCAAACTGTTGGGAAAGCTGAAGAATTATTGAATAATATATTGAAAAATTATGATGATTGGACTCTTCCTGAACCATCGCCTAAGCCCACTCCTAAGAAGAGGGGTATATTATATCTCAGTCCTGAAGATATGCAAGAGGCAAAGAAATCTATGAAGGAAAAAGGTATTAAAGCTGAGGATGTTAAAAATTTACCTCCTATAGAAGAAATACATTGGCTTAATACACCACCACCTCCTAAGGTGGTAGAGGTAAATTCTCTAATGAAGTTCAATGATAATGACAATTCTCACAATATGCACCCTAGCCAATGCCTTTATGAGTTTGAAAACTACATTAGAAAACAAGATCACTTCAATGCAAATGTTATGAAATAGTTGAAATATAATTCTGATATGATTGCTCGCTTGAGTAACTTGTTATTTAGAATCTCAAATGATGTTGGAGGTGTTGGAAAGCATGCTTCTATGGTTCAAACTCATTTAGAACAAGTTGCTAAATCTCAAAGAGAATTGCTTGATGAAATGAATAATAATATACATGACTTTGTTGTTAGAGTTGCAACTAGAGGAGGTAAAATGACTGAGGAACCACTTTATCCCGAGGGACACCCAAAAAGAATTGAACATGATTCACAAAGGAACAACACCACTGCACCTAGTCCTTCTAAAAATAAAAGGAAAAAGAAAAATGATAGGACTTTGCATGCTTCTAGTGAACCTGAAATAGAAAAACCTCCTGATAATGATAATGAAACTTCTATCTCTGATGCTGAAACTCAGTCTGGTAATGAACATTCACCTAATGATAATGAAAAATATAATGCTGATGTTCATGAAGACTCTCAACCTAATAATAATAATAATAAAGAACCAAACAATGATGTTGAGATAGAACCACCGGTTGATCTTGATAACCCACAACCTAAGAACAAAAAGGTATGATAAAAATGACTTTGTGGCTAGAAAACATGGTAAAGAAAGAGAACTGTGGGTTTAAAAACCTATGCCTTTTCCACCTAAGTCAACAAAAAAGAATGATGATGAAGAATTTGAATGCTTTGCTGAAATGCTGAGGCCAGTCTTTTTGCGTACTCGTTTGACTGATATCTCAAAAATGCCTCCTTATGCAAAGTATATGAAACACATCATCACTAATAAAAGGAAAATACCGGAAGCTTAAATCTCCACTATGCTTGTTAATTATACTTTTAAATATGGAGTACCTAAAAAACTTGGAGATCTAGTGTCACACCCTAGCTAGTTCATGCATTAGAGTGATTGCATCATGTTTAAATTTCCCAGAAAGATGAAATGGGGATGACAGAACCCCCAGCACCCTCCCTGGAACAACTAGGGTTTACTAAAAACTTTTTCAATGAACGTGAAATGCCCTTCTAAAAAGTACACCCTTTTTGTTTTGGGTTAAAACCTTTGACAAAAATGGTGCACATTTTTCTAGGACATCATAAGGTCATTGGATTAATCCATTACTAATTGCATTTGGGCAATTTAAATCCTATAAATATTTTTAAATGCCCAAATAATCCTGAAGTATTTTAGGCTGTTGATAATATTTTCAAATGTGCCTCTGATTATTTTCAGGGTTTTTCTAAATGAAATAGTATTTTTACTATTTCAAAACAACAAACAGAATAAATAAAAAAACAAAAAAAGAGAGAGAAAGGGACTAACCTGGCTAAACCCCCAGCCGGCCCACCTGGAGGCCCAGCACTGTGCTGGCCCATGGCCAGCAGCTGCTTGCTCTTGCCAGGCAGGCATGCAGAGAGGTGAGCACCGGAGCGCCTGAGCTCGCCACGGTGCCACCTGCTTGCCGCCCGCCCCCTGGACGTCTCGACGACCTCCACGTCGTCGCGCCAACCCTGCAGACCCCTCCATTCACCCCCAACACCTCTCCCTCGTCATCTCCCACCATGGCCGACGCCCCTGCCGCCGCAACATCGCCGTAGCCGCGCCCTCCATCATCCTCACGCCGCGTCATCGTGTCCACAAGCTCCGCCGTCGTCGACTACGTCGAGCAGGTCGAGCCCCGAGCGCTCACCCGCTCTAGAATCGCCCCGACCTCATCTCCCCCAACTCCGACCACCGGAGATCCCCTTCGCCGTCCTTGCCGCATCAGCTCGCCCCCGACCACGCCGACTGCCTCGTCGTGACCCCCGTGAGCTCAGCCATCTCCCCATCCTCTCCGATTCCTCTTTTGCACTCTGTAGCGACTGCACCATGCTCACCCGCACGCGCCACCGCCCGCGCTCGTCGCCGGCGATGCTCCGGTAACCATTTGGTCCCGGGCGTGCGCCCAAAACACTCCCCACATCGTGTAGTGCCCCCGTAGCACCTCGCCGCGCTCTTTTGTGCACCACAGCCCCATCCCCACCTGCACCCGAGCTTCGGCCGCCGCCGAGCTTGTCGCCGGCGCCACTCCGGCCACTCCCCGACCGCGCCACCACCCTGGTTGGATGCGAACGAGTGTCCGCGTCCCGTAGCTATGCTCCGCGTGCCAAACGGCGCCTTGTAGGTGAATCCCGCGCTGCTCCGCTGCGTCTGGCCTCGCCGGCAGCTAAATGCCGGCGAGTTTGACCCTGTTTAACCCCGTGTGGGCCCAGGTTACCTCCCCTGAGTCACTGACGTGTGGGCCATGCCCCTGGCTAATTAGAATTAGTTTAGTTAACACTAATTATTTTAGTTAATAGGTTGACTCACTGACATGTGGGCCCAGGGCCTAACTAACCTACTTTAGTGCTAATGAAACACTAACTAACTCTGTTAGTTAGTTGTTACACTGACAGATGGAGCCCACCAGTCAGGTTTGACCTAGGCTGGTGCCTTTGACCCACTGACGTCACACTGACGCCAGGCTGACGCGGTAAATCCTTTTCTGGATTTATTCTTATATAGGAAATTCTAGAAAATAACCAAAACTTATTAAAATCATAGAAAATAATCTATAACTCAGATTGAAAAGATTTATATATGAAATTTGATCAGAAAAATTCAATCTTTCCATCTGTAGTGGTTTCATGCATGACAAAACACTTTAACCTTGATGTTTAGGTGAAACAAGGTAATACACTTATAATGCTTAAGATCGTAAGCTTCCATTTGAATCTTTGATTCAAATGGACCCAATTCAACTTGTTTCACATTGCATTAAGCAGGACACCTCATATTGCCATGTCATAGCATGCATCATATTGTTGCATATTGCCATGTGATGATTGTATTCTGTGGTGTCTTTCGTAGTAGGTTCTGCCTTCGAGGATATTTCCGAGTATCCAGCGGAAGGGCAGTACCCTACTACTACTCCATCAGGCAAGCAGCCCCATTGATCATATCGATACAATCCCATGTTCTCGCTTGTGCTCTCATTTACTGCATTAAGACAACAACGTTTCAAACTACTGTGTACTGCGGTAGTTGAACCCCTATCCTCTGCATGACCTGTCATTGCCACAGTAACTAGATGAAACCCACTAGCATGTGTAGGAGTTGATTGAGCCATGTATGTGTTTCCTACCTTGCTATGCCTGCTATGCTTAGAGTTGTGTCAGGTCTGGTTCATCTGGGTGATGGGCTAGAGTGAAATGATTATGTCGGTAATGTGAGGGATGTGTTGAACATGATTTGGTAAAGGTATCGATGAGAGGCCATGTAGGAGTACATGGTGGGTTGTTTCATTGAGGCCGTCCATAAGAACTGAGATCTGTATGCGTGATTTAAGATTCAGCTACTACCACACATTGGGCCCTGAAATATGACCCCGCTCGACTTACTGACCCCTCTCGTCCTCTGTCCAGGAGTTGCAACTAGTTTCTGGTGTTTGTAGGTTATGTGTTGGCGGCCGTGCGTAGCGCTGACCCTAGGGGTGGGCTATGATGCGGTAGATACACCGTGGCACAGTGTACTGAGTCGCCCGTTTGGTGCCTCGAGAACCCTGCACACATCGTTTGGGGCCATTGAGGATACCCCGGCCGGATTTCCTTGCGGATGGAACCCGAATAGGCAATAAACCTGGACTAGAGACTTGTGCAGTTAGTCAGGTCGTGGTCTACACCCACATCGGCTTTCGCTTGAAGTCTGCCGAGCACATGTCGTGTGCAGACGCTAAGTGGTGGAAACATGTGTGAGGAAGTACACCCCTGCAGGGTATAAAACTATTCGAATAGCCGCGTCTGTGGTAAAGGACTACTTGGTTGCCTATACAGTTCATAGACAAGTTAATGGTTACTACTAAAAGACTCAAGATAAGTGTGAGTACCGAGGATGGCCCTCTCATAGGATGACGAGGGAGGATCCCCGGTGGAGTATTATGTTGGTGATTAGTGGACTCGTGTGCGAAAACTATTTTACAGTGGTGTCTCGTAGGATAGCTTAGCCAAGAGTCAAAGCTGGCTTGCTGCAATAACTCCACCACCTTCTTGAGAATGAGCATGTATAGTAGGTTCTGTTGTAAGACTTGCTGAGTACCTTTGTACTCATATTGCTTTAATTACTGTTTTCAGACGACAACACCGCCCCCTCCAATGGGTTTTATGTAGACCTCGACGTCGATGAGTAACTTGCCACCCAGGTGGTGATTCTGGCCAGGGAGGGCCCTATGTAGATAGACAGGCTTCGACAATCCTTCTTTCTTTCTAGTGTTTGTACTCAGACTATTTGCTTCTGCATGTGCTTGTATGCTTGTATGACTTGAGTGTCGGGTCATGTGACCCCTACCTATATGAACATGTTATGTATGGCTCTCTGGAGCCTTTAAATAAAGTACTTGAGTTGTAGAGTTTTGTTGTGATGCCATGTTGTATTTACACATATCGAGCATATTGTGTGTATGATTGAAATGCTTGGTATGTGTGGGATCCGACAATCTAGTTGTTTATCCTTGGCAGCCTCTCTTATGGGGAAATGTAGTCTAGTGCTCCTTGAGCCATAGTAGTCTGCTACAGCCCGGTTCACCGGAGTCCTGCTAGCCCAGCACTACTGCTCAGGACACTTGACTGTCCGACATGTGTTTCACTTCGTTCCTATATCTGTCCCTTCGGGGAAATGTCACGCGGTGACTTCCGGAGTCCTGCCTAGCCTGCTACAGCCCGGTTCACCGGAGTCCTGTTAGCCTAGTGCTACAGCCCGAATTCACATGCTGTTGACTAACATGCTCGATGTGATTCATGTATGCCTGTCCCCATAGGTCTGTGCCGCCTTGGGTTCACGACTAGCCATGTCGGCTCGGGTTCTCCGTCATATGGATGCTAGCGACACTATCATATACGTCAGCCAAAAGGCGCAAACGGTCCCGGGCCATGGTAAGGCGACACCCGTGGGGATACCGTGCGTGAGGCCGCAAAGTGATATGAGGTGTTACCGGCTAGATCGATGTGACTTGGAATTGGGGTCCTGACATCTAGGAATACCAACTATACCTTGCTCTATCAAAAAGAATTATGTGAAAACTACTTTGTGTGATTTAGGAGCTGGTGTTAGTGTTATGCCTTTCTCTTTATAAAAGACTTGATTTGAATAAACTCACACCTACTGAAATATCTCTGCAAATGGCTGACAAATCAACTGACATACCTATCGGTATCTGTGAGGATGTGCCTGTTGTTATTGATAATGTTACTATTTTGACTGACTTTGTTATACTTGAGATGCCCGAGGACGACAACATGTCGATTATCCTTGGTAGACCCTTCTTGAATATTGCGGGGGCTGTTATTGACTGCAATAAAAGCAAGGTTACTTTTCATATCAATGGTAATGAGCATACGATGCACTTTCCGAAGAAACAATTCCAAGTGATTGGTATTAATGTTATTGAAAAATCTCTGGCAATCACTATTGGAAGTTTTCAAATACCTCTACCTACTGTCAAAAATAAATATGAAATGCTTATTATTGGGGACATTAATATCCCCATTAAGGTAACTTAGTGATTTATGAAAGTTCTTCGGTTTCATGCTAATCGAAAGTGGTTGTTAATAAGACTTGATCAACCTTATTAATGGATCATTTTTGAGCGGTATGAAGTTGATGAATTTAGTAAGCACTACCTTCTGTCCCTACCTTTTGTTTTCTGTTTTTATTAGTTAAATAAAATAAATGCCATGTTTTGTCTGTTTTCTAAATTTCCCGTGCAATAAAAAATGACCCAAAAATAGAAGTTCTTAGAATGCTCTGAAAATTTCATACAATTTTTTTGAACATTTAAGAATTTCTGGTGCAAATAATGTCAGAGGGAGGTGCACCAGGTGGGCACCACAACCCACCTGGGCACGCCAGGACCCCCAGGCGCGCCCTGGGGTGTTGTGGTCCCCACATAGGCCCCCTCACTTATCTATTTACACCACATCATCACTTACCTCTAGAAAAATATTCTCCATTGCTCTCTCTCTCTCGTGTTCTTGCTCTCAAACCCACGTATTTAAATCTCTTTGCTCGAAGCTCCGTTTCCGAAACTGTTTCGGGGGATTGTTGCTTGGTATATGACTCCATCGTTTGTCCAATTAGTTTTTTTAGTGGTTTATATTTTGAATAATTAGCTACTCTTGGTGCTGTTATAGATGAGCTTGCATGTAGAATTCTTAGAGTTCTAAGTTGTTTGAATGCTTGCTATGTCTTCTATGTATCCCTATGAGTAGTTGCTATCATTCTTGTGAAGTTTTGTTGAGAAAATTTTGTGGGCTAATAAATTTTAGAATTTTTTGTTCATAGGAAAACCATGAATATATTTAGGAAGTTTGGTTCCAAGAAGAATTCCAAGGGTGTTATTGGGGAGTCATCTGACAGTGATCTCCATCCTTGGAGGTTGGCAGAAGTACGGCCGTGCGAATGACCGCACACCCCGTTCATGGAAGAGGCTGGAATCCTTCTGGAGTTCACACAATATGCTGCTAATGCCGGCCTCAACGACTTCATCGCAGATGAATGCGAACAGTATCATCTCCTCACAAACAACTTTGTTCAAAGTTTTACTTTCCTTCCTAGAAATAATCCTCCTGAGGTGCGGTTTGATTTATATGCTGAAACCCATCAGATAGCACTTACTGAATTTTGTAACATATGCATGATCCCTTCTGATGGGAGCTTAGCTGAGCCTAGGCCGACAGGAGTTTGATGCTTTTTATCATACCTTGACTGTGGGAGATGAGAGAGGGGTGTCGGTCGTCACTTCCACTAGCATACACTTTCCTGCCGTGCATTATTTTACTTTATTTATTGCTAAGTGTTTGCTTGATAGGGACAAGGTGGGTGCTCTCAGTGCACCAGACTTTGCTATTTTATGTCATGCACTAGAGGGCGATAACACTTATAGCTTGGGAGCTATTGTGGCACGTCGCCTCCACATTAATAGGTCCAAGGGTAAAATACATGGTGGGATTTTCGCTACTCGTTTGGCGGCTCACTTCGAGGTTGAGATACGCCCTCATGATTACCCTCTGACCAAGGTTTACCTAGATCGCGCGACCATGGATAACCACCATTTTACTGATATCGAATCTCCTAACATCCCTATTCCATATAACGTGGTTTTCAGCGTTAACACTCGTGATGTTATTCCATTCCCTGCTCCTGCTTTGTTTGATCCTATTGCAAGGGGCGGATATAGGATTATGCCTGTGGACATCATCGCCTACCGAAACGATCAGGCTATAGAGGAAGAGCCTCGGCAGTGGGATCAGTACCGAAACTATCGAGGCTTCTGATTGATTACCAAGTTAGGCCAAAAGCCTAAGCTTGGGGGAGTACGTGCTTCTCACCAACATTACATTCATGTCCTCTTATTCCAGTTGTCGGTGTTCACACTTTTTCATTGTATCATCCATGCTCAATTTATTTTCTTGCTTTCTTCTTGTGAGTTTGAAAAACCTTAGAAAAACAAAAAAATAGTTGTAGTTAGTTTACTTTCTATGCATGCTTAGTTGTAATACTAGAAAGAAAACCCAAAAAGATTTCCTTGTTCTTCTTTTGCTTGTTGGGAGCTTTCCCATGTAAATAGTTTTCTCGTTTTTGCTTTCCCTTTTATTTGCTTGTTCAAGAAAACCAAAAACTCCAAAAATATTTCAGTGTGTTTCTCTAAATTTATTTTCCTTTTTTTATTCGAGTTGTACCGAGGAGAAGACCATGGTGAAAATGTTGAGTGGCTCTCATATGAATAACTGTTGATCTAATAAAGAGCCCATTTTACCTTGTCTTCTCCTGTTGAATAAAATGTTTGCAGATTCCAGCTTAGTCCATGACACTCTTGCACTATTATTATTTTCATATCGTTCGGTCATGGCAGTTGTCGGTGTCAAAACCGGCGGATCTCAGGTAGGGGGTCCCGAAATGTGCATCTAGGACGGATGGTAACAGGAGGCAAGGGACACGAAGTTTTACCCAGGTTCGGGCCCTCTCAATGGAGGTAAAACCCTACGTCCTGCTCGATTAATATTGATGATATGGGTAGTACAAGAGTAGATCTACCACAAGATCGAGGAGGCTAAACCCTAGAAGCTAGCCTATGGTATGATTGTTGATGTGTATGTTGTCCTATGGACTAAAACCCTCCGGTTTATATAGAAACCGGATAGGGTTAGGGTTACATAGAGTCGGTTACAATGGTAGGAGATCTGAACATCCGTATCACCAAGCTTGCCTTCCACGCCAAGGAAAGTCCCTTCCGGACACGGGACGAAGTCTTCAATCTTGTATCTTCATAGTCCCGGAGTCCGGCTGAAGGTATAGTCCGGCCATCCGAACACCGCCTAATCCAGGACTCCCTCATTAGCCCCTGAACCAGGCTTCAATGACGACGAGTCCGGCGCGCAAATTGTCTTCGGCATTGCAAGGCGGGTTCCTCCTCCAAGTACTTCATAGAAGATTTTGAACACAAAGGTAGTGTCCGGCTCTGCAAAATAAGTTTCCACATATTGCCATAGAGAGAATAATATTTACACAAATCTAATCTGCTGACGCACTCCATAGTGTGACATCACACCACGGCCAAGCCTTTATCCGAGTCGTTTTATTATCCCACCTCAGCGCGTCATGCGAGGCAGTTTCCTTGGCATGTCTTGTTAAATCAGAGATCATGTCCCCTTATTCCGGGATTCTCATCAATACGGGCGTGGGTAACCCAACCGCGCCATTGATTACGGCGCTTGGAGATAAGCGAGTTTTACCAGGCTGGCGGGGACACGTAGTTGCGTCCGCCCATATAAGGGGATAAGGATCCACCTTTTCACCTACGCCTTCTTCCTCCCTTGCTTATCCATTCTCGCACACTCGAGCTCCAGCGCCCAAGTCCGCACTCCCCACCTCAACCTTCTCCAGCCATGTCCGGAGCGGGAGTCAAGTGGATGGTCTCCTCCGTCACGGAGGGACACATCAAAAAATTGAGGAAGGCCGGATACCTGTCTAACGACATCGTGTACCGGCTTCCCGAAAAGGGGCAGCTCATCCCCACCCCTAGGCCCCATGAGAGGGTGGTGTTCCTCCCCCATTTCCTCCGCGGACTGGGATCCCCTCTCCACCCATTTGTTCGGGGGCTCATGTTCTACTATGGCCTGGATTTCCACGATCTGGCCCCGAACTCTGTCCTCAACATCTCGGCGTTTATCGTCGTGTGCGAGGCTTTCCTCCGCATCCGTCCCCATTTCGGCCTATGGCTCAAGACTTTCAATGTCAAGCCGAAGGTGGTGCGCGGCAACCAGGCGGAGTGCGGAGGTGCCATGGTGGGCAAGATTCCCAATGTCTTATGGCTCAAGGGCTCCTTTGTGGAGACCCTGAAGGGGTGGCAATTGGGGTGGTTTTACATCACCGAGCCACGCGACCCCGAATGGGTCGCAGCCCCCAATTTTCGATCCGGACCCCCTACGCGGCTCACCTCATGGAAGGAGACGGGCCTGTCGTGGGGTAAAAAAGGAGAGCTGACCGGACTCCAAACATGCATCCAAACCTTGGTGGACAAGAAGCTCAAACTTGTCAACGTAGTCCAGGTTATGCTCATCCGCCTGATCCTCCCGTGTCAACAACGGGCTTTCAACCTGTGGGAGTTCGACCCGGCGCGGCACCGAACTTTGAGCAGGCTCTTCGACACGACATACAAAGATGCCTGGAAGGTGCTTTTCAAGGGTGCTGAGGCCCCCACATCCGCTACTGAGGATCGCGGATTCAGTACGCAGCGTCACACTCATGCGGTAAGCTGTTTTTTCCTTTTACAGGGTATCGGTTTTTCATTGTTTGACTCCATGCGGGATCTAAGCTCCCGTACCTTTGACAGGATTGGCAGGAGACGTCCGGACAGATCAACTATCCGGCTCCTTTGCCCGAAGGCCCAGCGGACGCTCGCTTGGCGAAGCTGCTGGTTCTGGCACCCTATGTGGTGCCGGAGAAGAAGGCCGCGAAAAAGGCCACGGGGACTCGAAAGAGTGCCCGGCACTAGGAGGTGTCAGATCCATCATCCGATGGTTCCGAGGCACATTCCTCCCATGAAGACGAGGAGGAAGAAGAAGAGACCTCTCCCCCTCCAGCGGGAGGAGAGAAGAAAAGGAAGGCCGCCCTCTCTGGGGAGGCCGGAGGGTCCAAGAAGGGGAAAACCCTTCCTCCGGACTACTCCACCGACGCCGACAACAGCGGAGAGGAGTGACCGCTCAGGGCCAAGCCCCTGGCAAAATCGTAAGTATCCGGATGCTAGAGTAATTCATAGTATTCCTTTATTGCACAACTTTCCCTTATGTTGAATATGTTTATGCAGCCCACCCAAAGACCGGCTCGACGCGTCGTCGAGCGGCTCACTGGACTCGCCGGATGTAAACTCGCTTCCGACGGCTTCCTCCCCCCGCCCTACGGACGACACCGAAGTGTTGTCCCAACAGGTTCCAAGCCGGGAGGAGGTGGTCCTGGAGGCGCCGCAAGGCGACCTCCCGGACTCCAGGAGTAAAGGGGATGAATCCCCCCAGGGCTCCAAGTCCAGCTCTAGGCCGGACAACGCTCCGGAACCTTCAAAGGTTCCAGAGTCCGGCGGGGGACCTCCTTCCAAGAGGAGCAAGCCCACCGTGCCGGTGACCCCCGTCCAACCGGAGGCGCTGGACAATCTGTTGGAGGCGCTCCAAGGCGCCTCCATCGACGAGGAGCACCGCACCATTATGAGTGCGGTGGTCCAGAAGGTTCAGTCCGCCAAGTGCGGACTGACTGAAGCTTATACTAGCCTTTTAACAGGCTTTGAGGTAAGTAAAGAATGTGTAAATAATATTACCGCATAGACAGTAGCCCTTGATGCTCTGTTTGGCGTTCGGGAAGAAAAGCCGAATAGAGGATCAAATAAAATTCGCAGGAGTCTAACAAAAAGGAGTCAATATGCGTATGCAGGCTTCTCTGCTTGCGTCCGCCACACTGACTGCGGAAGTGGACACGCTAAAGCAGAACCTCGAGCGGTCCGAGCAAGAGCTCGGGCGTGCCAAGAAGCAGCTCGAGGACAATGAAGGTAAGAAATACCTTGTTTAAATATATATAAAAAGGTGCAATTGCAAAAAATGACAGGATTATCGTGGCTATTGTAGGGGCCACGTCTGAGGTGGCGACCCTTAAGCAAGCGCTGGTCGAGGCCGAGAAGAGGGCAGCCACGGAGCGCACCAAGCGGGAGACGTATGAGGCCCAGGTTGGCAAGGTGCAGCAAGAGCTCCAAGTTCTCATGAAAAAACATGAGAGTTTGGAGCTTGACTCAAAGACGCTAGCGTTTGAGCTCGCGGCGGCTATTGAAAATGCCAAGTCTGCCAAGGCAGATTCCCAGAAGACCCTCCAGGAGTTGGATGAGGTGAAGAAGATAGCGGCGGGTAAGGCATTCTTTATCCAAAGCAAACACATAAACATGAGTAACTTCTTACTTACCCGAATCCGGAGCTCTACAGGAGCGCTCGCAGATCTTCCCTGGAGTGTGTCTGATGCCGCCGCATTCTATCGAGCCGAGGAGGGCAGCTCGATAGAGAAGGTGTTCTGGTCTCAGTATGCTGAGGCCGGACACCCCGTGCCCCTGAGCGACCAGCTGAAGCAACTGCTCGAGCTCCACAAGGCGGCCGAACAGGCCATGAAGGGCCTCATAGTTCGACTGTGGCCTGCAGAGGCTCTGCCTGGGAGCTATTTCGGGCTGGTGCGGCGGCTAGTGGAGGCCTGTCCAAGGCTCGAAGTCATCAAGCGCTCCGTCTGCATTGAAGGTGCCCGTAGGGCCCTTGCCCGTGCTAAGGTGCACTGGGGCAAGCTGGATGCTGAGAAGCTTGTGAAGGACGGGCCACCGCCGGGGAAAGAGCATCGCAAGCCCGAGAATTATTATAAGGATGTTCTGAAGGGTGCCTGCCTTGTGGCGGATGAATGTTCTAGGGATGTAATTTTTGAGTGAAACTTGCTCGTTTTGTCCTGTGCGCTGAAAACTTGTTCATATGCGCTAAGCAATGCTGTTGGAATTTAAAATATTACCTTCTGTGCGGCTGTTTATCAATGCTGAGAGATGGCGAGTCGTCGGCTTCTGCCCCCGTGCCGCTAGTGCTGGGGTGTTCGGGGATAAACCTGAGCGCTCTTTTTCCCATGTTTGGGTCCTTCGAGGGAGGCGCTCAGCCCAACGAACAAGGCTATCGGACTATAGTGCGTGAACACTCTCACTTAGCCATAGAATTCTATAATTTTAAATTTCGGCGAAGCCCCTGGTATTCGGAAGACCGAGTTCAGGGCGCTATCCACGCCTTGGCCGGACGGAGCCGACTCCTCGCCCTAAGCGGCATAAGTCTTTAAGGACTCGAAAAAACCTCTCGAATAGCGACCAGCTCGCGCTTCATCATGACAGTCAGTTTTAGCTTTCTCCACTGAGGTGCTCGACCCAGCTCAACTGGGGCACAATCGCAGTGGTTCTCCTAGTGCTACCTTAGCCGATATAGCGGAACGTAAGGCACCAAAACATAGGAGCCGGGCAAACCCAACTATTGACCCAAGACATGATTCGGAGCCGATGCATATAATGCTATAAGTTCGGGGTGGCGCACTTGTTAAAGTGTTCGGACTTCTCACACCATGTTGAGGGGTACTGAAGCCCCTAGCGTATTTTGGTCGTACCAAAGTGTACGGGTGCAACATGTCGTTAAGGAACATATAAAAAAAGAGTAATGCAAAAATAGACACAAGCTGTGCATTGTTTATTAAAGAGGGCTGCAATCAAAGCAGAAAGATACAAATAATGCGATAAGCAAAAGGTTGGACTATTTAACATGTCTGTTCCAGGGGCAAGCTGCGGAATAGTATGCGAAACAGGTATACTACTCGTGATAGAGACCACCTGGGAGTTCCGTAATGCAGCATGGCTTGTCTGCTTCCCTGGTTCTTGCATCGTTTGTGCGGCAATTAAACTGCCGAACAGGCCTTCCGAAGAATGGAGTCCTGAAAGTAAGAGAAAATTAAAAAATTGGGAGCCCCTGGTGCGGTTTAAGCCGTGCTTCGGGCATGCCGTGATGGTGCCCCTCCCCCTGTACCCATGGTATTTCTAGAGCGTAGTTATGTATGCGAAGCACTGGCGTCGCCTTTTTGCTAGGGCTGGGGTTGGGGCCGCATTGCTACGCCTACTCAGATCGTGCCAGGCGGTCTTGTTGTAGGTTACTCCGGGCGCGCTTGACGGTGTCCGGTCGTTTAGTGGCCGGACTGGAGAGCTGCCTGGAGAGGCTACTTTGTACTTCCGCTGCAAGGGCCGCCGTGTGCTCCTCCGTTTGGAGGCAGCGTTCGGTGTTTCCATTGACCGTAATTACTCCTCGAGGGCCTGACATCTTGAGCTTGAGGTATGCATAGTGCGGTACCGCATTGAACTTGGCGAATGCGGTTCGCCGAAGCAGTGCGTGATAGCCACTACGGAATGGGACTATGTCGAAGATTAACTCCTCGCTTCGGAAATTATCCGAAGATCCGAAGACCACTTCAAGTGTGACTGAGCCTATACAGTTGGCCTCTACACCTGGTATTACGCCTTTAAAGGTCATTTTGGTGGGCTTAATCCTCGAGGGATCTATGCCCATATTCCGCACTGTATCCTGGTAAAGCAGGTTCAGGCTGCTGCCGCTGTCCATAAGGACTCTAGTGAGATGAAATCCGTCAATAATTGGGTCTAGAACCAATGCGGAGAATCCGCCATGATGGATGCTAGTGGGGTGGTCCCTTCGATCAAAGGTGATCGGGCAGGAGGACCATGGGTTGAACTTTGGGGCGACTGGCTCTACCGCGTATACGTCCCTTAACGCACGCTTCCGCTCCCTCTTGGGGACGTGGGTTGCGTATATCATGTTCACCGTTCGCACTTGTGGGGGAAAACCCTTCTGTCCACTATTGTTCGGCAGCCGGGGCTCTTCGTCGTCATCGCTATGTAGCCCCTTGTCTTCGTTTTCGGCATTTAACTTGCCTGCCTGCTTGAACACCCAACAATCCCTGTGGGTGTGACTGGCCGGTTTTTTGGGGGTGCCATGTATCTGGCACAAGCGGTCGAGTATTCGTTCCAAACTGGACGGGCCCCTAGGATTCCTTTTGAATGGCTTTTTCCGCTGACCAGATTTAGAGCCTCTGAATCCGGCATTAACTGCCATATCCTCAACATTGTCGCCGTTAATGCGGCGCTTCTGCTTGTTGCGACGCGACCTGCCACTACTGTCCCTGGTATCCGAATTACCGGGGTTCTTGGTCATATTGTTGCTACGAGCAAGCCAGTTGTCTTCTCCCGCGCAAAAGCGGGTCATGAGTGTCGTGAGTGCTGCCATAGACTTCGGCTTTTCCTGTCCAAGGTGCCGGGCAAGCCACTTGTCACGGATATTGTGCTTGAAGGCTGCTAGGGCCTCAGCGTCCGGACATTCGACTATTTGATTTTTCTTTGTTAGGAACCGTGTCCAGAATTGCCTGGCCGATTCCTCTGGCTGCTGAATTACGTGACTTAGGTCATCGGCGTCTGGGGGTCGCACATAAGTGCCCTAGAAATTATCGAGGAATGCGGCTTCTAGGTCCTCCCAACAACTGATTGATTCTATTGGCAAGCTGTTAAGCCAATGCCGAACTGGTCCTTTAAGCTTGAGTGGGAGGTATTTGATGGCGTGGAAGTCATCGCCATGGGCCATGTGGATATGAAGGAGATAATCCTCCATCCATACTGCAGGATCTGTTGTGCCATCATATGATTCGATGTTTACGGGTTTGAAACCCTCGGTGCTTTGATGATCCATTATTTCGTCTGTGAAGCATAGTGGGTGTGCGGCGCCTCTGTACTGGGCTATATCACGACGTAGCTCCAATGAGCTTTGTCTACTATGTTCGGCCCTGCCAAATTTGTGGCCGACGTGACGGTTACCGTCTCGAGTCGTGGGGCGCCCACGCGATCCGTAGATCGATCTTGTTTGCCTTGCCTTGTCCTCCAACATATCTCGCAGGTCCGGCGCATTTTCCCGTGCCTTGGTACAGGGTGCGGCTTGAGTGGAGGGCCGAGAGGCCTCTCTGTCACGGCCACGAGGTGGCCGATCGGCCGTATCGAGTGCAGGTGATGTAGGTTTAAGCACTTCCTCCTCTAATCGGGGTAGCAACCTGCGCTTTGGGTAGCTCTTGGAGGGGCGTTCGAGTTTATGCTCTTCGGCCGCAAGGACTTCAGTCCATCTATCGACTAGCAAATCTTGATCAGTTCTAAGATGTTGTTGTTTTTTCTTAAGGCTTCTTGCCGTGGCCATAAGCCTGTGTTGAAAACGCTCTTGCTCGACGGGATCCTCTGGCACGACGAATTCGTCGTCGTCGAGGCTTGCCTCGTCTTCGGAGGGAGGCATATAATTATCGTCCTCGACCTCTCTGTCTGCCGCTCTCTCATGAGGGCTGGTTTCTCCATCCTCCTGTGCTAAGTCTTGCTGGAGGGGGTTTTCTTCGGCACTTTCTGGAGTATTATTATCTCCCGTGCTGGAATCACCGTATTTGTTTTGGCGGGATTTTGAGCGCTTAGGCTGTTTCTTGGAGGGGTCATCCTCCGTTGTTCCATCGCCATCTCCTTCTTTTGGGGTGTCCACCATGTATATGTCATATGACGAGGTGGCTTTCCAGGGCCCAATAGGCGCTGGTTCTTCATCGTCTCCATCATCGGCGTCCATACCGTCGATGTCTTCGGAGTCAAAGTCGAGCATGTCGGTTAAATCGTCGACAGTGGCTACAAAGTGGGTGGTGGGTGGACTTTGAATTTCTTCATCGTCCATATCCCAACCTTGCTAACCGTAGTCCGGCCAGGGCTCTCCTGATAAAGAGAGAGACTTCAGTGTCTTCAGAATATCGCCGAAAGGCGAGTGCTGAAAGATGTCCACGGCAGTAAACTCCATGATCGGTGCCCAATCGGATTCGATCGGCAGGGGCGCGGAGGGTTCGGAGTCCGGAGAGGAGTCCGGCTCCTTGGAGTCACGAGTCTCGCAGAGTGCGGGGCTGGTGTTCGGCTCGATCGCCGTTGGGATCGCAGCCCCCGAGGCGGCATCCAACCACCCATCCTCGATCGGCGCAGTTGGCTCCGAATTAAGGGTCGAAGCCGATGCGGGTGCGGCCTCCAGGTCACTGTTCGGCGGCAGAGCTAGATCATGCTCGTCGGGACAGTGCGGCGCGCTCGGCAGTGGCTCGAATCCGTCGAAGATCAAGTCCCCGCAGATGTCAGCCGTGTAGTTTAAACTTCCAAATCTGACCTGACGGCCAGGGCGTAGCTTTCGATCTGCTCCAGATGGCCAAGTGAATTGGCCCGCAGTGCGAAGCCGCCGCAGACGAAGATTTGTCCGGGGAGGAAGGTCTCACCTTGGACTGCATCGCTATTGATGATCGTAGGAGCCATCGAGCCTGACGACGACGACACAGAGGAACTCTCAATGAAAGCACCAATGTCGGTGTCAAAACCGGCGAATCTCGGGTAGGGGGTCCCGAACTGTGCGTCTAGGCCGGATGGTAATAGGAGGCAAGGGACACGATGTTTTACCCAGGTTCGGGCCCTCTCGATGGAGGTAAAACCCTACGTCCTGCTTGATTAATATTGATGATATGGGTAGTACAAGAGTAGATCTACCACGAGATCGGAGAGGCTAAACCCTAGAAGCTAGCCTATGGTATGATTGTTGTTATGTATGTTGTCCTATGGACTAAAACCCTCCGGTTTATATAGACACCGGAGAGGGCTAGCGTTACACAAAGTCGGTTACAATGGTAGGAGATCTACATATCCGTATCGCCAAGCTTGCCTTCCACGCCAAGGAAAGTCCCTTCTGGACACGGGACGAAGTCTTCAAACTTGTATCTTCATAGTCCAGGAGTCTGGCTGAAGGTATAGTCCGGCCATCCGGACACCCCCTAATCCAGGACTCCCTCAGCAGTAATGGGCAATAATGACGATATTCGATGAACTGGTCATGGCAGAGAGAAACGGGTATGAACTCGACTTGTTCTGTTTGTGTAAATATGTTTAACCTAGTATCCATGATTCAGCCCATCATGATTAAACATGTTTGCAATGACAATTAGAGATTATAGTTTCTCATGCCATGCATATGTAGCTAGGAGTGGATAATGGTTTATCTTGGATATCAACATTGAGTTAAAATGATTGTGATGTAGTATGATGATATGGTATCGTCCTCTGAATGTTCGAGTGGCTTGACTTGGCACATGTTCATGCATGTAGTTGAATCAAAACCAGCATAGCCTCTATGATATTTATGTTCATGGTGTTCATATCCTACTCATGCTAGTGTCCAATCTTACTTATGCATAATGCATGTTCATGACTGTTGTTGCTCTCTAGCTGGCCGCTTCTTAATCTATTTGCTAGCCTTCGCCTTTACTAAGCGGGAATTCTGCTTGTACATCAAAAACCTTGAACCCAAAGTTATTCCAGATGAGTCCACCATACCTACCTATATGCGGTATTACCCTGCCGTCCTAAGTAAATTTGCGTGTGCCACCTCTAAAAACTTCTAATAAATATCCTTTTTGTGTGTCTGGATCGTTCATGGAATGATAGGAGGTGGTCGGTATTTTCCATGCTAAGCGGGTTATTCTCAGGTCGAGTGTTTATTCACTCGCCATCGCACAAGAAAAGGGCGGTAATAGGGATGCCCAGTCCCAAACTGCAAACAGAAAAATCTTACAAATAATCAAACAAAAACTCCCAATGGAGTCAAAATATTTACTTTTATCGCTTGGGAACCGCCACTAGCATGCATAGCATGGAAGATATTGATAACTGATAGTCGTGAAGTAAATGATAAGGGTGCATGTCTCAAAATATCATTTACTTATGTTTTAAAAACATGAGCTCTAGTACCTCTGCAAATCACCGCTTCCCTCTGCGAAGGGACTATATATTTACTTTTATGTTGTGTCATTACCTTCTGAAATAAGCGTCACAACCTGAGAGCACTGATGTCATGACTTGTGCATTGTGTGTAGCTAATGTTGGGTGCATCATGACTGGATCTTTTCTACCATGAATTACAATGTTTAGTCGCTGCTTTAACTTTGGAGGTGCTCTGCATTTATGTTTCGTGGTCTCAGAAAGGGCTAGCGAGATACCACTATTGTCATATTATATCATGGTTGTTTTGACAACGTGTTGCCATTTGAGATATCTTATTATTGCTCGCTAGCTGATTGTGTCATTGATATGAGTTAATATATTTTTTAAGAGTTATTGTCGGCATGGTTAGTTATAATGTTGGCTGAAAACCTGGGTGTTATTTAAGCTTATTTATGCAAACAAGAGCAAAAGAGTTCGTAAAAGTTTTTCTTTTTCACTTTCAATTTATGAACAGAATTGCTTAAGGACAAGCAAAGGTTTAAGCTTGGGGGAGTTGATATGTCTCCAACATATCTACTTTTCCTAATGATTTTCCTCTTGTTTTGGACTCTAATTTACATGATTTGAGTGAAACTAACCCCGGACTAACGTTGTTTTCAGCAGAACTACCATGGTGTTGTTTTTGTGCAGAAATAAAAGTTCTCGAAATGGAACGAAACTTTGCGAGGATTTTTTTATACAACAAACATGAATTTCTAGAGCCAAGATCCACCGAAGGGGGGCACCTGGGTGGGCACAACCCACCAGGGTGCGCCCCCCTCCTGGCACGCCTAGGTGGGTTGTCCCCACCTGGCGGCCCCGCAGACCCTAAAACCGACGCTATAAAATCCTATTTTTCCAGAAAAAATCAGGGAGAAAGAATTATCATGATCCACGAGACGGAGCCGCCGTCACCTCATGTTCTCCATCAGGTGGCCAGATCTAGAGTCTGTTTGGGGCTCCAGAGAGGGGGATCTTCGTTCTTCGTCATCACTAACCCTTCTCCATCACCAGTTCCATGATGCTCCCCGCCGGGAGTGATTAATTCCTTCGTAGGCTCGCTGGTCGGTGAGGAGTTGGATGATATTAATCATGTAATCGAGTTAGTTTTGTTAGGGCTTGAATCCTAGTATCCACTATGTTCTAAGATTGATGTTTCTATGACTTTGTCATGCTTAATGCTTGTCACTTTCGGCCTGGGTCCCATGATTTCAGACCTGAACCGTTTATGTTATCACCATTATATCCATGTTCTAGATCCGATCTTGCAAGTTATAGTCACCTACTACGTGTTATGATCCGGCAACCCCGGAGTGACAATAGTCGGGACCACTCCCGGTGATGACCGTAGTTTGAGGAGTTCATGCATTCACCTTGTGCTAATGCTTTGTTCCGGTTCTCTATTAAAAGGATGCCTTAATATCCCTTAGTTTCCAATAGGACCCCGCTGCCACGGGAGGGTAGGACAAAAGATGTCATGCAAGTTCTTTCCATAAGCATGTATGACTATTTACGGAATACATGCCTAAATTATATTGATGAACTAGAGCTAGTGCCGTATCACCCTAGGTTATAACTATCTCATGATGAATATCATCCAACAAGTCACCGATCCAATGCCTATGAATTTATCTTATATTGTTCTTTCTAAGTTACTATTGCTATCGTTACCGTTGCACTTGCTACAAAACTATTGCTATCACTATTACCGTTATTGTTACCGTTGTCACTATTATCAAAACCATCATATTACTTTGCTACTGATCACGTTGCTACAGATAATTAATCTCTAGATGTGGTTGAATTGACAACTCAGCTGCTAATACCTTCAAATATTCTTTGGCTCCCCTTGTGTCGAAACTATAAATTTGGGTTGAATACTCTACCCTCGAAAACTGTTGCGATCCCCTATACTTGTGGGTTATCAGAAACCATTTTGTTCATGTTTTCATCATCTTCATCTATTTCAAAGGTTGTGCCCACTATTACATCTCTAACAAACGAATCCACAGACCAAAAAAATGCCAATGCCCAACGGGTAATAATCCACTTTAGTTGGGAAGAAATTGGATTCATGGAGCAAACCTTCGATGTTGTGGCGGAGATCTGCCTTGTGGTGGAACGGGATGAAGTAGTTCACCTCAGTAATGGCCAAGAAGCTGTGTCGCAGTGGCAGGGTGAGGCTGACCACCATGTCATCGCACACCTTTCGATCATCGGGGCCGAGCTAGATGGCCATACCATGTGGGAGGTAGGGGACGGCATTGACAGGATACTTGGCCATGGGAGGAGCAAGGAGAGGAGCTTGGGGACGAACAAGGGAGGTGGCAGGCTGTAGGGAGGAATGCGTATAGGCAACGATCTTGGGAACCCAAACACCTCTCTTTTTCCTTTGGTTGGCCGGGCAAGAGACCACAACGTGCCCAGGGTCACTGCATGATGCACATCGGATGGTCAGGTTTGGTCTCGCATCGTTAGAGGCAAGTTGGGTAAGTAAATCAATATTTGGCTGATTGATTTGATGGCTAGCAGGTCTTACAAATGTTGGCTCCGCAATAAAGTTACTTCCATCCCCAAGATGATAAGGGTCAACATTTATCTTGGCAAGGTAAATCAAAGATGGATGTGAATCTATTCTAACATTTTCATGCTCGTTGTGAGAGGGGTGTTTTCCAAGAATTGATGTTGAGTTGGGCCGGTGCTTCGCCGAGACGACCGCTGGATTTTTGGGCCTCCATTGGAATCTAGGGGCAGAACCGTAGGCCCAAGAGTATGGCCCAGCCATCCACAACTAGAGAATTTGGAAGAAGCTGGCCAGTAAAAAAAAGAGTGGTTTGGAAAGCCACATGTGACACAAGACTGTAGGCTTGATGGGCTCAGGAGTCAGGGGCAGATCAGACGGCCCATTACAAAGAAATCCTTTAGGTTCTTGAGAGATAGAGTCAGATTCCCCTGGGTAATTACTAGCCAAATGTCCCGCCAAGTCACAAAAAGAACAAATATTTAACCTTCGAAGAATGTAATCTATTCGGGGGATGCACTGTAGGGACCATATAGTGGCAATGTGTTGGGGTGTATAACCAAAATGAAGCTGGTCTGGAATTTGAAAGATAATAAAAGTCAGAATTGAATTCCAATACCCCTGCTTAAAATTATTCCCTACAAAACGCCAAGATAATTCCCGGGCCTTGGTGGGAATGTTTGCGGATAAGCTGCCAAAGCAAATATTCTTCTACATTAAATGATGAGAGTCCTGAATGCTCTGATAGCCAGTTTGTCCCCCATTAAAAAAATAAAGTACCAAATTTGAGACCGGGAAATGCTCCATTGCATTGAATGTCATTCACTGAATTACCAAGATTGTTCAAGGCCGGTTGGGTAATCTCGTTGGTCACCGGAGTAGAGATCTCCGGCGAGCTCCGACTAGCTGGTATAGGGCTATTAGCATGATGATGATGTAGATTGAAATCCGTAGAGTTTGTCAGTTGATCAGCATTCAATATGAACCCCAACAAAGAATTGATAGCAATAGGAGAACGTGTTGAGACCTCAGAGATTCTTTCATCAGCATGCCAGCAATCATCCTCCATGGAATAATCATGAACATTAGAACGGAATAATTGAAAATGACATACAAAGTCTGGCCAGATTTGGTCTTTGAGATGATAGATGAAATGACCCACTTTGTTGGAAGCCAACGAAAAACGAAATCATCGATTGCCCAAACGCAAGAGATTGAAATTAGATGGTAAACCACCAATACAACACTAAAGAGCAACACCCACAGATTTCTCCAATAAGTGGAAGGAGGCAGAAGAAAAGTAGACGACCAAGAAAAATTCCTTGGATCCATATGAAGGAGAGAAGTGCACCATGGTGCCAAAACAACGACGCACCTGAGCCGCAACCTTGAGGCCCGGATTGAAATCCCAATGTAGGAGTCCTTCCATGGTACGGCTAGATCAGAGACCGCCATGGTTGCTGTGGAGGTGTAGGAGAGGAGGAGGAAGAGCCATTCGGTCTATTTGCTATCTAATCAGCGCTATTAATTCAACGAGCTATCATGAATCACTTCATAAATTTCTTCATCACAATTTTCAGATTCATGAATCTCAAGCAAAAGTTCACAAAGATAATCTAGTGTGCTCAAATCACTAGCAATTGGTTCATCATGATTGGATCTTTTAAAAATATTAGCAAGTGGATGAGGATCCATATAAATAGATTTTTAGAAAGCAAAGATGCAAGCAAATAGATGGCACATGGCAACTCAAGCAAAGAGGCAAACAAGAGATCTAGAAAAAGGCGAATAAAATGACGAATTTTTGTGACGTGGGAGAGATGAAAATGACTGGAAAATGGAAAATAATGTAAATTGCAAGGATATGAGATTTGTGATTTAGGAAGCTGATAGATGTTGATGATGTCTCCCCGGCAACGGCGCCAGAAATTCCTTTTGATACGGCTTGAACTACGTTGGTATTTCCTCAAAGAGGAAGGGATGATGTAGCATAGCTACAGTAGGTATTTCCCTCAGTGATGAGACCAAGGTTATCAAACCAGCAGGAGAACGACACAACACTATGTAAACAGTACCTGCACACAAAGAACAAATACTTGCAACCCGACGTGTAAGAGGGGTTGTCCCGGGTAAAAGATGGATTGGCTTGTAGTAGATTGGATAAATAGATATCGTGGAAACACAAAATAAAATAAATAAAAAGAAATTGCAGCAAGGTATTTTGGGGTTTTTGAAATAATAGATCTAAAAATAAAAGTGAATAAAAATAGATCTCGAATCAAATATGATAAAGAATAGACCCGGGGGTCGTAGCTTTCACTAGTGGTTTCTCTCAAGAAAAATAGCATACGACGGGTAAACAAATTACTGTTGGGTAATTGATAGAACTTCAAATAATTATGAAGATATCTAGGCAATCATCATTATATAGGAATCCTGTCTGAGATTAGTAGATAGACTCCTGCCTGCATCTACTACTATTACTCCACACATCGACTGTTATCCAGCATGCGTCTAGTGTATTAAGTTCATGGCTGATACGTCTCCAATGTATCTATAATTTTTGATTGCTCCATGCTATATTATCTACTGTTTTAGACATTATTGGACTTCATTATCCACTTTTATATTATTTTTGGATCTCAATACAATGTTCTCCCCCTCTCTTGTGGAGATCTATTCGATGTAATGTTCTTTTTGCGGTGTGTTTGTTGAGATCGATGAATTGTGGGTTTATGATCAAGTCTATCTATGAATAATATTTGAATCTTCTCTAAATTCTTTTATGTATGATTGGTTATCTTTGCAAGTCTCTTCGAATTATCAGTTTGGTTTGGCCTACTAGATTGATCTTTCTTGCAATGGGAGAAGTGCTTTGCTTTGGGTTCAATCTTGCGGTGTCCTTTCCCGGTGACAGTAAGGGCAGCAAGGCACGTATTGTATTGTTGCCATCGAGGATAACAAGATGGGGTTTTCTTCATATTGCATGAGTCTATCCCTCTACATCATGTCATCTTGCTTAAGGCGTTACTCTGTTTTTAACTTAATACTCTAGATGCATGCTGGATAGCGGTCGATGAGTGGAGTAATAGTAGTAGATGCAGGCAGGAGTCGGTCTACTTGTCTCGGACGTGATGCCAATATACATGATCATGCCTAGATATTCTCATAACTATGCTCAATTCTGTCAATTGCTCAACAGTAATTTGGTCACCCACCGTAGAATACTTATGCTCTCGAGAGAAGCCACTAGTGAAACCTATGGCCCCCGGGTCTATCTTTATCATATTGTTCTCCTACTACTTTGCTATTTACTTTGCCTTTATTTTACTTTGCATCTTTATCATAAAAATACCAAAAATATTATCCTTATCATATCTATCAGATCTAACTCTCGTAAGTGGCCTCATAGGGATTGACAACCCCTATTTACGTTGGTTGTGAGGATTTATTTGTTTTGTGCAAGTACGAGGGACTCGCGTGTAGCCTCCTACTGGATTGATACCTTGGTTCTCAAAAACTGAGGGAAATACTTACGCTACTTTGCCGCATCATCCCTTCCTCTTCGGGGAAAACCAACGCAGTGCTCAAGAGGTAGCAAGAAGGATTTCGGGCGCCGTTGCCGGGGAGGTCTTCGCAAAAGTCAACATACCAAGTACCCATAACATACCCTTATCTCCCGCATTACATTATTTGCCATTTGCCTCTCGTTTTACTCTCCCCCACTTCACCCTTGCCGTTTTATTCGCCCTCTCTCTCCCTATCCTTCCTCTCTATTTGCCTCTTTTTGCCCGCTTGCTTTTTGTTTGCTTGTGTGTTAGTTTGTTTGCTTGTCACGATGGCTCAAGATAATACTAAATTGTGTGACTTCCCCAATACCAACAACATTGATTTTATTAGCACTCCGATTGCTCCTCTTACCGATGCTGAATCTTGTGAAATTAATACTGCTTTGCTGAATCTTGTCATGAAAGATCCGTTTTCTGGCCTTCCTAGTGAAGATGCCGCTACCCATCTTAATAGCTTCGTTGATTTGTGTGACATGCAAAAGAAGAAAGATGTGGATAATGACATTGTTAAATTGAAGCTATTTCCTTTTTCGCTTAGAGATCGTGCTAAAGCTTGGTTTTCATCTTTGCCTAAAAATAGTATTGATTCATGGAACAAGTGCAAAGATGCTTTTATCTCTAAGTATCTTCCTCCCGCTAAGATCATCTCTCTTAGAAACGATATTATGAATTTTAAGCAACTTGATCATGAACATGTTGCACAAGCTTGGGAGAGAATGAAATTAATGATACATAATTAGCCCACTCATGGTTTAAATTTGTGGATGATTATACAAAAAAATTATGCCGAATGGAATTTTGCTTCTAGAAATCTTTTAGATTCAGCCGTGGGAGGCACTTTTATGGAAATCACCTTCGGAGAAGCTACTAAACTCCTAGATAATATTATGGTTAATTATTCTCAATGGCACCTTGAAAGATCTACTAATAAAAAGGTGCATGCGATAGAAGAAATTAATGTTTTGAGTGGAAAGATGGATGAACTTATGAAATTATTTGCTAATAAGAGTGTTTCTTCTGATCCTAATGATATGCCCTTGTCTACTTTGATTGAGAATAATAATGAATCTATGGATGTGAATTTTGTTGGTAGGAACAATTTTGGTAACAACGCGTATAGAGGAAATTTCAATCCTACGCCTTACCCTAGTAATCCCTCTAATAATTATGGTAATTCCTACAACAATTCTTATGGAAATTATAATAAGATGCCCTCTGATTTTGATTCTAATATTAAAGAATTTATTACTTCACAAAAGAATTTTAATGCTATGATTGAAGAAAAATTGCTTAAGATTGATGATTTGGCTCAGAACGTTGGTAGAATTTCTCTTGGTGTTGATTATTTGAAACTTAGATCTATTCCACCTAAGCATGATATCAATGAGTCTCTCAAAGCCATGAGAATTTCCATTGATGAGTGCAAAGAAAGAACCACTAGGATGCGTGCTAAGAAAGATGCCTTTATAAGAGCGTGTTCTTCTAGTTCCTATGAAAATAATGATGAAGATCTAAAAGTTATTGATCTGTATCCTATTAAATCTTTGTTTTGCAATATGAATCTTGATAATGATGGGACTGAATATTATCCACCTTTACCTAGAAGGCGTTCCGAGAATTCGGAATTTGTTGATCTTGATGCTAAAATTGATAAAAGTGGGATTGAAGAAATTAAAACCCTAGATGTTGCTAAACCCACTATTATGGATTTCAAGGAATTTAACTATGAAAATTGCTCTTTGGTTGATTGTATTTCCTTGTTGCAATCCGTGCTAAATTCTCCTCATGCTTATAGTCAAAATTAAAGCGTTTACTAAACATATCGTTGATGCCTTGATGCAATCTTATGAAGAGAAACCTGAATTGGAAGTTTCTATCCCTAGAAAACTTTATGATGAGTGGGAACCAACTATTAAAATTAAAATTAAAGATCATGAATGCTATGCTTTATGTGATTTGGGTGCTAGTGTTTCCACGATTCCAAAGACTTTGTGTGATTTGTTAGGTTTCCGTGATTTTGATGATTGCTCTCTAAACTTGCACCTTGAGGATTCCACTATTAAGAAACCTATAGGAAGAATTAATGATGTTCTTATTGTTGCAAATAGGAATTATGTGCCCGTAGATTTTATTGTTCTTGACATAGATTCCAATCCTTCATGTCCTATTATTCTTGGTAGACCTTTCCTTAGAACAATTGGTGCAATTATTGATATGAAGGAAGGAAAGGCATGGAGCACTTTCCTAGAAAGAAAATTAAATTACCTTATGAATTTATTATGAGAGCCACTTATGGATTTCCTACCAAAGATGGCAATACCTAGATCTATTCTTGCTTGTTATGCCTAGCTAGGGGTGTTAAACGATAGCGCTTGTTGGGAGGAAACCCAATTTTATTTTTATTCCTTGATTTTTGCTCATATTTAGTAATAAATAATTTATTTAGCCTCTGTTTTGGTTGTGTTTTTTGTGTTTAATTAGTGTTTGTGCCAAGTAGAACCGTTGGGAAGACTTGGGGAAAGTCTTGTTGAACTTGCTGTAAAAAACAGAAACTTTAGCGCTCACGAGAACTGCTGCCATTTTTATTTGGAGAGTGATATTTAGTTAATTCTTTTTTTAGATGATTAATAGATAAATTCCTCACGTCCATAAATTTATTTTAGAATTTTTGGGGTTCCAGATCTTGCGCTAGCTACAGATTACTACAGACTGTTCTGTTTTTGACAGATTCTGTTTTTCATGTGTTGTTTGCTTATTTTGACGAATCTATGGCTAGTAAAATAGTTCATAAACCATAGAGAAGTTGGAATACAGTAGGTATAACACCAATATAAATAAATAATGAGTTCATTACGGTACCTTGAAGTGGTCTTTTGTTTTCTTTCACTAACGGACCTCACGAGATTTTCTACTTTAAGTTTTGTGTTGTGAAGTTTTCAAGTTTTGGGTAAAGATTTGATGGATTATGGAATAAGGAGTGGAAAGAGCCTTCCACCCATTATAACCCAACTGTGCAAGGAAAGCAAAATCAAGGAACATAACACCGGTATGACGGAAACTAGGGCGGCAAGAGTGGAACAAAACACCAGGCATAAGGCCGAGCCTTCCACCCTTTACCAAGTGTATAGATGCATTAAAGTAGACAAGATATAATAATGATATCACAACAATAAACATGTTCCAACAAGGAACAAACTCCAATCTTCACCTGCAACTAGCAACGCTATAAGAGGGGCTGAACAAAGCGGTAACATAGCCAAACAACGGTTTGCTAGGACAAGGTGGGTTAGAGGTTTGACATGGCAATATGGGAGGCATGAAAAGAAAGTGGTAGGTATCGTAGCATAGGCATAGCAAAAGAGCGAGCATCTAGCAAGCAAAGATAGAAGTGATTTCGAGGGTATGGTCATCTTGCCTGCAAAGTTCTCCGAGTTGACGTTAGCTTGATCCTCGTAAGCGTACTCAACGGGTTCCTCGATCACGTACTCATCTCCCGGATCTACCCAAGGTAAGAACACAAGCAAAGGAAGACACAATCAACCACGTGCAATGCACAAGCAACAATGATGTAAAACATGGCATGATATGCGGGATGCGATATGCGATGTATATGCATATTTCGGAAAGGAAAGATTGAACCTGGCCTCAACTTGGAAAACCAAGAGTGCCACTGGAAAGATGAGTTGATTTCGGTCGAAATCGATATAAAGATCACCGGAATCGGATGCACGGTTTGCAAATGGCAAGCAAAACAAATATGGCACCGGTCTGCGATTAACAGCACGAGGCCATCTAAATGCATCAAGAACAACAAGCTACTGCACTGTAACATAACAACAAAACACATGGCAGTGATCCACTCAAGATGCTTGACAAAAGATGAACACTGAGCTACGGCTAATTCACTCCATAGCAGGTTCAAACAAGCATGACAAAAGTGCAAAAGATATCAGGTTACATACTTGGTGAAAAAAACATGTCAGGAATTTAACATCGGGAAGCAATGTTTAGAGCAAGATAACAACATGCTACAGGAACATATCATGGCCAAGCAAAGCATGGCATGAAGCTACTCAAAGCATACAACAAAAGTCCCTTACTGACCATAAGCCAAAAGGGATCAGAAAATACAATGACAACCATGTGAACATAGCAACTTTCGTTAACAGATTCAGACTTAGTAGAAAACTGGAACATGGCAAAACAGATATTAAGTAGGCATGTTTACGAGCTCGATGCACTCACCACAAGGCATTGCATGACAAACTAAGCATACACCCAGCAAGTAGACATGGCATAGAAGCTAAACATGGCAAGAACAACCTCATAGCATGCACGGATCAACTATAACAACCTCGGCAAAAATGCTTAACACGTAAACATTCTGCCAGCAACATTTTATAGCAAAAGTATAGCTCGATTGAGTCAAGCTAGGGTGCTCCATAATTGCAAACAAAGACAATGATGGATAGAGCACAACAATATCTGCAAAACGACCTTACTAATCATGTTCAAAAGAGGCATGGATCCCTCTGTAGCAACAAGAATACATGGCATAAAATATTAACAGGACAAAGACTTAGAAGATTTATAAGTCCCTGAAATCAGCAAACTTACGAGAGCTACTTTGCATGCTTGTGCTAGTCACCATAGAGATCAAAAAATACATGGCATACACCCCTGTAAACATGGCATGGCATACTTCAAAACTCATGTAGGGCTCAAGTTCATAGGAGGCACACATTAATCATGGCAAAAATGACAAATGTCCAATTACTGATAAGAATCTGAAACTAACATTACATAGCACTCTTGCAACAACATTTAGGGCATCAAGATGAACTCAAATGAACATGGTGCAATGGAATGAAATGAAGTACTCGTTGAGGCGAACAATTTGACATGCTACACGCCCAAAACGGAGCCACGGTTGCACAGATATGACGCGATGAAAAACGCTAAAAATTACTGAAACGGGGCAAAAGTCAACCTCTCTCAGATCCGGATCTAGGGTTTACTGTAGTGGTGCATAGATCGAGGTTGGCCAGAGAGTCGCCAGAATCGTCGAGGACGGCGGCCGGAGTGGAAGGAGAAGACCGGGAGGAGCGGGGGCCGGCCGGAGTAGGACTTGGGCGGCGCCGGAGCGGGACTTGGCGGCGGCAAGCGGCTCCGGTCGGCACGGTGGCGGCAGCTCCGGGCGGCGCGGAGGTCTGCGGTGGCGGTCGCCGGCGCACGTCCACGGCGGCGCGGGGCGGCGCGGGCGGAGATCCGGGCGGCGGAGGCGGCGACCCTCGGGGCTAAGGAAGCGGGCGTCGGCTTCGCGCCGGGAGGGCCGGACGCGGGCTTCGGCGGGCCACGGCAGCGGCGGGCGCCGGTGGGACATGTGGCGGCCCTCGGTTGGGCGCGGACGGCGGCGGCGAGGTGTCCGGCGCTCGGAGAGGAGCGGGGCTAGGGTTTAGGGTTGGAATGATCCGAAATTTCGGGGAGGAGTGCCTTTTTATAGGTAGAGTGAGCTAGGAGGCTCCAAATTGAGCACGGTTTTCGACCACGCGATCGTGATCGAACGACCTAGATGATGGAGGGGTTTTAGGTGGGTTTTGGGACACTTTGGAGAGGTGTTGGGCTGCAACACACATGAGGCCTTTTTAGTCCCTTGGTTAACCGTTGGAGTATCAAACGAAGTCCAAATGGCACGAAACTTGACAGGCGGTCTACCGGTAGTAAACCAAGGCCACTTGGCAAGTCCGGTCCAATCCGAAAACGTTTAACACCCGCACACGAAAAGAGGTAGAAAGGGACACCGGAGGACATAGGAGCGCCGGAATGCAAAACGGACAACGGGGAAAATGCTCGGATGCATAAGATGAACACGTATGCAAATGCGATGCACATGATGACATGATATGAAATGCATGATAAAGACAAAAGCACATGGAGACAAAAACCCGACAATGAGGAAATATCATAACTTAGTGCCGGAAATGGCAAGAGTTGGAATACAAATATGGCCGGTTACATACGGGGTGTTACAACACTCCACCACTACGAAAGGATCTCGTCCTGAGATCTAGGACTGGAAAAACTCCGGGTACTCAGAACGGAGGTGGTCCTCACGTTCCCAGGTGGCTTCACGGTCGAAATGATGTGACCACTTGACTTTCAAGAATTTGATAGACTTGTTGCGAGTCTTGCGCTCAGTTTCTTCAAGAATAGCAACGGGATGCTCATGATAAGACAGGTCTTCTTGGAGATCAATCTCTTCGAAGTTGACAGTGCGGTCAGGAGTCTTGAAACACTTGCGGAGCTGAGACACATGAAACATGTGGTCCACATTTGCAAAGTTGGATCGAAGCTCAAGCTGATAGGTGAGATCGCCTCTTTTGCCAATGATCTTGAAAGGACCCCCGTATCTAGGGGCAAGCTTCCCTTTGATACCGAATCGACGAGTACCTTTCATTGGAGAGACGTGGAGGTAGACATGGTCTCCAATCTCGAAAGCCAAGTCACGATGCTTGCTATCATAGTAACTCTTCTGGCGTGATTGCGCGGCTTTGAGATTTTCACGAATGACTTTGCACATTTCTTCAGCCTCTGTCATCAAGTCATTGCCAAGAAGTTGGCATTCACCAGTCTCTGACCAGTTAAGAGGAGTACGACACTTCCTGCCATAGAGAATCTCGAATGGGGCCTTGCCCGAACTCGCTTGGAAGATGTTGTTGTAGGAGAACTTGGCATATGGAAGACAATCTTCCCACTTCATACCGAAAGAAATGACACATGCCCTAAGCATATCTTCAAGAATTTGATTGACTCGCTCGACTTGGCCACTGGTTTGAGGATGAAAGGCTGTGCTGAAGCGAATGTTAGTGCCCATAGCCTTCTGAAAAGAATCCCAAAACTTGGAGGTGAAAATGCTTCCATGATCTGAAGATATCAACTGTGGAATGCCGTGCAGAGAGACAATCCTGGAGGTATATAGCTCTGCCAACTGAGCTGCTGTGATAGATTCTTTGATACGAAGAAAATGAGCCACTTTAGTGAGAGTGTCGATGACAACAAAGATAGCATCATTGCCATGCTTGGACTTTGGAAATCCAGTCACGAAGTCCATCTCAATATGGTCAAACTTCCATTCTAGAATGGCAAGAGGTTGGAGGAGACCAGCTGGTCGTTGGTGTTCTGCTTTCACTCTTCTGCAGACATCACATTCATTCACGAACTGAGCAATCTCGCGCTTCATTCGAGTCCACCAATATGACTGCTTGAGGTCCTGGTACATCTTTGTACTTCCAAGGTTAATAGAGAGGAGTGAATTGTGAGCTTCATTCATAATGACTTTACGAAGGTCGCCCTTAGGAACAACAATGCGATCCTCGAAGAATAGAGTATCCTTGTAATCAAGGTGATATCACTTGTACTTGGGTTGGCTCTTGGCAATTCCAATCTTCACCTTCTTCACCATAGCATCAAGAAGTTGAGCCTCACGAATCTGATCTTCCAAAGTAGGAGAGACTTGGAGGTTGGCAAGGAATCCTTGAGGAACAACTTGGAGATTGAGTTTGCGGAAAGCTTCACAAAGCTCTGGTTGGTAAGGCTTGAGAATCAAACTATTGCAATAAGCCTTCCTGCTCAATGCGTCAGCAATTACACTGGCCTTGCCTGGAGTATATTCAATACTCGGATTATACTCTTGAATCATTTCGACCCAACGAGTCTGCCTGAGGTTGAGGTTTGGGTGAGTGAAGATGTACTTGAGGCTCTTATGATCAGTGAAGATGTCCACTTTTCTTCCCAGTAAGAGATGTCTCCAAGTTAAAAGAGCATGGACAACTACCGCCAACTCGAGGTCATGAGTGGGGTAGTTCTTTTCATTGGGCTTCAACTGGCGAGAGGTATAGGCAACAACTTTCTTCTCTTGCATCAACACTGTACCAAGACCTTGAAGGGAAGCATCACAGAAGACCTCAAACGGTTTGGATACATCAGGAGGAGTCAGAACTGGAGCAGTGACTAACTTCTCTTTCAGGGTGTTGAAAGCGATGTCACATTCAGGCGACCAGACATACTTCACATGCTTCTGGAGGAGGTTGGAAAGAGGCTTCGCGATCTTAGAGAAGTTCTCAACGAACCTTCGACAATAGCTTGCGAGCCCAAGGAAGCTGCGGAGTTGCTTCACATTCTGAGGTGGTTCCCAATTCACAATTGCAGACACCTTCTCAGGATTAACAGCTATGCCCTTGGCGGAGATGATATGCCCAAGGTAGAGAACCTCATTGAGCCAAAACTCGCACTTTGAAAACTTCGCATAGAACTGATGTTCTCTGAGTTTGTCCAGCACCAATCTCAAGTGTTTGGCATGATCCTCCTTGTTCTTGGAAAAAACCAAAATGTCATCGAGGTAGACCAAGACGAAGTCATTTGTGTAGGCGTTGAAGATGAAGTTCATCATGCGAGAGAATGTTGGAGGAGCGTTGACGAGGCTGAAAGACATGACAGTGTATTCATATGAACCATAGCTTGCTCTGAATGCTGTCTTGGGGATATCTTCTTCACGAATGTGAATCTGATGATATCCCATACGGAGGTCAAGCTTAGAGAATACTTGAGCACCTTTAAGTTGTTCGAAAAGCTCATTGATTGGGAAGTGGGTACTTGTTCTTTATGGTCTTCTTGTTCAATGGACGGTAGTCGACACAAAGTCAGTCCGTTCCATCCTTCTTCTTGACGAAAAGAACACCACAACCCCATCGAGAAGAACTTGGTCGGATGAGACCCATACACTCTTGAATATCGAGTTGCTTCTCCAGCTCCTTCAACTCTTTAGGTCCAAGCTTGTAAGGACGTTTGCAAATAGGTTCCGTGCCAGGCTCAAGATCGATGACGAATTCAACTGGCCGGTGCGGAGGCATTCCTGGAAGCTCTTCTGGAAAGACGTCTTGATATTCGCAAACGACTGGAATCTGAGAGATGGCATCCAGCTCGCCCTTCTCATTGAGATAAAATAGTCGAATGGTATTATCACGAGCGGCAAAGACGATTACATCCTCAGACGAATGTGTCAATTGTATTTGTCTGGCAGCACAATCAAGTTGAGCCTTGTGCTTATAAAGCCAATCCATTCTGACAATAAGATCAATATCCGAGTTACCAAGGACCATTGGAGAAGCCAGAAACTTGAAGTCGCCCATCATGATAGAAATATCCGGGACCATCATGCTAGAACTCAAACGCTTAGCCGGAGAAACAACTTGCAATGCTTTTGGTAATGCCTTAGTACCAAAGTTGTGCTCCGATGCAAATGGGAATGACATGAAAGAATGCGATGCACCAGAGTCAAAAAGAACTTTTGCAGGAATATCGTTAATAGGAAGGTTACCCATAATCACATCTGACGAGTCCTCTGCCTGACCTGCGTTTATCATGTTGACCTTGGCGTGCTTGGGATTATGCTTGACTACTGCGGTACTGGCAGATCTCACAGGAGGAGGAGGAGGAAGACGCCTCTGATTGAAGCATTTGTTGGCATAGTGACCCTTCTGCTGACACTTGTTGCACGTGACCTCCGAGAGCGTACGGTGATACGGAGAACTTGATCTTGGAGCATGAGACGAAGTCTTATTCTGAAAGCCTGGGTTGGGTGGGTGGGATGATCCATTGCTACCTTTGCTCTTCTGCTGATAAGGCTGATGGAACGGAGGAGGAGGAGGCAACCAATACTTTTGCTACTTAGTTACCACTTGAGTTGAGGAAGAAGGACTTGCATCCCTGACTCATTTCTTGGAAGCATCGCACTTGAGTTGAGCAGTCTCTTGTTTCAGTGCCATGTTGTAGAACTCATCGTACTTCTGCGGCTCAAAAAGCACGAGAGCTAGTTGGAGATCTTCTCTGAGGCCACCTATGAATTGATAAATCATGCTCTTCTCGTCAGGGACGTCTTGCTTAGCGAAACGAGCGAGCTTCTGGAACATGATGTTATACTGGTAAACAGACAAGCTGCCTTGCTTCAGATTGCGGAACTCCTCACGCTTTCTCTCAACAACACTCTGAGGAATGTGGTGAGCTTTGAAGTCTTGACGGAATTCATCCCAGGTAATCACACGACCTCCTCTAGAATCTTTGTATCGTTGATACCACTCTGCAGCTTGGTCTTTGAGTTGGAACGAGGAAAACTTGACAAAGTCCTCAGGCCTGACATTGCTGCAACTCCTCAGAAAGTTTCGCTGCGTTTGGACTTCGTTTGGTATTGATTTTCTACGATGTAAAAAACAAGCAAAAAACAGCAACTGGCACTGGGCACTATGTCATTAGGTTAGTCCCAAAAAGTGATATAAAGTTGCCATAAAATGATTGTAAAACATCCAAGAACGATAATATAATAGCATGGAACAATAAAAATTATAGATACGTTGGAGACGTATCAGGACGGCTCCACCGTCACCGGCTCATCAGCATTAAACGGTTCATTTTGGCATGGTGACTCAACTCCTTGGTCTAGGTTGTCTTGGCCTACAGGATCAGTTTGGACCTCTGGAATCACCATTGGCGGGTCTTGAGTGTCGGGGTTTGTGGTGGCGGAAGATTACCCGCCCGCTTTCCTCTTTATAAAAGCTTTGGCCCTGTGGCCATGAAGATAATATCAGTATGAAGAAACAGTTGTGATGGTAAAGTGAAAATGTGGTTACATATAAATTACCCATGCTTAATGGTGAGAGCCGGGAGCTGTGAGGCGGTCAACTCTCCAGAGAAAGGTGGCGATTCCTGATAATTTCAATCAGAAGGATTAAGCGGTTGCCTGATATTACTGGCTCGCTCACCGTCGGCCTCTCACGTTCCAAGCAATGATGGCACCGCTGCATGCACCAGGCAGTTGTCAAGTCGGGAAGTTGCCGAGGCAGCGTGGGGAAGCGAAGACGCCCACGTCCCGTCAAACGCCACATGTCAGCCTGGCCCGCAGGTGATTGGGCCCCTCAGCGCTTCACTCTTGCCCTTTGGCTTCACCTCGAACCCGAGTCTAAGCGCGCCTTGGGCTAAGGGGCTATTGTAGGTGTTCTAGGAACTAGGGTATCCAGACTTGCCTGACTGTGGCCCATGGCGTCTAAGGGAGTCCTGGATTAGGGGGTCTCCGGACAGCCGGACTATATCCTTTGGCCGGACTGTTGGACTATGAAGATACAAGATTGAAGACTTCGTCCCGTGTCCGGATGGGACTCCCCTTGGCGTGGAAGGCAAGCTTGGCAATACGGATATGTAGATCTCCTCCTTTGTAACCGACTCTGTGTAACCCTAGCCCCCTTCGGTGTCTATATAAACCGGAGGGTTTAGTCCGTAGGACAACAACAATCATACCATAGGCTAGCTTCTAGGGTTTAGCCTCTACGATCTCGTGGTAGATCAACTCTTGTAATACTCATATCATCAAGATCAATCAAGCAGGACGTAGGGTATTACCTCCATCAAGAGGGCCCGAACCTGGGTACACATGGTGTCCCCCGCCTCCTGTTACCATCCGCCTTAGGCGCACAGTTCGGGACCCCCTACCCGAGATCCGCCGGTTTTGATACCGACATTGGTGCTTTCATTGAGAGTTCCACTGTGCCGTCACCATAAGGCTTGATGGCTCCTTCAATCATCAGTAACGATGCGGTCCAGGGTGAGGTTTTCCTCCCCGGGCAGATCTTCGTATTCGGCAGCTTCACACTACGGGCCAACTTGCTTGGCCATCTGGAGCGGATCGAGAGCTACACCCCTGGCCATCAGGTCAGGTTCGGAAACCTAAACTACACTGCCGACACCCGTGGAGACTTGATTTCTGACGGATTCGAGCCCATGTTAGGTGCGCCGCACGATCACGACGAGCATGATTTCGCTCAGCCGTAGGATAGTGTTCGGGGAATCACACCTGCAACTACTCCGGCCTTCAATCCGGAGCAAATTGCGCCATCCGAGGATGAGTGGATAGACACCACCATGGAGGCCGCACTCTCAGTGGCGATAGAGCCGGATACTGACCTCACCCCTTACGAGAGCCGTGTTGCCGAACCATTGGATTCATCTCCGGCCACGGACTCCGAGCCGCCTGCGTCCATGCCTATCGAATTCGATTGGGCGCCGATCATGGAGCTCACCTCCGTGGATATCTTTCAGCACTCACCTTTCGGCGACGTGCTAAATTCACTAAGGTCTCTCTCCTTGTCAGGAGAACCTTGACCTAACTATGTCCGGCTAGAATGGGATGTGGACGACGAAGAAATTCGCTCCCCACCCACCACCCACTTAGTAGCCACTGTCGACGATTTGACCGACATGCTCGACTTCGACTCCGAAGACATCGACGGCATGGACAACGATGCAGGAGACGAACAGGAACCACCGCCCACAGGGCATTGGACCGCCACCTCATCATATGATATATACATGGTGGACACCCCCAAAGAAGGCAATGGCGACGAGACAGCGGAGGATGACCCCTCCAAGAAGCAACCCAAGCGCCGACGTCAGCGGCGCCGCTCTAAGTCCCGCCATAGCAAAAGTAGTGATACCGGCACAAGAGACAATAACACTCCGGATAGTGCCGAAGACGACAACAATCCCCTCCAGCACAATTTAGAGCGGGAGGGTGAACAAGCTAGCCCTCCAGAGCGGGCAGCAGATGGAGAATCGGAGGAGGACAATTACATGCCTCTCTCCGAAGATGAGGCGAGCCTCGGCAACGAAGAATTTATCGTGCCGGAGGATCCCGTCGAGCAGGAGCACTTCAAGCGCCGACTTATGGCCACAGCAAATAGCTTGAAGAAAAAGCAACAACAGCTTCGAGCTGATCAAGATTTGCTAGCAGATAGATGGACCAAAGTCCTTGCGGCCGAGGAATACGAACTGAGCGCCCCTCAAAGAGTTACCCAAAGCGCAGGTTGCTACCTCACCTCGAGGAGGAAGCATTGAAACCTACATCACCAGTGTACGATGCGGCTGACCGACCAACTCGTGGCCGAGCCAGAGAGGCGTTTCAGCCTGAAGTTCAGCCTGCACCCCGCAGCCACTCAAACAAAAATACCAAGGCCCGGGGCAACACACGGGACCTGCAAGACATATTGGAAAGCAAGGCAAAACATGCAAGGTCGATATACATGTCACGGGGGCGCGCACCAACGCGGGACGATGACCATCACGCCGGATACACTAAAAGTAAATCCGGTCGGGCCGAATACAATAGACAAGACTCATATGAACTGCGTCGTGATATAGCCCGGCACAGAGGCGCCACACACCCCCTATGCTTCACTGATGAAGTTATGGATCACGAATTCCCGGCGGGTTTTAAACCCGTAAATATCGAATTGTATGATGGTACAACAGATCCCGTTGTATGGATTGAGGATTTCCTCCTCCACATCCACATGGCTCGCGGTGATGATCTACATGCCATCAAGTACCTCCCACTAAAACTCAAAGGACCATCTCGTCATTGGCTAAATAGCTTGCCAGCAGACTCTGTCGGCAGTTGGTAGGATTTGGAAGATGCATTCCTTCACAACTTCCAGGGCACTTATGTGCGACCACCGGATGCTGATGACTTGAGCCATATAACTCAGCAGCTAGGGGAACCGGCCAGGAAATTCTGGACATGGTTCCTAACTAAGAAAAACCAAATTGCCGATTGTCCGGATGCAGAGGCCTTAGCTGCATTCAAGAATAACATCCATGACGAGTGGCTCGCCCGGCACCTCGGCCAGGAAAAGCCAAACTCTATGGAAGCCCTCACGACACTCATGACCCGCTTTTGCGCGGGCGAGGATAGCTGGCTGGCTCGCAGCAACAACACATCAAGGAATCCGGGCACTTCGGATACTAAAGATGCCATTGGCAGACCACGTCGTAACAGACACAAGCGCCACAACAACGGCGATAACACCGATGATACGGCAGTCAATGCCGGATTCAGAGGCTCTAGATCTGGTCAGCGAAAAAAGCCATTCAAAAGAAGTACTCCGGGCCCGTCTAGTTTGGATCGCATACTTGATCGCTCGTGTCAAATCCACGGCACGCCCGATAAGCCAGCCAATCACACCAACAGAAAATTCTGGGTGTTCAAGTAGGCCGACAAGTTGAATGTCGAAAACAATGACAAGGGGCTGCATAGTGATGACGAGGAGGAGGCTCGGCCGCTGAACACGGGAGGACAGAAGAGGTTCCCCCCACAAGTGAAGACAGTGATGTAACGCCCTTGATGCGACTATATCTCCCACGTGTCGAAGCACGACTTAGAGGCATAACCGCATTGAAAGCAATGTCGCAAGTGAGGCAATCTTCATACAACCCATGTAATACATAAGGGAAAGAGATACATAGTTGGATTACAATCGCCACTTCACACAATTACATGAATAAAGCATTACATCAACCAGATACAATCAAGGTCTGACTATGGAACCAAAATAAAAGAAGACTACCCAAAATGCTACACAGATCCCCGATCGTCCCGACTGGGCTCCACTACTGATCAACTAGAACGAAACAACACAACGACAAGATCTTCATCGAGCTCCTCCTTGAGCTTGGTTGCGACATCTGCACGGTTCAACGGCACCTGCAAGCTAGTTTTGGAAGTATCTGTAAGTCACGGGGACTCAATAATCTCACACCCTCGCGATCAAGACTATTTAAGCTTATGTGTAAGGTAAAGGTATGAGGTGGAGCTGCAGCAAGCGACTAGCATATATGGTCGCTAACATACGCAAATGAGAGCGAGAAGAGAAGGCAAAAGCACGGTCGAACAACTATGATCAAGAAGTGATCCTAGAACAACCTACGTCAAACATAACTCCAACACCGTGTTCACTTCCCGGACTCCGCCGAGAAGAGACCATCATGGTTACACACGCGGTTGATGTATTTTAATTAAGGTCAACTTCAGGTTTTCTACAACCGGACATTAACAAATTCCCATCTGCCCATAACCGCGGGCATGGCTTTCGAAAGTTCAAAACCCTGCAGGGGTGTCCCAACTTAGCCCATCACAAGCTCTCACGGTCAACAACGGATATTCCTTCTAGCGAGAAGACCCGATCAGGCTCGGAATCCCGGTTACAAGACATCCTCGACAATGGTAAAACAAGTCCAGCAAAGCCACCCGAATGTGCCGACAAATCCTGATAGGAGCTGCACATATCTCGTTCTCAGGGCACACCGGATTGTCCAAGGTTCCGGTAGGCCAGCCCAGAGTTGCCCCTGGTGGCCACCAGCAGCTGACAGGTTGGACCAACACTTAGAGGAGCACTGGCCCGGGGGTTTAAATAAAGATGACCCTTGAGTCTGCAGAACCCAAGGGAAAGAAAAGTCTAGGTGGCGAATGGTAAAACCAATGTTGGTCCTTGTTGGAGGAGTTTTATTCAAGGCGAACTTTCAAGGGGTTCCCATTATAACCCAACCACGTAAGGAACGCAAAATTCGGGAACATAACACCGATATGATGGAAACTAGGGCGGCAAGAGTGGAACAAAACACCAGGCATAAGGCTGAGCCTTCCACCCTTTACCAAGTATATAGATGCATTAATTAAATAAGAGGTATTGTGATATCCCAACAAAATATCCATGTTCCAACATGGAACAAGCTCCAATCTTCACCTGCAACTAACAACGCTATAAGAGGGGCTGAGCAAAGCGGTAACATAGCCAAACAACGGTTTGCTAGGACAAGGTGGGTTAGAGGCTTGGTTTAACAATATGGGGGGCATGATAAGCAAGTGGTAGGTATCGCAGCATAGGCATAGCAAAAGAGCGAGCAACTAGCAAGCAAAGATAGAAGTGATTTTGAGGGTATGGTCATCTTGCCTGAAATCCCGCAAGGAAGAAGAACGAGTCAATGAAGAAGACAAACGGACGTAGTCGAAACGAATCCTCACAACATGACATTACCGGATTACCGGGAAGAAGTACACCGGAAAGAAAGCAAACAACATAGTAAACAACCATCACATAAACATGGCATGATGCACAATCAAGTATGATGCATGTCCGGTTTAAGGAAGCATGACATGGCAAAATGCAACAAACAACACTACAAATCAAGTGGAGCTCAATATGCAATGGAGTTGCATATTGAAGAAAACACCACATGACTTATTTAGTTCTCTCCTATTAATATACCCAACAAGATTAAATGTTGTTAGCATGGCAAGAGGTGAAGCATAATGAAACTACCTATCTAGGCAAGTTTAAATGAGGCCGGAACAACAAAACAACAAGTCCGGAAACTCCTCATGTGCATATTTTAGGCTTGGTACTGATCTGCCCTAAACACAAATTTAGAGTTGTTAAACATGTAAAGTGATGCCACCATGTTAAATTAGGCATTTTTCTACCCGATTTACATATAAAGTTTATTTAAAACCGAGCTACATTTATTTAGTTATGAATTAAATCATTTTAGCATGGCATATGAGCACATTTAAACAAACAACATTTTAAGCATTTTAAACATGGATGAAAATGACACATTAATAAACTAGATGAAAAACTAAGCAAGTTTCATATTAAGTTTGTTTTAAACCGATGCACGGTTTGTGAGATATGATATGCATGATGTATGAGGGCTTTTCTGCAAAACAGCGTTCTCTGGAAAAAAGGGAAAACGTTCAGGAAAAAAACATGTGTTGGGCTGAAATCTTGCTGGCCCAATAGGAACAGGCGCTGGGGCTGCTCACTTTGGGCTGAGGGGAGGATGGGCGGGCTGGGCTGGCAGATCTGGGCCTCTCGCTGGAGCAGGGCCTTGGATCGGGGTCAACGCGACCAAAGCAGGGGAAGCAGGGCATGCGGCTTGGGTTGCTCGAAGGAGAGGAAACCAGCAGGCGCTGGCAGTAGGTCGACGCCGTGGGGCGAGGCTGCTGCAGCAGGACTTGGCGGCTCCGGCGGCAGGGGATGGAAGCAGGGGCGCGCCGCGGGCGGCTGGACGAAGCGCGCGAGGAGGCATGCGCTCGTGCCCGACCTAGCGAAGCAGGACGGCGGCGGACTTGGCGTGGAGGCTGAAGATGGCGGCGGGGTCAATCTCGACTGGATCGGGTCAAAATGAGGCGTGGCGGCGCTGGCACGTTGTGGAAGAGGACCGACAGCAGGGATGACGAACGGGCGGTGGCCATGGCACAGGGACGACCTCCTGTTGCTCCTATACCCGGCGAAAGAGAGAGAGAGAGAGAATTTGAGAGCGGGTGAGAGAGACCGAAGGAGACGGCGAAGAGATAGGAGGGCAGGGAAGGAGGCGCAGCTTTGCTGCGGTTGGACGACGGCGAGGATGAGCTGCTCGTGATCCTCTTGGGATCGAGCAGGGAATTTTCTGGTTGGTGGAATGGTTGGCTCGGGAGGGATTGGTTTTGGTTGGCTGGCGCTGAAAACAAGGAGGAGGGGAGTAGGTGGAGTGGAGGCGGCGCGATGGGATCGGTGGAGCAACGCACCTAGGATCTAGGGTTGGACCAAATATATACATCAAGTGGAAAAGGTTAGGGCCTATCTGGAGTCTCCGATCAAAATCGAACGGTCAAGAAAATAAATAGGTAGGGAGTCCAATTAATAAAACGGAGACGTTTTGTAGATGTTTGGGGATGATTTGGACACAACGGTGGCGACAGTCCGGGTCAGGCTCGGAACAACTTTCGGACGCGCGCGAGGGGGCTGCGGGCTGACGAGAGAGGTTAGGTTGGACCTGGCGGTAGGTAGTGGGTTGTGTAGACGGTCTCGAGCTAAGAGAAGAGAAGAGAGGGAGGGACCCAGCAGCGGTTTCCGAAGACCGAAAACGTCCGACGAAAAGACCGGCTACTATGCCGCTATAGTTTAACGGTTGGGCTATCAAACGAGCTCCGAATGCGATGAAACTTGGCAGGCGACCTACTAACAACATAACAACACCACATGCCAACTTTCAACCCATTCCGAGAACATTTTCCGGCCACTTATAAAATACTATTTCAGACATGCCGCGGGCGCGTGCGAGTGTGTCTGGGCTCAGAACGGACAACAGAAGGAACTGGGAAACCCGAACAGATGCAAGTTTCGAAAACATGATGATGCAATGCGGATGATGACATGGCAAGATGCAACACGCAAGCAAAGACATGGCAAAGACAGCGAATAATTGGAAGACACCTGGCGCAACGGTCTCGGGGCGTCACAAGTGAACATGATATACGCAACCCACATTCCCAAGAGGGAACGGAAGCGTGCACTAAGGGACGTCTATGCGATGGAGCCCGTCGCCCCAAAGTTCAACCCATGGTCCGCTTGTTCGATCACCTTTGATCGCAGGAACCACCCCACTAGTATCTGTCATGGCGGATCCGCCGCACTGGTCCTAGACCCCATCATCGACGGATTTCACCTCACTCGAGTCCTTATGGACGGCGGCAGCAGCCTGAACCTGCTCTATCAGGATACAGTGCGCAAAATGGGTTAGATCCCTCGAGGATCAAACCCACCAAAACCACCTTTAAGGGCGTCATCCCAGGTGTAGAGGCCCATTGCACGGGCTCAATCACACTGGAAGTGGTCTTCGGATCTCCGGACAACTTCCGAAGCGAGGAGTTAATCTTCGATATTGTCCCGTTCCACAGTGGCTATCACGCACTGCTCGGGCGAACCGCATTTGCAAAATTCAATGTGGTACCGCATTACGCATACCTCAAGCTCAAGATGCCAAGACCTAGGGGGGGCATAACTGTTAATGGAAACACAGAATGCTCGCTCCGCACGGAAGAGCACACTGCGGCCCTCGCAGCAGAAGCACAAAGTAGCCTTTTAAGGCAAACCACCAATTCAGCGATACAGCCCCCGAACACCGTCAAGCGAGTCCGGAGTAAACTGCAATAGGACCGCCTGGCACGTTCAGAGCTCGCCTAGCAATTCGGCCCCCGTCCCAGTCCCAGTCAAGCGACAAAATTCGTGCCGCACGTACACAATTACGCACTGAAAATACCATGAGCATAGGCGGGGGCACGATCAGGGCACGTCCCGCAATGCGGATTAACCACCCTAGGGGCCGCATACCTTTATCATTTTTTCTCTTTTAGGACCTTACTCTCTGGAAGCCCTTTCCGGCAGTATGATTGCCGGACACATTACCGGAAGGAACAACCAAGGAGGCAAGAAGCTAAGACGTACAAGGGAACCCCCATGTGGTCTCTAATAATAATCGATATACCCTCCTTTTACTATCCATACGCAACTTGCCCTTGGATAGGACATGTCAAATAGTCCTATTTTTTGCTTATTGCGCTACTTGTATCAGTATGCTTCGACGTATTATTTAAATAACAATGCATAGCATTAGTTTATTATTGCATTATCCATCCCTTTTTTCTTATATGTTCATTTACAACAACTTGCACCCGTACATTCTGGTACGGTCAGTATGCCAGGGGCTTTCGTTTACCCCATAATATGGCGTGAGAAGTCCAAACACTTTCGACAGTGCGGCACCCTGAACTTATAGCATTATATGCATCAGCTCCGAATCATGTCTTGGGTCAATAGTTGGGTTTGCCCGGCTCCCATGTTTTGGTACCTTACATTCCGCTATATCGGCTAAGGTAGCGCTGGGAGAACTACTGCGATTGTGTCCCGGTTCTTCCGGACGAGCACCTCAGTAGAGAAAGCCGAAAACTGACTGTCATGATAAGGCGAGAGCTGGTCGCTGTTCGAGAGGTCTCAAGTCCTTAATGACCCGCTTCGGGCAAGGAGTCGGCCTTGCCCGACTTAGGCGTATATAGCGCCCCAAATTCGGCCTTCTGAATACTAGGGGCTTCGCCAAAATTTAAAATTGTAGACTTCTATGGCTAAGTGAGAGTGATAAAGCCTTATAGTCCGATTGCCTGGTTCGTTGTGCTGAACACCTCCCTCGAAGGACCCAAAATTGGGATAAAGGGTGCTTAGGTTTATCCCGAACACCCCAGTACTAGTCACATGGGGGCAGAAGCCGACAACTGGCCAACTCTCAGATTTTATAAACGGCCGCACCGAAGGTAATATTTTAAATTCAAAAAGCATTGCATGGAACAAATGAACTCGTTTCACATTACAGGATCACATGGGCATGTTCATTCAAAAATTACATCTCTGGCACATTCCTCCGCCACAAGGCGGGAACCCTTCAGGACACTGTCATAATACATTTCGGGGAAGCGATGCTCCTTGCCCTCCGGCGGCCCCTCCTTCACCAGCCTTATGGTGTCCAGCTTCGCCCAGTGCACCTTCGCCCGGGCAAAAGCCCTGCATGCACCCTCGATGCAGACGGACCGCTTTATGACTTCAAGCCGTGGGCAAGCATCCACAAGCCGCCTCACCAGACCGAAGTAGCTGCTAGGCAGGGGATCGCCGGCCACATCCGGACTATAAGACCCTTCATGGCCTGTTCGGCCACCTTGTGAAGCTCGACCAGTTGCTTCAGCTGGTCGCTCACGGGCATTGGGTGTTCGGTCCCAGTATACTGAGACCAGAACAACTTTTCCGTCGAGCTCCCCTCCTCATCTCGGTAAAACTCTGTGGCATCCAGTACACTGCGGGGAAGATCTGTGAACGCTCCTGGACAGCTCCGAACTCGGGTAAGTAAAAGGAAAGTTTCCTTCACATGCTTTCTTTGCATAATGAATGCCTTACCCGCTGCTATATTATTCACTGCATCAATCTCCTGGAGGGCCTTGCGGGCTTCAGCCTTGGTGCTCCGTGCGCTTTCGAGTGCCTTCGCAAGCTCGGACTCTTGCGTCTTAGAGTCTAGCTCCAAGGACTCATGTTTTTTGGCGAGAGCCTCGAGCTCTTGCTGCACCTCGCCTACCCAGGCTTCTTGCTTTTCCCGCTCAATGCGCTCCTTGGCTGCTTTGTCTTCGGCCTCAGACAACGCCTTCTTCAGGATCGCCACCTCGATCGTGGCCCCTGGCAAATTCATGATGATCCTATTACTTTACAAACCGAGCTTCTTTTTAATGTATAGACAAGGTATTGCTTATCTTTGCTCTCCTCGAGTTGCCTCTTGGTAAGGCCGAGCTCGTCCTCGGACCGCTCCAGGTCGTGCTTCAGTGCAGCGACCTCCGCAGTACGTGAGGCAGCGGCCAGCAGTGAAGCCTGCACATGCACACAAACATATTCTGATTAGACTCCTGAGTCACTATTTGATCCTCTATTCGGCCTTTCTTCGCGAACGCCAAACAGAGCATCAGGGGCTACTGTCTATGTGGTAATATTTTCCTATATTTTGATTGCTTACCTGAAAGCCTGTTAGGAAGTTGGCACAAGCTTCGGTTAGTCCATTTTTGGCGGACTGAACTTTCTCGATCACCGCACTCATGATAGTGCGGTGCTCTTCGTCGATGGAAGCGCCGCGAAGCACTTCCAACAAGTTGTCCGGTGCCTCTGGATGGACAGAGCCCACCGGCATGGGCAGCTTGCCCCCCTTAATGGGGGATCGCTTGCCGGAGTCCGGAACCACCGAAGGTTCCGGCGCAGTGTTCGGCTGGGGGCCGAACTTGGAGCTCGTGGGGGTCTTGCTCCCTTTGCGCCTAGGGTCCGGAAGGTCACCTCAAGGCGCCCCCAGGACTACCTCCCCTCGGCTCGGTGCCTTTTGAGACAACACCTCGAAGTTGTCCGTAGGGCAAGGGGTGGAGGCGGCCGGAAGTGGATCGCTATTCATATCCGACGAGTCCAAAGAACCGTCCGATGAACATACGTCGAGACGGGCTCGGGACGGACTGCATAATCATATTCGGCGTAAGGAGAAGCAGTGCAATAAAACATACCATGAATTACTATGGTATCCGGATACTTACGACTTCGCCAGGGGCTTGTCCCTGGGTAACCACTCATCGTCGCTATAGGTGGCCATTGTGGAGCAATCCGAAAGGAGGGTCCTTCCCTTCTTGGACCCTTCGACCTCCCCGGTTGGGGCGACTTTCCTTTTCTTATCTCCCCCGGCTGGGGGGGAGAACTTTTCTCTTCCTCCTCCTCGTTTTCGTGGGAGGAGTGCGCTTCGGAGTTATCAGACGATGAGTCCGATATAACCTTGCGCCGGAGACCCTTTCGGGTCCCGTTGGCCTTCCTCTGGGCCTTCTTCACCGGCACCTCGTAAGGCGCCGGAACCAACATCTCCGTTAGGAGAGCATCTGCAGGATCTTCAGGCAGAGGGGCTGGGCAATTGAGCTACTCCGTTGTCTCTACATAGTCCTGTTAACGGCATGGAAGCTTAGATCCCGCACATGATTAAACTGGGCAAATAAATATCATGTGAGATATAAAGACTTTCCGGATTGGCATGGCGCTTTGTGCCGAGTCCACGGTCCTCGGTAAGGGGAGGAGGTACCTCGGCGCCCTTCAACATCACCTTCCAAACGTCCTTGGGCGTCGTGTCAAAGAGCTCTTGCAGCGTCTGGTGCTTGGCCGGGTCGAACTCCCACAAATTGAATGCCCATCGTTGACACGGGAGGATCCGGCGGAAGAGCATGACTTCGACCATGTTGACGAGCTTGATTTTCTTGCTCATCAAGTTCTTGATGTAGGTCTGGAGTCCGGTCAGCTCTACAGGGGAACCCCAGGACAGGCCCTTCTATTTCCAGGAGGTGAGCCACGTGGGGATTCCGGATCGAAATTCGGGGGCCGCCACCCAGTTGGTGTCGTGTGGCTCGGTGATGTAGAACCACCCCGATTGCCGCCCCTTTATGGTCTCCACATAGCAGCCTTCGAGCCAGGTGACGTTATGTATTTTGCCCACCATGGCGCCTCCGCACTCCGCTTGCTGGCTGACCACCACCTTTGGTTTAACATTGAAGGTCTTCAGCCATAGGCCGAAGTGGGGCCTGATGCGGAGGAAGGCCTCGCACACGACGATAAACGCTGAGATGTTGAGGATGAAATTGGGGGCCAGATCATGAAAATCCAGCCCGTAGTAGAACATGAGCCTGCAGAGAAACGGGTGAAGGGGAAATCCCAGTTCGTGGACAAAGTGGGTAAGGAAAACTACCCTCTCATGGGGTGCGGGCGTAGGGATGACCTGCCCCACATCTGGCAGCCGGTGCGTGATGTCCGTGGCTAGATACCCCGTAGCTTTGCGATGTGCTCCTCCGTGACGGAGGAGACCATCCACTTGCCTCCCGCTCCGTACATGCTTGGAGTGGTTTGAGAAGAAAGACACGAACTTGGGCGCTGGAGCTCGAGTGCGCGAGAATGGATAAGCAAGGAGGAAGAAGGTGTGGGTAAAAAGGGTGAATCTTTGTCCCTTTATAAGGGCGGAAGAGGCAATGCACCTCCCTACTTACCTGGTAAAATCGCTTATTCCCCGAACACCGTAATTGATGGCACAGTTGGGTTACCCACATCCATATTGATGAGAATCCCATGATAGAGGGACACGATCTCTGCTTCGACAAGACGTGTCAAGAAAATCGCCTCACGATATGTGCAGTGCTGGTTGAGAAAAACGGTTTGAATAATGACCGGGCCATGACGTGATGTCATCTTGCTAAACGTGTCAGCAGATTAGATTTGTGGAAATATTATTCTCTCTGCGGTGGTATGTGGAACTTGTTTTGCAGAGCCGGACACAATCCTTGTGCTCAAAATCTTCTATGGAGTATTCAGAGGAAGAACCCGCCTTGCAATGCCGAAGCCAAATCTGCGTGCCGGACTCATCGTCATTGAAGCCTGGTTCAGGGGCTACTGAGGGAGTCCTAGATTAGGGGGTCTCCGGACGGTCGGACTATATCCTTTGCCTGGACTATTGGACTATGAAGATACAAGATTGAAGACTTCGTCCCGTGTCCGGATGGGACTCTCCTTGGCGTGGAAAGCAAGCTTGGCAATACGGATATGTAGATCTCCTCCTTTGTAACCGACTCTGTGTAACCCTAGCCCCCTCCAGTGTCTATATAAACCAGAGGGTTTAGTCCATAGGACAACAACAATCATACCATAGGCTAGCTTCTAGCGTTTAGCCTCTACGATCGCGTGGTAGATCAACTCTTGTAATACTCATATCATCAAGATCAATCAAGCAGGATGTAGGGTATTACCTCCATCGAGAGGGCCCGAACCTGGGTAAACATCATGTCCCCCGTCTCATGTTACCATCTTCCTTAGACGCACAGTTCGGGACCCCCTACCCTTGATCCGCTGGTTTTGACACCGACAGCATGGCTCACTCGGCAGCCTGGTATGGCCCATCTAAAAGACCACCAAGACAAGACCCTCGCGAGGCGGATGACGTCAAGACCTCCCGAAGGAGCATCCTCCCCCGTCGGCCTCCCGAGGAGCGGAGATTCCTATGTAGGTACGCAGCCTCATGAGGCTACCATGACGCAAGCCATAACGACCGAGGCAGGCGGGCACCAGCAGGCGCAGAGGAGGCAGTTTCCTCTTTGGTGCTAAGGAGGCAAGGACAAGCGTGGGTTCCCTAGGAATCTGGCAAAGGTTTCCGTTCTGGTGCAATGAGACCAAGACCGCCAGCACGGCAGAACGGATGTCATCGCTGAGCCCACACTGCGTCACGACCAGAAGCTTTGCCGGCGAAGACCACCTTTCGTCATGATAAGATGTACTACTTGTCCCCTTTCAAATTGGCCACTGTGGGATCCCTACTTGCCTACGTTTTGCGGGAAGAGGACCGAGGCCACTATAGAAATAGGTTAGCCACCACCGTAGAAGGGGTCGACTCATTCCCTCACCCCTGGACCTCTCGAGGTTGTTCATCCCTTATACTAGTTCATCCTCTGCCCCTCGTGAGGCCAATCCACCACAAAGCAGGAGTAGGGTCTTACACTGCAAGGTGGCCCGAACCTGGGTAAACTCCCATGTTCATCTTCTTCCTTGTTCATGCGAATCGAGCTAGGTCGTCGGGTGATGAGCTGGTAGGCTGGATAGGTTGAGTTCTTCGCACACGCCCCAGAGTTTGAGCCTTCTTGGGTCTGCGGAGCCCTGAATCTGACATGTGGTGCGCCAGGTAGGGGTGTGTCGAAGTCCTTCCATCGCTTGTTTCCCCTTTGTTCCGTCGCTCCCATGGCTAATGCTCGTCGTGTCCGCGCCGAGCGCCGGGCCGCTTGTGTCACCCAGACGGCACCCGTGGGCAACGACGCTCCTCGCCGCTCTGCCTCCCCCGTGGCTAATGCCACCACTAATCGTGCTGCTCGCGAGCAGCAGGATTCGTCGCTCCCACCTTGCGTGCGCATGTGATGGCCGCACCGCGACTCCGTCACCCACTCCAGCCACGACATCGTCCTCCCATGCCCGCCGTCGGCCGGCAAGCATGCAGGATGCGCTGCTCATGGCGCATGAGCTCCTGCTTTATCACCCCGCCAACGACCTCTATGACGACTCGCTCGGCCTCATCGCGGAGCTCGTCAACACCGTCAGCGAGGCTCCTGCGCCATCCCTCTTGCTGCCTCCCCCGCCATCCCAGGCGGGTGACGTGGCTCACGGCGCCTCCTCCTCCTCCCTGGCGCAATGCTGGCTCAGAGCCCAGGCGCGACGCGCCCCCACATGACCCACATCGTGGGGCACCGGCAAGAGATGAAGGAAGCTGCCAGGTGGTGCAGCCCCGGCGCCAGCGCCAAGAACTCGTGCCGCTGGAGCCTGTGGCACATGGGTGTCGGGACCGAGCTCCCCCAGTGTGTGGCGTGCCTGTGAGCGCGGCGGCTGTCAGTGTCAAAACTGGCGGATCTCGGGTAGGGGGTCCCGAACTGTGCGTCCAAGGTCGATGGTAACAGGAGACAGGGGACATCATGTTTACCCAGGTTCGGGCCCTCTCTATGGAGGTAATACCCTACGTCCTACTTGATTGATATTGATGAATACAAGTATTACAAGAGTTGATCTACCTCGAGATCGTAATGGCTAAACCCTAGAGGTTTAGCTTGTATGGCTATGGTAATGAGTATCTCCTCCGGACTAAGTCCTCCGGCTTATATAGACACCGGGAGGATCTAGGGTTACACAAGGTCGGTTACAAAGGAAAGGAATCTACATAGTCGGTTGCCAAGCTTGCCTTCCATGCCAAGGAGAGCCCCATCTGGACACGGGTGCAGTCTTTGATCTTCACATCTTCACAGCCCATCAGTCTGGCCCATGGCTAATAGGCCAGACGTCCGAGGACCCCTTAGTCCAGGACTCCCTCAATAGCCCCTGAACTTGGCTTCAATGACGAGGAGTCCGGCGCGCAGATTTGTCTTCGGCATTGCAAGGCGGGTTCCCTTCTTTCCAAACTCCAAGATACACTTCGGACGTATTGAACGTGTCCAGACCTGTAACACACACCACACACAACCGCAGAGAGAATATAATATTCCAAGAGTCCAATCTGCTGACAACTTTTTACAATGTGACATCACGCTCGCCTGGTTTTTCGAACCGTTTCTTGTCCCGCCGTTCCATGTTTCGAGGCAGAGTGGCTATTGGCTTGTTCTGTCGAAGCAGAGATCGTGTCCCCTTATCGCGGGATTCTCATCAATATGAGCGCGGGTAACCCAACCTTTCCGTTGGAAAGAATCCTTAGGAATAGGCAGACTTTCAGGCTCAGGAGGAGGCGTTTAATCCCCGCTGCCTTTATAAAGGAACCAAGGGCCGTCATTTTTACGCCAAACTTCTCCTCGGCCTCTCGAACCTCGAGTTCTAGCACCCAAGGTTCTTCTTCATTGCTTCAAGCTTCCCCATTATGTCCGGACCCATCCCCCAAGGCCGATGGGCGGCTTCCTCCATTACAGAGGAGGATATTGCGAAGCTTCGAGCTGCTAGATACCTGACCACGGAGATCCACCATAGGCTTCCTGCTCAAGGGAAGGTTGTCCCGACCCCTAGATCTGGCGAGAGGGTCGTATTCATCTCACACTTCCTTCGAGGGCTAGGGCTCGCTCTTCACCCCTTCGTCCGGGGGCTAATGTTCTATTATGGACTAGATTTTCACGATCTAGCCCCGGAGTCTTTCCTCCATGTCTCGGCGTTCATCATTACGTGCGAGGCCTTCCTCCGAATCCCCCCACACTTCGGCTTATGGCTCAAGACCTTTAGTGTGAAACCAAAGGTAGTCAACGGAGAACAGGTGGAGTGCGGCGGTGCTGTAGTCAGCCAGCTCACCTACAGTCCTTGGCCAAAAGGCTCTTTTGCCAAAACTTCCAATCAATGGTAGCGAGAGTGGTTTTACGTTACGGAGCCCCGCAGCACCAAGTGGGTAGCTGCACCCACGTTTCTCCCTGGCCCACCATTACAGCTTGCATCATGGGCCAACAAGGGGCTGGATTGGGGATCAGTTGATGAAGTGCGGACTCTACAAAGCTGCATCCGAATCCTCCTTGAGAGGGACATCGATCTTGTCAGCATGATTCAAGTAATGATGATTCGTTGAATCCTACCATGCCAGCGTAGGCCTCTCCGTATGTGGGAGTTCAATCCAGAAGGACCACGAACCCTCCAACACTTCTTCGGCGTTACGCACAAAGGGATGTGGCAATTGTTTTTCGGAAAACGAAAACATTGGTCGGACACTACTGAGGACACAGGCCTCGACTGTAACCGTACGGATACCCCGGTAAGCACTTGACTTCCGAACACCCTGTTTTAAGTATGCCATAGTACATTACTGAGCAAACTATCTCCCTTCCAGGGCTGAATAAAGAAAGCGGAGCTAATTGGTGTCCGGCCCCTCTTCCCGAAGGTTCAGCGGATCCTGTATTAGCAAGGACGCTAGCCCCGGCACCGTACCAGATGCCTGTCAAGGAGGGCAAGGAAGAATGACGGGGAAGTCAACGTCGATTCCCCCCATGGGAAGAAAAGGGCCACCTCCGAAGATTGGGAGGAAAAGGCTCCTATGTGAGGCAAGATGCCTTAGTCGGGTGGCTTGGGCTTGAAGGACAACGTCATCGCGCAGTCCCATGATGAGGACAAGCCTCAGGCCAAATCGTAAGTGAACAAGGGTGTTTTAAACACGTCCCGTCCCTTTCTTGTAACGTCTAGAATATACGTTTTTTGTAGTTTGGCACGCAGTCTTCTTCAACAATCCTCTTCCTCGGGGGATCTTCTCCCAGAGATGATGGAAAGCGAGACGCATCCATCAACCTCATCGCCCAAAAGGGCGGACGACTTCGAGGTGTCGTCGCGAAGGGTCTCTCCCAATCAACAAGTGGGGCGAGGGATGATGAATACACAACCCGAAGGTGATACTTCGGTGGCCCAGGGTCCGGGGACCAACAATAAAGGACCTGAACATTCCGGTCTACAACCGGATACGAATAAATGGATTCCTTCAAAGGGAGGCCGTACTCCTACAGTAGCCTCCAAAGACCCAGAGGCGCCGGATATATTGATGAACACGCTGTGACAGGCGTCCATCTCAGAGGAACATCGTACCTTGATGGGCACAGTGGTCAAAAAGGTCCTGGCCGCGAAAAGCGGATTGAATGAAGCCTTCATGAGCCTGCTAAAAGGCTTCGAGGTTTGTGATGTAATGTTTTCAACTATATTTTATTTGCAAAGATGCACCTGTGTATAGGTAGTAGCCCCTGAGACTCGGGTTGGCTTCCCCTGGGAAGCGAACGGAGGATCGAAAAGAAATATTCAAGGACTAATCTGATTAACTTGAACAGAGGATGCTTCCCCCTTGGCTACTTCCCAGACTACGGATATTGCCGAGCTGCAGCGGAAGCTTGATGTGGCAGGGGATGACATTGCGTCAATCAATATGTGTTTTGACGAGTTGCAAGATATGTATTCGGGGCAGTCCCTTCACATACATTTTTGTGATATAAGCATGACGCTGAAAGTTATATACTGGAATATGCATGGCTACAGATGGTGCTGCCGCCGTTGAAATTCTTCGGGCAGAGCTGGCCCGGGCCAAGGAGCAGGCCCCATTTAGTAATGCAGCTGCCGAAAAGGCATGGGCTGAGTTAAAAGCCGAACAAGCTGCTCGGCGCCAAGACGAGGAGCAGATATGCACGATGGTGCTTGAACTAAAAAATGCTACTAGCCGCTGTGAACTTCTTGAGAAGGAGAATGAAGCCAAAACGGTTGAACTTGACAAGGCCTTACGAGAGGCGAGAGAAGCGCGGTCTAAATCCAGAGCATCCCGTGAGGAGATCCGGCAAGCTGGGGAGATTGTGGCTGGTAAGACATTTTTGCTACAAACTAAGTTTGGCGATCCGAACTATGCTCAGCTTAAGCAAGTGTGGAGTTCTCCGGACGAGTTTTTAGACTTGCCAAAGAGTTCTTCCGATGCGGTGCAATTTTACCAAGCGCGAGAAGGGTATGCAACGAAAAAGCTTTTCTGGTCACAATTTGGTGTGCCAAAGCGCCCTTTGTTGCTGAATGAACAGATGTCCCAATGGGCCGAGCTTCATAGGATATCCGGCGCTGCCAAGAAGAACGTCATAATCCGGTTGTGGCCAACTGAGCCTGTTCCGAATAGCTACTTCGGCTTGGTGCAGCGGCTTGTTGATGCGGTGCCACGTATCAACGCTGTGAAGCGGTCGGTGTGCATTGAGGGTGCATGGATGGCCTTTGCCCGAGTCAAGACATGCTGGGGGAAGATGAAGGCCATCGATGTTGCGGTGAAGAGTCCACTCCAGGGCAAGGACCGTTATGCACCGGAGCATTATTTTGAAGATGTTTTAGAGGCTGCTCGCTTGATAGAGGGTCAATGCTCAAAAGACATAATATTCGAGTGAGGTGTATGGGAATTGTAAAAGACAATTTATAGTTCATCTATTTTTATGTTTTGCTTGAAAGCTTGTGTTCCTCCTGTGCGCCCGTTTTCATATAATCTGAAAGCTTTCTAGTCATCGGCTTCGGCCCCCTCGTAGGAAGTACGGGGGTGTTCGGAAAAGCATTTGATCACTCTTAACCCAACGTCTTGGTCCATGATGGAGGTGATAATGCGGCAAACCAGGCAATCAGACTATAGGGCGTCAACACTTTCACTTAGCCATAGGTGTTTTATAGGGGGGCTACGATATAGCCCCTGGTATGCGTATGGCTTATTCCAATATGGTGCGTTACATATATGACCTGAAGAAAGGGTCCTTCATGTGATACGGAGGGAATCGCGACAGATTCCGATAAGTCATCGAGTGCTTGACCAGCTCCCGCAGCATCATGACAGTCTGTTTTCGGCTTTCTCTACTGAGGTGCTTGACCAGCTGAACCGGAAGCACAATCGCAGTAGTTCTCCCTTTACTACCATAGCTGATAGAGCGGAACATCAGGTAGCAAGCACAGGAGCCGGGCAACCCAACCATTGACCCAAGACATGATTCAGAGCTAATGCATATAAGTCCAAACTCACGACGCCGAAGTACGCTGTAAAGCTGTTCGGACTTTGTTGGCAACTCATTTGTTCCCATACCGAGCCCATGGCAGGTTATGCCAAGGTATATCTGTGAAACAGCCATAGGAGCCATATTCATTTGCGAAAAGACACGAATGATTAATTCGGATAATATTTACTGGGACCTAAGCGGTATGCCAATGGTTACTTTTTATATAAAAAGACCTCAACCCCGGCTATTTGACATGCCCGGGGTCGAAGGCGTAGGAAAAAGGCATATTACAGGCTCAAAATAAAGAGTGCGGTCTACAAAAAGTTTATTTTGGACCTCTTGTCGCATGTCTGCGCCGCCTGTCCTCAGCGAGGGGAATCCTTGACGGAAGTAGCCCCTTAGGTGAGTGTACGGATCCGAACTCCGATGGAATCGGTTTAGATGTTTGTCCTTTGCGTCACCTGTTTTTAAGAGATAATGAAGAAAGATAAAAAAGGAAAGTAGATAATAAATGTTACGGGAATGCTTGCCGGCTTGTCCGTATTGTGCTTCTGCCAATGCCCATGGTATCTTAAGTGCGTAGTGATGTATGTGTAGTACAAATTTTGCGGGTATATGAGGTGGGCGGCGGAAGCCAAACTGCTATTTCCGCTCCGGGGTTGATCGATCCTTGGGGGGAAATTGCTTCTGACCCCCGGTATTTGGTTGGTGAACCTCTTCGTCATCCCTATCGCCTGGCGGCCTCCTCCCCTTGTGTTCGGCGTTGAGCTTGGCGGCCTGCTTGAAGACCCAACAGCTTCTGTTGGTATGATTAGCTGGTTTATCGAGGTGGCCGTCAATCTGGCAGGGTCGGTCCAGTATGCTGTCTAGGTTGGATGGTCCGTCTCGGTTCGCCTTGAATGGCTTTTTCTGTTGACCGGGTTTTGGATTGCTGAATCCGGTGTTGACCGCTGTGTCGCGTGATATTTCATTATCATTGTGACTGTTGTGTTTGCTTCGTCGTGGCTTGCCATTGTTGTCTCAGATTTCGGAAGTGCCCGAGTCGCTAGCGCTGTTGCTTCTACGAGCGAGCCAGCTATCTTCTCCCGCGCAAAAGCAGGTCATTGGAGCGGTAAGAGTTGTCATGGATCTAGGTCCTTCTTGACCGAGGTGGCGTGCAAGCCATTCATCCTGGACGCTATGTTTGAAGGCCGCAAGGGCTTCCGCGTCCGCACAGTCGACGATTTGGTTATTTTTAACTAAGAACCTAGTCCAGAGCTTCCTGGCTGACTCTCCGGGCTGCTGGACAATGTGACTTAAGTCATCGGCATCCGGTGGCTAGACATATGTTCCTTGGAAGTTGTCCAATAGAATTTTCCGGCAGACTGCTTAACCAATACCGAGCTGGTCCTTTGAGTTTTAGTGGTAGGTATTTGATGGCATGAAGGTCATCTCCGTGGGCCATGTGGATATTGAGGAGGAAGTCTTCGATCCATACCGCGGGATCCGTTGTTCCATCGTATGATTCGATATTCATGGGTTTGAACCCGTCTGGGAATTCATGCTCCATTACTTCGTCTGTGAAGCAAAGAGGGTGTGCGGTGCCTCTATGTTGGGCCACACTGTGACGTACCTCCGATGGAGTCCATTTGTGTTTTTCGGCCCGGGCGTGGCTAGGTTTGTCACGTCTGAATAGGTAGCCGTCGTCGTGTGTCGAGGCATGTCCTCGCAATCCGTAGATCGATCTTGCGTGTCCTACTCTACTATCCAAGTCCTGTTGGAGGTCGCATGTACAACCCCGAGCTGTTTTATTCTTGCCTTTACGGCGAGGTGGAGTGGTCTGGTGTTCGGCTTGACTTGCCGCTTTATCCGGACCAAGTTGTGGTCGACCTGTCGCATTGTGCGATGATGGTACGGGCTCCAGCGCCTTGTCATCGTGCTGAGGTAGCAATCTACACTTCGGGTAGCTTTTGGCTGGGCCGCTAAGGCTGTATTCTTCGGCGGCCAGGACTTCGGTCCATCTATCATTGAGCAGATCTTGGTCCTCTTGAAGCTGCAGCTGCTTCTTTCTCAGGATCCTTGCAGTGGCTATTAGCCGGTGTTTGAAGCGCTCCTGCTCGAGAGGTTCCTCAGGCATGATAAAATCCTTGTTGCCGAGGCTCTCTCTTCCTCGGAGAGCGGAAGATAATTACTATCCTCCGACTCTCCGTGTATGGCCTGCTCATCAGGGCTAACTTGCCCATTATCCCGTTCCTCCTGTTCGGAGGTTACCTTGACGGGGTCTTCATTATTTTCGGCATCGTCCGGAGTATTATTTTTTCCGATGCCCAAACTGCAGTCTTTGGAACGACGTGACTTAGATTGGCATCGAGGAAGTTGGCGCTTGGGCTGTCTCTCAGGAGGTTTATCCTCAACTGGATCCTCTTTGTCATTGTTGTTAGTTTTTCTAGGCGTGTCCACCATGTATACGTCGTAGGAAGAAGTGGCCGTCCGTCTTCCAGTGAATGGCGGCTTTTGGCCTTGCTCCTTGTCGGCGTCGTCGTCCGTACTGGCGATTTCTTCGGAGCCATAGTCAAGCATGTCGGTTAAATCCTCGACAGCGGCTATGAAGTGGGTGGCGGGTGGGAAGCAAAATTCTCGATCATCGGCCCCTAGTCTGAACCGGACAGAGTTCGGCTGTGAGTCCCCCGCCAAGGACATGCTCTTTAATGAGTTTAGCACATCGCCCAAAGGTGAGTGCTAGAAGATGTCCGCGGTGCTGAATTCGAAGATCGATGTGCGATCAAGTTCGGCGTCCGCGGGCTCACATGGTTCGAAACTTATAGCCAGAGACAAGTCCGGAATTCCGGTGACACAGATATTGTGTGAGGTTAAGTCCATGTGTGGATCCAACGCCGGGGAATCTGTGGCCTCCGTGGTGGGGTTGAGCCTCCAATCCTTGGATGTCGCAGTGTGCTCTGGATCTAAGGCCGGAGTGGTCGCAGGAGCTATCTCCGTGGTGCGGTCTGACGACAGATTTAGGTCATGTTCGTCAAGGTGACCAGGGGCGGTCGCCGCGGTCTCGAATCCGGCGAAGATCAAATCTCCACGGATGTCCGCAATGTAATTCAAGATCCCAAATCTGACCTGATGGCTAGGGACGTAGCTATCGATCTGCTCCAGGTGGCCAAACGAGTTGGCACGCGGTGCGAAGCCACCAAACACGAAGATCTGTCTGGGGAGGAAGGTTTCTCCTTGGACAACGTCATTGTTGACGATTGAAGGGGCCATCGAACCTTTCGTCGACGGCACAGTGGAACTCTCAATGAAAGCACCAATGTCGGTGTCAAAACCGGCGGATCTCGGGTAGGGGGTCCCGAACTGTGCGTCTAAGGTCGATGGTAACAGGAGACAGGGGACACGATGTTTACCCAGGTTCGGGCCCTCTCTATGGAGGTAATACCCTACGTCCTGCTTGATTGATATTGATGAATGCAAGTATTACAAGAGTTGATCTACCTCGAGATCGTAATGGCTAAACCCTAGAGGTTTAGCTTGTATGGCTATGGTAATGAGTATCTCCTCCGGACTAAGTCCTCTAGTTTATATAGACACCGGGAGGATCTAGGGTTACACAAGGTTGGTTACAAAGGAAAGGAATCTACATAGTTGGTCGCTAAGCTTGCCTTCCACTCCAAGGAGAGCCCCATCCGGACACGGGTGCAGTCTTCGGTCTTCACATCTTCATAGCCCATCAGTCCGGCCCATGGCTAACAGGTCGGACGTCCGAGGACCCCTTAGTCCAGGATTCCCTCAGCGGCCTATCGTGTCTTCACCCCAGAGCAGCGTCGTTTCGTCTGGCTCGGCAAATTCAAGCCAGATCTTCCTCCGTGCTACGATGGCACCCTCAACCCTGCAGAGTTCCTCCAACTTTACGCGCTGAGCATCGAAGCGGCGAGCGGTGATGAGAAGGTTATGGCCAATTGGTTCCCCATGGCCCTCAAGGACGGTGCACGCTCCCGGTTCTTGAACCTCCCAGAGGGGTCAATCTCCTCCTGGGACGAGCTTCGCGAGCGCTTCGTCGCCAACTTCCAGGGCACTCACGACCACGCACCTACAGTGATCGACCTGCGGTGTGTGAAGCAGCAGCTGGGCGAAACTTTGCACAAATACATCTAGCACTTTACGAGCATTCGCCTCAAGATCCTGAAGGTGTCGAATGAGGCCATCATCTCGGCGTTCACTGACGGTGTCCGAGATGTCAAGATGAAGGAGGATCTCACCATCCATGAGGACCTATATTCGTCCCTGGAGATGTTCAACCTGGCGACCAAGTGTGCAAGGGCCGAAGAAGGCCGCCTCTCCCTCCTTGACCTCCCGGAGCCCGATCCTGAAGACAAGAAGGCCAAGGCCAAGGAAGAAAAGCGCAAGGGTCCCGCCATGCTGGCTGCGGAGCCCGAGATGAAGCATGGTCGTGACCACGATGAGCCCCCTAGGGGCAACTGCCCATTCTGCGTCTTCAACAATGTCCACAGCCACAACACCAATGACTGCCAGGAGCTCGGGGCAATCCGAGACGGGCGCCTTGGCTGCCTCCGCGAGCGCAGTGACTGCGGCTATGGCCATGGAGGATGTCATGATGGAGGCCGCTGGGACAACCACGACTCTTGTCAGGACTGGCGCAACCAGCCCCGCAAGGACCGTTGGTAGGGCCAGCCTCGTGACGGCCCATGGCGGGACCAGCCTCGTGAGGACCGTCCTCAAGGCAATGCCGACCTCCCTCCGTCGCTGCCGCTGAGGAGAAACGACGACAACTAGCAAGATGATGGGGTTGGGGGCTTCCAAGAGCCTCGCGCGATCGCATGCATCCTGGGTGGCACTCAGGACCCCACCTCCCAACGCATCTTCAAGCACATCGTTCATGAGGTGAACGCGGCCCTCCCCAAGCTTGAGGCATCGCACCCCCTCAGGTGGCCCAAGCATGCCATCACCTGCGACTCCATGGACCAGCTCAAGTGCTCAGTCGCAGCTGGCGCGCTCCTGATGCTCTGCACGGCAACCATCAGCAACATCCTCGTCACCAAAACCCTCATCGACAGTGGTGCGGGGCTCAATGTTCTCTCCGTCAAGATGTTTGAGACACTCCAGGTGCCCTATGACCAGATCCTGCCCACCAAGCCCTTCTCAGGAGTGACCGACGGCTCCACCGTTCCCTTGGGGCAGATACGCCTCCCGGTCACCTTCGGCAAGCGTGACAACTACCACACTGAGCTCAACTTCAACATCACCCACATCAGCCTCCCGTACAATGACATCCTCGGGTATCCGGCCTTCGCCAAGTTCATGGCAGCAACTCACCATGGTTACAATGTCCTCAAGATGCCAGGATGCAGCGGCATCATCACGGTCGCTTGTGATGAATAGGATGTGGTGTGATCCCTCGAGTGCGCCTACCAGGCTGCAGCCGTCGAGAACTCTAGCGATGAGGGCGCCATCCTGCCTCCTGAGGCCGTCCCCAAGAAGAAGAAGCAGCTCCTCCTAAAGGGCCATCAGGAGGTTGGGGTGCCTGTCGGCCATGCCTCAGGCCCCGCACCCACTGCTGGGGTGCCATTCCCTCTCGCATAGGAAGGTGCGCCCGGCGCCCCCTTAGGATGGGCTCGGGGCCTCTCATCCAGAGGGCCTCTGACCTGACCAGTGTGACGAGGGAGGCGTTCGGGCACCACGTGGAGGCGTGCTTCGACGCGCGTCTCCGTGAGCAAGGCGCAAGGCGCCAGGCGCGCAAGAGTTCATCACTAAGGCAATTGAGGAGCTTCAGGAGGTGCGAGCCATGCGTGGCGAGTGTCGCCCCGCACCACCGGGTGTAGCCGCGGCCCCTGACATGGGCGGCAAGCTGCACGTCTGTGTCAACATCCTAGGTCTCAATGGGGCTGCTTCGCAGGGCCTCTTCTGGCCGTCCCACGTCGGCCGGAGCGGGGGCTACCCCTGCAGCTACATTTGCATGTCGTTCGGCCTGCTGAACGTGGCCGCCTCGTACCAGCGCTTCATGCAGGGGGCCTTGGCGGCCCACGAGGCAAGGCGCCAGGCGGTCCTGACGGAGGAGATATCGGGTCCTCGCGAGCTCCCCGGACCTCCAGAGCCTCCTGGGACTCAGGAGCCATCCGGCTCGTGAGGACCGATCTCTGTGGCGCGCATCTTCAGCTACCCCGACGCTCATATGACGATGGTGCCAGGTGATTTTTTGGTTTGTTCTACTGAGGGCGCCCCTCAGGCTGCTGGGTCCCGCCCTCATAGATGTGCCATTTTGATTTGTGTACCCTGGACCAGTTACGCAAGCTCAAGTTATTATGGTTGCTAACATTACGCCTGACGACCCGGCATCTCTGGAGTTACTTTTTTTATTCCCGCATGTTGTTGACCCGCCTCTTGCTCGTCCCACGATGGGGGCTGCTGGCACGGCGTCTGTGCTCGGCTCCGTCCCTGCAGCACTGATAAACCTAAGAGACCGAGCTCTGGCTCACGGCCGGCCCCGCGCACGTCACCTCACCGGGTCCTTAGGGCCTTCATCTTCTCCCGGAAAGATCACGGGCAGGGTAGCAAGCACGGCTGTCCTTTGTGTTTCGTGACTAACTCACGGGAACCTCCGGAGGTAGGACCTCGAGCGGCTTCGCCAACACCTCACCGCCTCAGAAGGACGCCACAGCGCGTGCCATGGGGCACAACCCCTCCTGGGCGCCCCCGCGGGGCAAGCCACTCCCTTCTTGCACAAGTCGCTTGGACGTTAAAGGGGGGCCTTGAGCATCGCACTTTACGGGTTCCTACCGGCTCTTGAGCCCTCTCCTCCTGGCCTTGACCATGGCATCATGGACTGGCATACCAGCGGTGGCCGAGCCTTGCTCGAGAGCTTGGTCCTGAGAACATAGAGCACCATGACGAGTGAGGAAATGGGGCCGTGGAGCCCCACGATGGTGGGGGGACCATCAAGGGAGAGGCGCGGCCCAACACCGGACAAGGAGCTCGCCGTCGCAATGAGAGAACCACTGCAGGCTGCAAGCTCGCTAAGATGAGTCGCCTCACACACGCAGGTGTGAACCTCATAGTCAGCGTTTTGCATCATCCGATTTCGCTCGGGCAAGGAAGCTCCCCTTTTAGCCCTTAGGGAGCTGTTTCTGTGCCAAAGGGGACCCCCCCCCCCCCGAGCATCGCGCCTTGGGGGCTCTTACTGGACCTTGGGCCACTCACCTCTTGTCCTTCACCACGGCATCACGACCTGGCATACCAGCGATGGCCGAAGCTTGCCTGGGGACTAGGTCCTATTGGTGTAGAGCAATAATCTACCACAAGAATAAAAGAGGGTCACATGCCCAAGCGAGAGACGCGATTGTAACATAAATTGGGAACATTGACATTAAGGCACAAGTGTCATGCTCATTACACACCCCTACGGCGCCCTTCATGATTTTTGTGCAACAATGAAACAAAAGGAAAAACACCTCCTAAGGACCATGGCCCAGGCAGAGTCACCCACGATGTCGGGCTGGCACCATTCCTCCCCTAAGCCAAGGTGCGGCAACGCGGCGGCTTGTAGTAGTCGTCATAGCTCGAGCTTGGTCCTAAGGAAGTGCCACTGCTGCTGGAGGAATCGCGGACAAGGCCAAGGGCAAGTTCACTGCCACTGGCTTCTTCTCCTCGTCGACCTGTTGGGGGGTCCCCGTCTCGATCGCCTCCCCTGGATCAGCAATCCAGATGTCGGCCATCCTCTCCAATGACCTTAAAGGAGAGCATTGACGCCCCATCATACTTGAAGTGGATGGCGTGCCTCCCCTCTGAGTTGCAGGCGCGGGCGATCGCCCCCATCCCCGGGTCATGAAGACGTTGCCGGAACAGATGGACTCGACATCCACCTCTAAAGCTTGGCCGCAGCAGCCGTCGGGCTGCACCCACAACTCAGTGGACCCCTTCGACAGTATCTTCCCTACTAGGGACTGCGGGAGCCGGATCCACGAACGTGGCGGCATTGATGTCCACACCACAAACTCCCGGGCCATGCTGCAAGCATGGGCCTGCGGGCAAGGTGGTCACACGGCCATCGCTTGTTCTCCCCCACGACTCCGTCCCGCAGAACATCTGCGGCGGCTTTCGCAGCGGGCCCTGCACGTGAGCATCCGCGCTGACGGGGAAACCTGGTGGGGCGCATTCGTGCCAGGGTCGCACTGCCGTAGGCGCTATGGTGGCATCACGAGGGCAACCGTGTCATTTCTTTGGCGGTAGCAACTCCGGTTCCGCCTACGGAGCCTTTCCCTTCTCGGCGGCCGAAAACCTCCTCACTAGCGAGATAATCGCACGACGAAGAAGAAGGAGCGAGCAGGAAGAAGATGAAGATGGGATGGGGGCTCCGCCCCCCCCCCTCCCCATTTGCAGCCAGAGGAAGGCTGACCGCCAGCTTCTCACGTCCCAAGCAATGATGGCCCCGCTGGATGCACCAGGCAGTTGTCAAGTCGGGCAGTTTCCAAGGCAGCGTGGGGAAGCAGAGACGTCCACGTCTGGTCAAGCACCAAGCGTCAGCTTGGCCCGCAGGCTATTGGGGCCCGCGGTGCCCTTGCCCTTTGGCTTCGCGTCGAAGCCAAGTCTGAGCGTGCCTTGGGCCCGGGGGCTACTGTCGGCGTTCTGGGAACCAGGGTACCCAGACTTGCCTGCCTGCATCCCACGGCGTGGCTCACTCGACGGCCTGGTACGACCCATCTACAAGACCACCAAGACAAGACCCTCGCGAGGGGCCAAGCCTCCGAGGCGGACAGCGTCAAGAACTCTCGAAGGAGCAGCCTCCCCCAGCGGCCTCCCAAGGAGCGGAGATTCCTATGCAGGTACCCAGCCTCATGACGCAAGCCATGACGACCGAGGCAGTCGGGCGCCAGCGAGCACAAAGGAGGCAGTTTCCTCTTTGGTGCTAAGGAGGCAAGGACAGGCATGGGTTCCCGAGGAATCTGGCAAAGGTTTCCACTCTGGTGCAACGAGACCAAGACCGCCAGCACAGCAGGATGGATGTCATCGCCGAGCCCACGCTGTGTCATGACTAGAAGCTTTGCACGTGAAGACCACCTTTCGTCGGGATAAGATGTACTACTTGCCACCTTTCAAATTGGCCACTGTGGGATCCCTTCCTGCCTACATTGAACAGGACCAAGGCCACTATAGATATAGGTTAGCCACCACCGTAGAAGGGGCCGACTCATTCCCTCACCCCTCGGCCTCGCGAGGTAGTTCATCTCTTGTACTAGTTCATCCTCAGCCCCTCATGAGGCCAATCCACCACAAAGCAAGAGTAGGGTCTTGCACCGCAAGGTGGCCCGAACCTGGGTAAACTGTCGTGTTCATCTTCTTCCTTCTCCGTGCGAATCGAGCTAGGCCATGGGGCGATGAGCTGGTAGGCTGAATAGGTTGAGTTCTTCGCACACGCCCCAAAGTTTGAACCTTTCTTGGGTCTGCGGAGCCCTGAATCTGACATACTAAAAGTATGAATAAGCCGGCAAAGCGATGAGCCGACATCAACTTTTCAATGACATTCCAAATTCTACCAAGTGTTGGAGTAGCTACTAACAAAAATCTAACAAGACGAGCTATGATTATGGATCTGAAAAATGCTTTAAAATGAAAAATAAAGGTTCTAAGTAGGGCACAGACGGGTGAGCTGATCTGTAATGGGAACCATCCAAGCACTACAAGTATCCTAGATTGGATGAAAATGGCATCATGAGAGTAACCAATGCGTTTACTCAAGCAGTTTGACTAGATTCAGATCTACTGTAACATCCCAAATTTTCAATTTGGAATATTATACATTAGATCATCACTGCATATCATATTTTATTTTCTTTTGGGTTTGATCCTAAGAAATTCCACACAACTCAAGGACCCTCGGAGAGAGTTGGGGATTTCGTTATTTTCATATTTGAGTTTTCTCAAATTTTGAAAATAGGATCACTTGATTTTATTTATTTTATCTTCAATTATTTCTATTATAAAAATATGAGAGAGGGAATAAAATGACTTTCCCAAAATAAAGAAATATTGAGGATTTAATAATAAAATCAAATAAGATTTTATTTTGGAGTTTTGCTATTTTATTTGAATTTAGGAAAAATGCACGTTTTCCAAAATTTCATTTAGGCCCCAAATAAATGTTTATATTGTCCGGCTTGATTTTAGAAGTCAGAGAAAATTTATTTCAGGATTTTTGGAGTCCGTTTAGTATTTATTTTATTTGTTTTTCTGCGCGTAATTATTTAAAAAAACGCGAACCGACTTTGGGCCGTGTTCGGCCAGGACTCCATCCGGCCGGGCCTTTATAAGGCGCCACCCCTGAGCCCGTTAGCCCAAGCCGCGCCGCGCCAAAAACCCTAACTCTAGCCCCGATCCGCCGCCGCCGCCGCCGGACCCCGCCGCCCGAGCTGCCGCCGCCGCCCGCCGTCCCGCCACCCGCCGCCGCCGCCGGACCCCGCCGCCCCGTCCCGCCGACCCCGCCGCCCGCCGCCGGAGCCGCCCTGCCTAGGTTGACCACCGCCCCACCGCCTGCAGTTTTCCTCGAGAAAACCATTCGGTTTTACGTTTGGTTTTCATTCGGTTTTTTTAGATCCGTTTTTTATTTAGATCGGTTTATTTCGGTTTAGTTTATTTAGCGAGCGTTCGCTCGTTCGCTCGCTCGTTCGTAGTAACGGACGTGTTCACCATTTAGTTCCAGAAAACGAACGTTCGTTCTTTAATCTGTTCGTCATTTTTCTTTTTCTCGGATTTTCCGCGATTATTTCTGATCGTGATTTCCGATCCGATTTTCGTTCTAGTATAACTTTTCGCTCATTTATCGGAATCAGGCGATTCAAGCGCCTGGAGTTTCTTCTCGAAACCCTCTTTCGGTTTAACCAACTCAAACAAGATTTTGCTTCTGTAAAATTTGATTTAGGTCCAGATTAGTAAACGAAGCTTGTTTCTTTCGCCGTTCGACTTTCGTTGCTTCGTTCGATTTGATTCTTTTTGCAAACCGGACTTCTTAAGTTGAACTTTCTGGTTAGATCTCTTATTTGAGTTTTAGCTGTGCATTAGATGAGTACTTATTGTATGCTTGTTTGTTTGCGATAGAGTACCCGGAGTGCGCCGCTTGCTACTTTGAATCTCTAGGTTTCGCGGATCGTCAGCAAGGCAAGTAACACTTTGATCATATCTCTTTACTACCTAGTTTTTATTGCATTAGATCAATCCTAAAACATTGCATGATTAGGATCTAATTAAATTGTGGCTTTTGGGAAGTAGATGAGGTAGTACCTATTTCCTGTTTTATTATCAAACCTTTGGGAGTTACTTCTACGTTTGCTTTTATTGCCATGTTATGCTAGTAGACATGGATTGGGTGAGTGTATCCATGACAGATGTGAGATTTGTAAATTAATGGTTTATTTAAGGTGGCAACTTAAACACACATCTGGGTGGATTGAGACACCTGGGTATTCCAGCGATTGCCTGTTTTTCTTTATGGACCGCCACCCAGGCTCAAAGGGATCATGAGATTATTCATACTAGAAACTTCTGTGTGCAGCCACAAGCTACTATGGGCTCTAGCATAGTTGACTAAGTCGTGCGAACTCTTACAGTGGTAGACTAGCAGATGTAGGGGATGTAGGTTGGTACTATCTACCCGATCGTAAGGTGCTAGCGCTTCTGAAAGACTATGTCTCGGTCATCCGTTTCTCAAACATCATGTAGTGCGAGAATCCCAACGGAGGAGATCGAGTCTTGTGGGGAAAAGTGCGCAAACCTCTACAGAGTGTATAAACTAATCATGGTTAGCCGTGTCCCCGGTTATGGACGTCTTGAGTATCTAGTACTTGGATTATCATGTGAATCTCATCATGTTACTTTAATTAATTTGCTGGGTTTTTTTGAATATTTACTGTAGGGTAAAAAACCCACAGCCCTTTATTGCAGTCTCAAAAGAGGCAAACTGTACAGAGAAAGAAAAAAAGATTACAACCCTGAACTAAAGGTTAAGAAGAACTTACAATTACATAAGGGAGTTAACCCAATCTACAAGCCTAGACTTAGAGCTATCCTTAAACCTATGTGACAGGAGAAGAATATCATGTACAAAACTGCCCCTCCAGGCAGCAAAAGTAGCCTGAACTCCCCTGAAAGTTCTCCCATTTCTCAGAATCCAGATATTCCAAGCAGCTGTGAGCATAACTTCAAAGAAGAAACGATGCCCAAATCTCTGCCTTGCTTGACATATACTTTGCTGAATAGTAGAACCATGTGACCAATCGATCTGCAGGTAGTTCCAAACCCTGGCATAGGCATTACAAATGACACATAGATTATCAGCCGTAGGGGACCTCCAGTGCTTGCGGACCAGCATGTCCTTAGTGTTGAGCCTGTCAAAAAATAGAAGCCAGCCAAAAACCTTGATTTTCATAGTACATCTGCTCTGCCAAAGCCACTTGCAAGGTTGAATAGTTGGGAGGTGTGTATGCATGATGTCATAGAAGCTCTTTGCAGAGAACTGTCCAGATTTACTAGGCCAAATCCAAACATCAGGCAATGTTGGATCTCTCTGGAGATTGAACAGCCATTCTTCCAAGGTTTCCAGTTCTGTAGCTGCTTGCTGAGAGATTGGCAGATGAAACATGGAGAACAAATCCTGAGTTTGTAAGAACTCCCTGACAGAAACCTTATCATCCAAGACTAAAGAGAAAAGCCTTGGTAATCTGAGGCTAAGTGGCCTTGAAGAGCCACCTACATGCCAAACATCCAGCCAAAAGAGAGCGGAATCACCCATATTAATTTGCACTGAAGAAATTGACCTATATGTGTCAGCAAGCTTGAGAATGTCTTTCCACCAAAAGGAGCCAGTTAGGACTGTTGCATGGGGCACTACTCCATCATAATAACTATCCCAAATCAGTTGTACCCAAGGAACCTGCTGCTTGTTGTAGAACTTATGCATTTGTTTTAGAAGCAGACCTTGGTTCTGAACATTGAGGTTTAGGATGCCAAGACCTCCCTTATCCTTTGGCCTACAAACTAAATCCCAGGCAGCTAGGGATTGCTTAGGCACATCAGAATTTCCTCTCCACAAGCACTGCCTGAAAATCCTATCCAACTGTTTGATAATACCAGGTGGGATATGCAAGCTGCAGAGGAAGTATATGGGCATTGAAGTAAGCACAGATGTGAGCAATTGCAACCTGGATCCTTGGTTGAGCATGGCAGAGCTAACAGATAATCTTCTTTCAACACTATCCACTGGGGGCATGAAATCAATGATTCTAGGTCTTGTAGTACCAAGTGGCAAACCCAGATATGTGAAAGGTAACTGCTCCAGCTTACATCCCAGAATGGAAGACAATCTCTGTGCCTCAGTGGGATCAACATTGAGTGGCACCATTGATGATTTTGCAAAATTAACCTTTAGGCCAGTAGACTGTTGAAAAATATGTAGCATGTTCTTAAGAGCTACCAACTGATCCTCAACTGCAGAAAGGATAACTATTGTGTCATCTGCATACTGAATGATAGGAAAATCAGGGTCCTGAGATGGGATTGGGAGTGTTAGAACTCCCTTAGCCAGCATGTCATTGACCACTGATTGAAGTAAATCAGCAGCTATGACAAATAAAAGAGGGGATAATGGATCCCCCTGCCTGACCCCACACTTACATTTGAACTGTTTGCCAGGCACCCCATTAAGCAATACAGATGATGATCCTGAGGAGAGAATCTCTTTAATCCAAGAAATCCATTTGGCATCAAAACCTTTGTGCCGAAGAACTTGCAAGATGAGGTCATGCTCCACTTTGTCAAAAGCTTTAGCAAAATCCAATTTCAAAATTATAATTGGCCTTTTTGATTGGTTGCATTGATGTATATATTCAAAAGCCCAAGCCAAGCAGTCCTGGATGGCTCTGCTCTTCAGAAACCCATATTGATTCTTATGGATGCATTGCAGAATGACCTTCTGAAGTCTATTTGCCAAAAGCTTAGTGAGGAACTTGAGGCATGTGTTAGTGAGAGAGATTGGTCTAAAATCCTCGGGTCCTTCAGGAGATAACATCTTTGGAATTAAGGTAATAAGGGATCCATTAATATTTTCCAAAGATAGCCTCCCTTCATAAAACCCATGAATGAGAGCCAAAACATCCTTCTCAATGATGGGCCAACACTTCTTAACAAAAAGACCATTAAAACCATCTGGCCCAGGAGCTCGATCAGTCGGCAACTCCTTAAGGACAGTGTTGATTTCTTTAGCAGAAAACGGTTCAGACAGACTGCTAAGGCCATCAACATGTTGAATAAAAGCTGGAAAATCAAAGCCCATATTGATACCTTGGGCTTGGCCCATTCTGTTTTTAAAAGAGGACCAAAGGATTCCTGCCATTTGAGAATGATTAGAAACTGGGTTAGCACCTGCAACAGAGAGGCTTGCAATTGTATTCCTGCGCAGACGTTCAGAAGCCACTGCATGAAAAAACTTAGAATTCTCCTCTCCCACCTTAATATAACGGATTGTACACCTGTGCTTCCAATAAATGTAGTGGATGCGAAGCAGATTCTCATGGTGTAATTTAACAATCTTCCGAAAGTTAAATTCAGGTGTGGTGAGAGGCTGCAATTCTTCCAGGTTATCAAAGAATAAAATTACTCGGGAGCAATCCATTGTCAGTCGTTTTAGGAACGACAGGTTCTTGCTCCAAGCCTTGAGGGCAGAACGCAGGTGCTTAAACTTGGTTGTCAGGACGGCAGAAGGAGACAAATTAGCAAACACTGGCTGGTTCCAAGAAAGCTTGACACAGTCCAAAAACCCTGGCATGTCCACCCAGTAATTCTCAAACCTGAAGACTCTGGATTTAGGTATATTGGTGTCAATTGAAACCACGCAGGGGACATGATCAGACGACAGTTTTGCCAGGGGTAGAACGACAGTGTTGGGATAAATAGAAATCCAGTCTGAGGTGGTAAAAAACCAATCAAGCTGTTCAAGCAATGGCTGCTCTTGCATATTGTACCAAGTAAAGCTTCTGCCCTTTAATGGCAATTCTAGCAAACCCAAATGGCCAATAATCTCATTAAAGAGGAAAATGTCATTGACATCACCTCTTGGCCTATTTCTATTATCAAAGGAGCGAATGAAGTTGAAATCGCCCAGAAGCAACCAATTCTCATCAGTGGGGATATTAAGGTGGTAGAGCCAACTAACAAAATTATCCCTAAGGCGGCCCTCACAGGGCCCATAAACACACACTAGGTTCCACTTCTCAGCATTATGAACTGACTGAAAAGAAACTACGATGCCAAAGCTCTGAATTTGAACGAGGGTCCCATGGAAGATGGACGAGTTCCAAACCACAAGGATGCCACCAGAAGCACCGACGGTCGGGGCAAACACAAAAGTATCAAAGCGCCGAGGACAAAAAGATCTAATTTTTCGAATATCAAAATATGCACACTTCGTTTCTTGCAAGCAAACAATGGAGCATTGGCTCTCCTCAATCTTTGCTCTCACATCATGCTGACGAGCATCTGAATTCAGGCCACGGACATTCCAACAGAGCACACGCCAATTACGATAAGTTGTACTATCCATAAAGAACTCGCAGCGATAAAATAAGGACTGTCAGGCATAACCTAGCAGTTTCACAGACCACAGTCACACAACCCAAAAGCGCATACAGTGCAACAAGTTCAGATAAAACATAGCCAGTAAGGAAACAAAAACCATGCCAGGCAAGACCCCTCTGGCGCCAATCTTGAAGCCTAGGTTTACTCATCATTGGACACTGTATCAGAAGAGGAATTCTTAGGAGGAGCCGTAAGCTTCTCCAGAGTCAGTTGATCCGCAGAAATACCCACACGAGCGCCGACTGCCTGCAGGTCAGCGATGGGTGTTGGTGGAGGTGTCGCCTGCGCTGCATCTTCATGAACGTCAGAGTCTTCAACTAATGGCTTGGCCTTCTTGGCCCTCAGGCGGCGCAATGCAGAAGCTTTGGTGGGGATGGCTAAAGTTGGTTTGTAACCAGAGGCCTTAGCAGCGCTGCGCGTCATGCGCCTGACGGAGAAGTCCGGAATTGGAGCAACAGTAACTAGAGACCGACGATCTCGCCTGGCCTCATGTCCATGCTTGCCAAGCACAGGAGGAAGAACAGACGCGAACTGGAATTCATCGTCATTCTGTGTAGCTTCATCACTGGCAGGCTGCGCAGGTTCAACCTGCTCATGGGAAGAAACTTGAGGCTCCACATGATCCGAGAAAATCTCTTCAATAACCACAGACGAGCGAGGCACGGGAGGATTGCAGTGCTTCATCAGAAGTCCAAAAGAGAAATCACAATGCTCAGGCAAAACACAGGTGGTGAGTTGAGACTGCCATTGTTGATGTGCGGGCAGCGAAAAAGGCACCTTTCTGATGAAAAATTCAGGCAGCAGTGAACGAAAAGACCTCTCCCAGATAAGGTGTGGAGGAAGCACAGGTCCATAAACAATACGAACAATTCCCAGTTGAATTGGGTCAAGAGGAGCCACTAGGTGCTGTGCCACAGCATGTTGGACAGGCTGTTGAACCTCCTCTAAATCCATGTCATTGTCAGAGTCCAAAGAAGGGTTGAGGACCATGGAATTCTGCTCCCGAACAATATCCTGCTGCTGACCAGGTTCATCCTCATGCTGTTGCTGTGGCTGCTGAGCCTGCTCCTCCCAAGGGCCCCATCCAGCATCATTAGCATTGTTAGCCTCATTGACATCCACACCCCAGCCACCTGCATTGTTACCCTGGTTTGGATTATGGTGAGGTGGAACAGCATTCCAACCAAGCGCAGGGTACGGTGGCATTGCCCAGAAGAGCTGCGGTGGGTTTACGCCTGGTATAGGATGTGGGTTGCCGTCTAGAGGCATTGGGTCTTCGTCGGCAGGTATCATAGCATTCGCAAATTCGCCAGTCAAGATGAAACAACCGATCTTCCAAGATACAACAGCACCGCCCCAGTTTGCAAAGTCCCGAAAAACCACAGAACGTGGCACCAAAGCATTATCCGGAAAAGAGGCTCTGACTAGATATCTAACCAGATGACGATCTGTTTGGTTCCAGTAGTGAAACTGGCCAAAAGTGCCAACAACCTCGGCCAAGCACTGCGTGTTGCGATAATCAAGTGGCACTCCAATAAACATGAGCCAGCCCGTTCTATGACCATGAATAGACCTGAAACCCTCCCCCTAGTTGTGTGGAATAAACCTGACAAAAAATTCCTCTTCATCTTCATCCACACCAACGGGAAAAGGAGGGTACTGAGTAAACGAACCCCTCACTACAGGATCCTCCATCCCAAAAAGCCCTACCCCTTGGAAACAAGTCTTAGCAGAAAGCACCGGAATATGCAGGGTTTGTGTAAGAAAATCAAGAACCTGCTGACAACAGATAGCAACCAAGTGTGCTTCTGGTATGGGCTCAATGATTGCCACCATGTACTGCTCATGGTTGCGGGGGGCGTGATTGCAGGCGTGTAGAAGGTCCTTGGGAGCCGATCTTCTCCACCGTCGATGATATCATATCCAGCCGGAACAAAGCGGTGCGGATCAATCGCATAGACCGCCATTGGCAATGGCGACGATGCAGCTGACGGCGCGGCGGAAGCAGGAACGGCCGGCGAAGATTGTGAGCTTGGCGGCGATGGGTGGGAGACGGACGATTGGGTTTTTTTGGGGGGTGAAGGCGTCTGGTTTGGGGAAACCGAAGAGGCTGGAGAGTTGTCTTTCTTGGCGCGGGCTCCAAAGCCTTTGGATGGGACTTTTGGCACCCAGAGAGGAGAATCAGGTGATTGGCCGGTGCAGTCCCGTTTAATGTGACCAGATCGAAAACAATTTCTACACCGAATCCTATTAGAACAAGTCTCTGTCCGATGGCCCATACCCAAGCAATTCTAACAGTCCCAAAACGTGGCAGCCATATTTTCAATCATCTCGTCAAAGCTCTGTAAATCCCTGACAACATCCTGTGGTGATGGAGAGAATTGTTCGAAAACTGTGGAGTCGCGTTGGGCCAAACTGTCCTCTTCATCATCAGAAATTTCAATGGGCTGAGAGGAGGAGGATGTGGGCTGAGGTGTAGGCCCAAGACATTCCAATGGTGGAGAATCAGGAATGTCCACAAAGTCCGGTCCAATAAACTTCAAACCAGCAGGAGATCCGGGGTTACCGCCAACAGACAGCGGAGATTCCGGAGATAGTTGAAATGAACCAAAAAGGATCGCCGGAGGCGGCGAGCTAGCTACGGCCATCACCGGTGATGAGGTGCCTGAGGCTTCTTGGGCTGAAACATGATAACCAGCCTCACGGACAGTCAAAACGTCTGAGGGCGTGGGATGATAACTATACCCCTTACGAGCAGGATAGTTGATGAGCGTAGCAAAACGTAATGTTTTCTTTGGGTGGCCAGAGGTAGATCTACCACACATTGAGGATTTACTAGGAACATGTTTCATGGCCTGCATCCCAAGTAAAGCCCTACATTTTGTTGGACTAACTAAGGTCCATTCCTGCTAGCATTCATCCTGCCATAGATGAAATTCTTTCTCCCAATCTGGACCACCATGGCCCCAAAGATGAAAATAGCACTTGAAATGATCGCAGACAAAACTACGCTGATGTAGAATGAAAAACCCCACTTGCTTGCAGGAAACCGTGAAAGAAAAAACCTGATCATTGAGGAACGATACCTTGAGATGAGAGCAATAACCTCCAATAGCAGATTCAAGAGCAAGGCCAACATTATCCTCATCCAAACGAAAAGAGTGTCGGGCAAAGGAGACCACCATCGTGAAGTGACCGGAGTCAGAGGTTGGATGCACAGATCTGTTAAGCGTGCGTTGGATCTCAGCCGCCAAAGCCATCCCCGGGCTAAAGTCCAAGCCCAAGGAGATGGAGGCATGCGCCGCCATGGAGAAGACAACCAACAAGGAGAGAAACATGCACCAGAAAGGGTGGTGCGATCAGATGTGAAAACCCACGGTCATGTGGGCTGATCGCTGGTGGGGTGGGTGGCTAGGGTTAAGGTGGCGGCGGGGTGGAGGTGAGAGCCATCATAATTCACAAGGTTAATTCTCTCCAATTTGTTGGGTTTTAATGTTGATGCTTAATTGGGATTGAGAGGATGTCTATCTTCTCAATGTTTAAGAACCACCATCATAGTTAAATAAAATGTATTCCTTTGCAGTAGGGAAAATTGGCTTTATGCAAGAACTGTAACCATAGAGCTTTCCACCAGCCATATATGCATGTAGTATAGCTTTATTCTTTCATTACTCTCTATGTGTTACATTGCCAGCATATTCCAAGTGATACCCGTTTTCGGGCTACAACGTTCATGTTGCAGACTTTTCAGACGACGAGTAACGTGCCTTTAGGTCGTGGTTCTATACTCAGTGACGCCATTGGGGTTGATGGACTCGCTTATCTTCCAAGCCTTTCGTTGTTGCCGTTGTTAGATGGCCTTAAGCCATATTTATTGTAATAAGTTCTCTTTTGAGACATTCGATGTAATAAGTGTGTGATTGCTACTCTGTTATAAATCCTTCAAGTACTGTGCGTGTCAGCATTACTGATCCAGGGATGACACTGATGCATAGAGATCAGACTGGTTGAGGTCTGGTCGCTACAAGATGGTATCAAAGCACATGCTAACTGTAGGACACGACCACTAAGCTAAAGCCCTAGATCACTGCTCACTCTTCTCATTTCTGACTTCTCATCTTTTCTACTCTTTTAGGATGGCGGATGCAAGGAACAAGTTCACGCAACCGGATGAAGATACACCCTTTGGACGCCACCTGAAGGAAGTCACTAAGTACCTGAACATCAGAGTACCAAGCTTCACCGGAACCTACAACGCCACTTTACCTTAAGAGGAGCGCTGGATGATTCAAGTTCAAGTTCCAGGAAGGACGTTCATGCCCGTCACTGAGCCCATAGAGTTTTCCTTTGATGCACCAACCTGGAGTCTAGGAAAGAGCATGGCAGCCCACATCACTATGGGACGCATTGGAGAAGTTTACCACAAGGATCTCAAGGATACTATCTACCAGATTTGTGGGCACCGAGATGAGCAATGGGAGATGATCAGCACCAGGAAGGATAGATCAATTGCAGCTTTCATCCAGGAGTTAAACCAACATATTCGATGCCAGGATAACCAGATGTGTGCAGGCATGATAGATCTAAAGAAGGCGATGACAAGAATCACGGAGCTGGAAGAAGAACTCAAGGCTACACGCGAAGATTATATGGAGGAAATCAAAGTATTAGTGGAGAAGAATGACGACTTGACCAGGAAGCTAGGAGTTTTCATGGGAGATCCCGCGCCAGGAGGAGAAGATGACAATTCCACTTGCCCAGGGAACTATATCATCATCGACGACACCGACTCGGATCCAGATGACAGCGATGATGACTATGTTGATGTAGCTGGAGCGGATATCATGGAGTCTTCATCGGAGCAGTTTTTCTAGTCGACCACCATAACAGTAGTAGTGTTCCACCATGTATATAGCATAGTCCAAGAACTTTTATAACGATAGTTCTTGACCGATTGTATGCCCTTGTTTGATTGAATGAAGTGATTTTGTGTGCATTCGCCTCATGTGCATTTGGGTAGTGTTTTCTCTCTAGACCCCATTCTATTCTATATTCTCATCTTTTCTAAACCCTCAGATGCCTCCGAGACGTGAAAATGGATTCGCTTTCCCACCGGAGCTCACTCAGTTGATCCAGCAACAGAATGCCTTGATGCAGTTGCTAGTCCAAAATCAGAATCAGGAGAACAACAACAACAACAACAACAACAACAACCCACCACCGCCACCACCTGTTGATCACTTAACCCATTTTCTTAGGCTGAATCCGCCGGTGTTCTCCAGTAGAACCGAGCCGATTGTTGCAGATGATTGGCTCTGCAAGACAGCAAGGGAGTTGACCACGGCAGGATGCACAGATGCGGAGAGGGTGCGTTTTGCCACACATCAGCTTGAAGGACCCGCATCATTATGGTGGGAGAATTTCACAGCCACTTACCCTATCGACACTGTCACATGGGATCAGTTTCAGCAGGCTTTCCGTACTACCCATGTTTCAGCAGGAGCTATGGCCATGAAGAAGCGTGAGTTTCGCAACTTGCACCAAGGAGGATGGACAATTGGCCAATATGTGGATGACTTTAGTAAGCTAGCACGTTATGCCCTGGATGATGTTGCTACGGATGCAGCTAAGCAGGAGAAGTTTCTGGAAGGACTGAATGATGAGTTGAGCATCAGTTGATGGTAGCAAGCTTCAACAACTACCAGGAGTTGGTAGATCGTGCTCTTATGATTGAAGGGAAGCAGCAGCAGATTGAAAATCGTAAGAGGAAGTATGGACAAGGGAAGTACAATTCTGGAGCTCAGCAGAAGCCACGTTTTACCCCTAAACCGGGAGGACCTTTTTAGCATACCCATGGGGGAGGAAGCTCGCACAATCATAATGGCCCCAAGAATGGTAATGGGAATGGAGGAAGCAACGGCCAGAACCGTACCAACCCATCAACACCAGCCAAGAGAGACTTGAGCCAAGTCACTTGTTTTAAGTGCCAGAAGACCGGACATTATGACAATGAATGTCCTGAAGCCCGGAATGGAAATGGTAATGGAAGCTCTGGGAAGAAGCTGAACCCTTTCAATAGGGGACAGGTGAACCACGTTAACGTGGAGGAGGTTGAAGCTCAGCCAGATGCAGTAATAGGTAAGTTTTTGGTTAAGTCATTTACTGCACTCGTTCTTTTTTATACTGGTGCATCGCATTCATACATCTCAAGGGTATTTGTGGATAAGTATGAACTGCCAACCCAAGCCCTTAGGTCACCCATGTTAGTAACCTCACCTGGAGCAGAGTATATGGCTAGTCTATGGTGTGATCGGTTACCATTAAGGATTGGTAACTATGTATTTCCCTCGGACCTAATAGTATTGGAATCTCAAGGATTGGATGTGATATTAGGCATGGATTGGTTATCGAAGTATGAAGGGAACATTGAATGCGCCAGTAAGTCAATTTTGCTTACGACGCCAGAAGGAAGAAGGATCAAGTATGTATCCCGGCATGTGCCGAAGAGGACTCAAGTAAATTCCTTATCAGGAGTTGTGCAGGAGGAAGTACCAGTGGTGAAGGATTTCCCTGACGTATTTCCAGAGGAGTTGCCAGGCATGCCACCGGATAGAGATATTGAGTTTTTGATTGAGCTTTTGCCAGGCACAGGGCCAATATCTAAGAGACCATACAGGATGCCTGCAAAGGATTTGGAGGAGATTAAGAAGCAGATTAAAGAGTTACTGGATAAAGGTTATATTCGCCCAAGTTCTTCGCCTTGGGGATCGCCAGTACTTCTAGTGGAGAAAAAGGATGGATCGTTAAGGATGGTTGTTGATTATCGAGGATTGAATGAAGTAACAATCAAGAACAAGTACCCACTACCGATGATCAATGATCTGTTTGATCGATTGCAAGGAGCTAAGGTATTTTCCAAGATCGATCTGCGATCAGGATACCATCAGTTGAAGATTCGAGAACAGGATATACCTAAGACGGCTTTTACCACCAGGTATGGGCTGTACGAGTATACCGTTATGTCATTTGGTCTGACTAACGCACCTGCCTATTTTATGAACATGATGAACAAAGTGTTTATGGAGTTTTTGGATAAGTTCATCGTAGTGTTCATTGATGATATTCTGGTTTACTCGAAGAATGAAGAGGAGCATAAGGAGCATTTGCGTTTGGTACTTGAGAAGCTTAGAGAACATCAGTTATATGCCAAGCTTAGCAAATGTGAGTTTTGGTTGAAGGAAGTTGGATTCCTCGGACACGTTATATCCGGAGAAGGTATAGCAGTAGATCCCACCAAGGTTGTCACTGTGACAAATTGGGAAGCACCAACAACAGTGGGAGAGATACGGAGTTTTCTTGGACTCGCGGGATACTACCGAAGATTTATTGAAAATTTCTCGAAGATTGCGAAGCCAATGACGGAATTGTTGAAGAAGGATACCAAGTTAAAATGGACTGAGGAATGTGAGGCCAATTTCCAGGAGTTGAAGAAACGTTTGGTTACATCACCAGTGTTGATTTTGCCGGATCACAACAAGGATTATGAGGTGTATTGCGACGCTTCACGTCGAGGACTTGGAGCAGTGCTTATGCAGGAGGGAAGAGTTGTTTCATATGCATCACGACAGCTTAAGCCTCATGAGTTGAATAATGCCACGCATGATTTGGAGTTAGCAGCCGTAGTGCATGCATTAAAGACTTGGAGACATTTTCTCATTGGAAACCATTGTGAAGTTTACACGAATCACAAGAGTTTGAAGTATACTCAGGCAAAGGAGATGGTTGGAGCTCATCAAGGATTATGACATGAGATTGCATTATCATCGCGGAAAGGCTAACGTAGTAGCCGATGCGTTGAGCCGTAAAAGCCATGTCAACACACTAATGACGGGAGATTTACCGAAGGAGTTAGCCGAGGACCTTCATGAGCTATGTTTGGAGATAGTTCCGAGAGGCTATGTAGTAGCATTGGAGATTCAGTCTACCTTGATGGATAAGATCAGAGAAGCTCAGAAGACTAACAAGGAGGTTGCCTCTATAAAGGAGAAGATGAGCAAAGGAAAAGCTAAAGGATTTCGTGAGGATGAGCACGATACCCTATGGTTTGAAGACCGTGTTTTTGTGCCCAATGACCCGGAGATTAGGAAGTTAATTTTGCAGGAGGCCCATGATTCACCATATTCGATTCACCTAGGAAATACCAAGATGTTGGATTTGAAGGATACTTTCTGGTGGACCGGAATGAAGAAGGATATTGCGGAGTATGTAGCAGTTTGTGATGTGTGTCAGAGAGTAAAGGCAGAGCATCAGAAGCCAGCAGGATTGTTACAGCCATTGCCAATACCCGAATGGAAGTGGGATAAGCTAGGCATGGATCTTATTGCAGGTTTTCCCAGAACTCATTCAGGCTATGACTTGATTTGGGTTGTAGTCGATCGTTTGACAAAGGTAGCTCATTTCATCCCAGTGAAGACTACTTACACCAGTGCTAAGTAGGCAAAGATATACATGACCAGGATCGTATGTCTGCATGGAGCTCCAAGGAGCATTGTATCAGATAGAGGAATCCAGTTTACCTCAAAGTTCTAGAATCAGTTGCACGAAACTTTGGGTACCAGGCTAGAGTTCAGTACAACTTTTCATCCGCAGACAGATGGACAGACCGAGAGAGTCAATCAGATTTTGGAGGATATGCTGAGAGCTTGTGCGCTAGATTATGGATCTAGTTGGGACGACAATTTGCCATATGCAGAGTTCTCTTACAATAACAATTATCAATCCAGTTTGAAGATGGCCCCTTTCAAAGCCTTGTACGGAAGGTGGTGCAGGACCCCATTGTCGTGGGATGAAGTTGGAGACCGCCAGTTGTTTGGACCGGATTTGATTAAGGAGTCTAAACAGAAGGTGAAATTGATTCACGACAGGCTCAAGGTAGCCTAGTCCAGGCAGAAGAGTTACGCATATTCTAAACGCCAGGAGACAGTTTACGAAGTCGGGGACCGAGTTTATCTTCGAGTATCTCCACTTCGAGGAGTTAAGCGATTTGGAGTTAAGGGAAAGTTAGTGCCACGTTTTGTAGGACCATACAAGGTTTTGGAGCATATGGGAGAAGTAGCCTACAAGTTGGAATTGCTCGAAGGATTGTCAGGAGTTCATGGTGTATTCCACGTTTCCCAGTTGAAGAAGTGTCACGCAGAGATGGCTGATATACCGCTAAGGGATACAGTGCCGCTAGAAGCGATTCAGTTGGATCGTGATTTGACCTATGAGGAGAAACCAATCAAGATTCTTGAGTATGCCAGCCGAGTCACCCAAAGCAAGGTTATCAAGTTTTGCAAAGTTCAGTGGAGCCACCACACCGAGGATGAAGCCACCTAGGAGCGAGAGGAAGATCTGCTGAAGGACCACCCTCACCTATTTTCTAGCCAACCCGAATCTCGAGGGCGAGATTCATCTTAAGGGGGCTAGGTTTGTAACATCCTAAATTTTCAATTTGGAATGTTATACATTAGATCATCACTGCATATCATATTTTATTTGCTATTGGGTTTTATCCTAAGAAATTCTACGCAACTCAAGGACCCTCGGAGAGAGTTGGGGATTTCGTTATTTTCATATTTGAGTTTTCTCAAATTTTGAAAATAGGATCATTTGATTTTATTTATTTTATCTTCAATTATTTCTATTATAAAAATATGAGAGAGGGAATAAAATGACTTTCCCAAAATAAAGAAATATTGAGGATTTAATAATAAAATCAAATAAGATTTTTTTGGAGTTTTGCTATTTTATTTGAATTTAGGAAAAATGCGCGTTTTTCAAAATTGCATTTAGGCCCCAAATAAATGTTCATCTTGTCCGGCTTGATTTTAGAAGTCGGGGAAAATTTATTTCGGGATTTTTGGAGTCCGTTTAGTATTTCTTTTCTTTGTTTTTTTGCGTGTAATTATTTAAAAAACGCGAACCGACTTTGGGCCGTGTTCGGCCAGGACTCCGTCCGGCCGGGCCTTTATAAGGCGCCACCCCCGAGCCCGTCAGCCCAAGCCGCGCCGCGCCAAAAACCCTAACCCTAGCCCTGATCCACCGCCGCCGCCGGACCCCGCCGCCCGAGCCGCCGCCGCCCGCGTCCCGCCACCCGCCGCCCGAGCCGCCGGACCCCGCCACCCCGTCCCGCCGACCCCGCCCCGCCGGAGCCGCCGCCGCCCCGCCGAGGTTGACCACCGCCCCGTCGCCGGCAGCTTTCCTCGAGAAAACCGTTCAGTTTTCCGTTTGGTTTTCGTTCGGTTTTTTTAGATCTGTTTTTTATTTATCGGTTTATTTCCGGTTTAGTTTATTTAGCGAGTGTTTGCTTGTTCGTTCTTTTTAACAGACGCGTTCTCCGTTTAGTTCCAGAAAATGAACGTTTGTTCGTTAATCTGTTCGTCGTTTTTCTTTTTCTCGGATTTTCCGCGATTATTTCTGATCGCGATTTCTGATCTGATTTTCGTTCTAGTATAACTTTTCGCTCGTTTATCGGAATCAGGCGATTCAATCGCCTGGAGTTTCGTCTCGAAACCCTCTTTCTGTTTAACCAACTCAAACAAGATTTTGCTTCTGTAAAATTTGATTTAGGTCCAAATTAGGAAACGAAGCTTATTTCTTTCGTCGTTCGACTTTCGTTGCTTCGTTCGATTTGATTCTTTTTGCAAACCGGAGTTCTTAAGTTGAACTTTCTGGTTAGATCTATTATTTGAGTTTTACCTGTGCATTAGATGAGTACTTATTGTATGCTTGTTTGTTTGCGATAGAGTACCCGAAGTGCGCCGCTTGCTACTTTTAATCTCTAGGTTTCGCGGATCATCAGCAAGGCAAGTAACACTTAGATCATATCTCTTTACCACCCAGTTTTTATTGCATTAGATCAATCCTCAAACATTGCATGATTAGGATCTAACTAAATTATGGGTTTTGGGAAGTAGATGAGGTAGTACCTATTTCCTATTTTGTTATCAAACCTTTGGGAGTTACTTCTACGTTTTCTTATATTGCCATGCTATGCTAGTAGACGTGGATTGGGTGAGTGTATCCATGACAGATGTGAGATTCATAAATTAATGGTTTATTTAAGGTGGCAACTTAAACACACATCTCGGTGGATTGAGGCACCCGGGTATTCCAGCGGTTGCCTGTTTTTCTTTATGGACCGCCACCCAAGCTCAAAGGGATCATGAGATTATTCATACTAGAAACTTCCGTGTGCAGCCACAAGCTACTATGGGCTCTAGCATAGTTGACTAAGTCATGCGAACTCTTATAGTGGTAGACTAGCAGATGTAGGGGATGTAGGTTGGTACTGTCTGCCCGATCATAAGGTGCTAGCACTTCTGAAAGACTATGTCTCGGTCATCCGTTTCTCAAACATCATGTAGTGCGAGAATCCCAACGAAGGAGATCGAGTCTTGTGGGGAAATGTGCGCAAACCTCTGCAGAGTGTATAAACTAATCATGGTTAGTCGTGTCCCCGGTTATGGACGTCTTGAGTATCTAGTACTTGGATTATCATGTGAATCTCATCATGTTACTTTAATTAATTTGTTGGGTTTTAATGTTGATGCTTAATTGGGATTGAGAGGATGTCTATCTTCTCAATGTTTAGCAACCACCATGATTGTTAAATAAAATTTATTCCTTTGCAGTAGGGAAAAATTGGCTTTATGCAAAAACTGTAACCACAGAGCTTTCCACCAGCCATATATGCATGTAGTATAGTTTTATTCTTTCATTACTCTCTATGTGTTACATTGCCAGCATATTCCATGTGCTGACCCGTTTTTGGGCTGCAACGTTCATGTTGCAGACTTTTCAGACGACGAGTAAGGTGCCTTTAGGTCGTGGTTCTATACTCAGTGATGCTGTTGGGGTTGATGGACTCGCTTATCTTCCAAGCCTTCCGTTGTTACTGTTGTTAGATGGCCTTAGCCATATTTATAGTAATACATTCTTTTTTGAGACATTCGATGTAATAAGTGTGTGATTGCTACGTTGTTATAAATCCTTCAAGTATTGTGCGTGTCAGCATTACTGATCTAGGGATGACACTGATGCACAGAGATCAGACTGGTTGAGGTCTGGTTGCTACATCTACATCAGAGGAATGGTGATGAACACCTATGCACTACCGGTGAACTCTACACAAGAACAATGGGGCACTACAGATCTGAAAGGAAGAAGTTTTGGCATACCTGAACACGGTGGGCGTGGCCGGAGTGTTTCTTGTGGACTCCGATGGCGATTGGAGCGGTGTTGCGGTCGTAGTTGACATGGCCGGAGAGCTCGAGGAGGCGCGGTGGAGCTTTGTTTGCAAGAGGCAGCACGCACGAGGAAGAAGATGGACGAGGAGGCGGCAATGGTAAAATTAAGTCATGGGGCCCCTTGTATGTATTTATAGATAGTAAGAAGTGGGAACGACAAGTGCGAAAATAAAGGCGGCATAGTAAATTTTGGATTGAAAGGAAGTTCGATTTTCAGGCCTATCAGATCCACTCACTAATTCATGATGATGTCATGCGTGAATTATGGTGGTCTAGTGATATGATGTCACAACAATTAAGAAGGGGTGTGAAATACTAAAGTGACAGAACATCACAAGCCGGCAGTATCTCGAAACCGGCTCAAAAATAAGCTGAAGGAGCAAAAGGGAGTTCTGGCTCATAAGAAGATGACCTGGACTTAATTCCAGTATGGAGTTTCACATGGATGAATCTAAGTTAACCTGGGGGCTAATGTTGGGGATATACCCCACGGTATGACCCGGCCAGGAATAACCCAGCCATCCTATGGTGGCTACTCATCAGGCTAGTTATGTGGGTCGTAATTCGAAGCCTAGGGGATGACTGAAAAAAGAGGCCGACTGATGGGACAGTATCTCGTAAGCCGGCCCAACAAGGAAGATGTAAGGAATTTCCCTTACTTGAAGGACAAATATAAGAAAGGAATAGATTAGGACACGGGTCATAGTACGACCCAGATTCTATTGTAACCTTGGGGCCTCAACCTATATATAAAGGGTAGCCCCTGAGGTAGAGAGGACTAAGTTACAAGCTCTCGAGTACTAGGCTAGCCAAGTCACACCCTTGTAATCGAGATCTAAAGCAATAATTAATCAAGCAGGAAGTAGGCTTCTACCTCTGCCGAGGGGGGCCGAACCTAGGTCCTAATCATGGATCACAATCACATGGATCACAATCATGTATGGCAGCTCATGTGATCATTGTATTAAAGAACAAGTAAGAGATATTTCCATCTAGTTGTTGTTATTAACCCATAGTCCTAGGAGGACTACTCACAGATAGGCATGGTGGCAGCAAGGATGACGAAGATGGCTGTGATGATGGATTTTCTCTCCGGCAAAGCACATGAACAGGCATCCAGATTGAATCTCCTGAGAAGGGAGATGAGGAGGAAGTGAAAAAAATCCTTGATAAATATGACGATAGGTTTTGAGGCAATACAAAGGTAGGCAGTGGAGTCGATCTCCATGGTCCCCACGCGACCCTGGCTCACGACCCACCTCCTAGATGTGTGGGCCCATTGTGTGGTAGACTGGTGACTCCTTCGGGCTCCCTGGTGCTTCCTAGCTCCGTCCTCGCTAGAAACATAGTGTCATAATTTAATTTATTTTTTGGAGCCCGAGAAAAGAATTTCCTGATAAACAAAAAAACAACAACCCACACTTGGCACTGAATTAATAGGTTAGTGTAGAAAAATAAAAAAATGGTGCCAAAACTATTCAAATAGGATATAAATATTGCATGAAATAAACAAAAATTATAGATACATCTGGGATGTATCACTCCTCTGCCTCCGCCATGGATATAGAGGTCGTCAGGCCCGCCGACCGCATCGTCGTACACCACACCCCTGGTGGCTATGGCTTTGTCCGCCATCAGCTCCTCCTTAGTTGCCTTCTCCCCCTCTTGGATCTCCACGAGGGCCATGAGGTCATCCTCCTACTCATCCAAACTCAGCTCTGGAGAACTGGGAGGTTGGTCCTCCGCAGTGTGAGTCGCCTGATAGGCTTCTGTGACACAGACTTTTGTTGCGATTTTGGTGCAGTGCTTCGATGTCAACATCTTGTGGTAGGTGCCTTCTCACATATGATCGTGAAGATGGACAATAGCGAGATCTTTTATGAGCGGCAGTGACTGAAGTGTAAGGAAGATGGGAAAATGGGACTGCTTGGGTTTGGGAGGGGGAGGGGGATGTCAACAAACTTTTAGAGCTGGAGTAGCCTCCTCAGGCGGCGCACTGGCCGGCTGAGCATGAATATGAGTGTAGGAAGGAAGCTGGTGAGCCTCCATGAATGTCGACCTAGGTGTAAAAAACGGGTGCTTGCCGGGGTTTTGGGTGCGGTTGGCGGTTCTTAGTCCGACGTGACGGATGTCCGGACTCCCTTAGATATCTCCCAATTTGGGGCTTGAATTGGGGATTTCGAACGCTCAGACTTGTTGGGCCGAATTTAGGAGGCTGCATTGAATACCTAAAAGTGTTCGAACATGTAGAGGAGGTTTGAGTGTCCACGTTGGAGATGCCATATTGCATATTGTTAGTCTAGTGCTAACCATAGTAGAATTTTGTTTTACTGTCTGATGCTGTTCTAATGGCTCGTGGTAACTCTTAACTAGGACAACCCTGTTGTGTATACTAGAACTCCTATGGCCATGTCTTCGTTTCATTTCTCCTAGAAATAGGTTTTCGCCCCAGTTTATAAATAAAGTCAAATGGCTGAATTGATACAAGGTGATGAAGAAATCCTCTTACAAAGCATATCAAAGATAAACCGACAATCTGGAGAGTAACGAAAGCACCATTAACTTAATGTCGTTCATGCGTACGGGAGTAGCCACACCCTATCAACAAGCATCTAAGACACTGACTATATAAGAAACCATGCCTCCTTGGGAAAGCACCGGACACTATTGTACCACAGACACCATTGTATCGTCATAGAGGGCCATCTGCCCTCTCGCTCTAGGTTGTGAACTCAGAGTCAGTGGTGGAGGCAGGAGGTGGCCAGCAAGGGCTCGGGTTCATGCCAACATGCATTTTCTCATTAGATGGTTGCTTAAGTCTGATATAACTGTGTATTAACTATCTATTTTAGTGGTATGGTCCTCCCCAACATAGATTAATATCATTTGACCCCAGTCAATTAAAATTTCTGGCTCCGCCACTGCTTAGAGTTGTTCTCAACACGTTGCTTGCAAAGCATGGTGAGAAGTAAATTCTGATAAATAACTCTTCGTCAACACCATCGAGGCTTTAGGACAAACGAAGTTGCATCACCCTTCGCCATCAAACACATCCAACATTGGCTATATTTGCATGCATTTACGTTCAGGAAACATACATACTTTGTTTTTCCTCATTCCGTTTCCGTTACCAGTGTATTATAATATAAACAAACTATCAAGGAAAAAAATCAATAAATCTCTTTAGATTTTCGTAAAATAACATCTTTATTCATCAATAATGTAGGCATACATTGTAAAAAGGTTAAATTTCACATTCACAAAAGTATTAATCCATAAAATATCATCTATAATGCAAGGTAATACGATTAAAAGATCTACATAAGAAAAGAATACTTAAAATTGAAATGATGTCCTCAGAAATGCTATTGCACAATAAAAACAAGGGACAATTCCATTTCTCCCCCTAACTTGAGCCACCACCTGGCATTTGCCCCTAATTTTCAGGTATGCTCAAAAATACCCCTCTTCCATCAAGTCACTTTATAGAGATGCCCTTGCCGTCCGGTCAAAGGGCTTTAACCGTCTAGTGAATAGTAACATGGTGAATAGTAAATTTGAAAAAATAACAAAAAATTCAAAAAAATCTAAAATTTTGTGGGATCGAAGATACTCAAGGGCGCAAGTGCGTGCAAATTTTCATGCTGTTTGGACATTCCAGGAACTCGTGGGAAAGGAAAAAATGTAAATCTATACGCTGTGAACAGTAAATTCAAAAAAAATAGCAAGAAAATTTTAAAAAGCATGAATTTTTCTAGCATCAAAGAGGCTTGGGTGCGCATGGCGCTTGCAATTTTTTTGATCAAATGACGTGCGAGGTGCTCTAGCAAAAAAAACAAAATAGTGCATTTTTCAGAGTTTTTTTCTGCGCCAAATATATATTTTTTTCTCCACGAGCTCCTACAGTGTCGAAACACAACAAAAATTTGCACGCACCTTGTGCACCCCAGCCTCTTTGATGCCAAATTTTTTCATATTTTTTTGAATTTTCTTACTATTTTTTTGAATTTACTATTCACATCGTACATTTTAAAGTTTTTTCTTTGACACGAGCTCCTGGAATGTCTAAACTGTGCCAAAATTTGTACGCACCTTGCTCCCTTGAGTATCTTCGATGCCACAAAATTTCAGATTTTTTCGATTTTTTTTGCTATTTTTTCGAATTTATTGTTCACCATGTTACTGTTCACCAGACTGTCAAACCCCTTTGACCGGATGGTAACGACACAAAAGGACATTTCTGTAAGGTGACTTAACGAAAGAGGGGTATTTTTGAGCATACCTGAAAATTAGGGGCAAATGCCAGGTGGTGGCTCAAGTTAGGGGGAGAAACGAAATTGTCCCTAAAAACAATGCCAAACAAAATCATCATTTTTGAGGTATTAACTTGTAAATGCTGGCCCGATAGCGCATCCTCCCGGATATTCGGTACTAATAAGCATATCTGTCGCCGAGAATGGAGCACTGAAAACATAAACTATAACTACTGAAGTAACAAAGCCTTATCTATCTATCTATCTCAGGCTAGGTACTATCTATCTAAAGCTAGGTACGTCCATATAACTTTTGGTTACCAATAATTTGAGTAGGGACAAACATATGCTTTGTGAAATCCATGAAAAGTGTTTCCTAAAAGCGCCAGAGCACTCAAGTATTCAAATAAAAAGTACATTTTGAATAGGAACCAAACTCTTATCCTATCGTGCGATATACTCGTGTTATTTGCAGGTCCAGTTGTTCCCACTTACTAAGGAGGGTAAAAGGGCGTCTTAAAATAATGCAATTGTACATTTTGAAGTGTGCTTTGAGAGAACAAAGCTCAGTTTAATATACTCCCTCCGTCCGAAAATACTTGTCTTATAAATGATTGTATCTATACTTATTTTAATTATAGACGCATCCATTTTATCCATTTATAGGATAAGTATTTCCGGACGAAGAGAGTATTATTTTGTGGCTGCGCATATGTACATAGAGCATTGTGCGTTTGTTCTACTAAGCTAGTAAAAAAAAATTGAAAGATCCAGCGAAATTGTTGGCTTCATTGATTTAGCAGATAGGAGAATACAAAGGTTTGATCAAAACGATCAGAGAAGGAAAAAAAGAGGGGAGGGATGGCCATGCGACCAGCTACCCCTCCTGGGTACTACTGAGCTAATTTTCTCCCAACAGTTCCCCGAATGGGGTCTCTAATTTCTTGGCTCCTGCTAGTCTTCATTGCTTCAAATTGTAGCTGATTTCTAGTAAATTTGAAGTCGTTACCCACGCGGCCTCGGTTCCTAAATTCCTAGCGGCTAAAGGTACTTTGGTTTCGGAATCAAGTTGTTACGAGTGGAGGGTGAACCGCTGATGTGGAAAGGCTGACCTTTTTCCTTTGTGTAAGACGTCTAAAAATATCTCTGGTAATGCCACATCAAAATGAGATAAATTATCCCTTCGACACAACGCATTGCACACTAAGTGTTTTTTTAAACCGCCCTCTCAGCATTTATTTTTCGGGGGAAATCTGATCTATTCATCAACTTCAAGATAGTACTCCTTCCATTCCAAAATATAGTGCGCCCGCGCTTTTCCAGGTTCAACTTTGACTATAAATTTAACCAACGAGACCGACTGCGGTGGAAGAAAAAATTATATAATTGAAAACTTCTTTTGAATACGAATTCACTGGTATAACTTTTGCTCCCGTCGTAGTCGATCTCGTTGATTAAATTTATGGTTCAAAGTTGAAGCACGGGAATAGAGGAAGCATCATATTTGGAAATGAAGGGAGTAAGAAGAACACAAAAGGTAAAAAGTACATCCAGATCTGTAGACCACCTAGCGAGGACTACAAGCCCTGGAGCGAGCCGAAGGCGCACCGCTGTCATCGCCCCTCCGTTATCGGAGCCGGACAAATATTGTTATAGTAGACAGTTGGGAAGTCGTCGTGTTAAGACCTCATATGACCAGTGCAACAGAATTGCAACCGCGGCCGATGAAGAAAAGTGTAAACTGAAAGGATCCAAACTATAGACACATGAACACAGACGGACAATGACTGGATCCACCGAAGAAAAACGCCGACAGAATTCCACTAGATCTGTCTGAGACAAACCTCGCCACACCCTCCGATGATGCTAGAAGCACCATCTAGACATGGGTCGGGCGGGAAGAATTTTATTCCATCTTTAGAGAGCCATCGCCGCCTTGCCTCTCCGAGTAGGACACAAACCCTAACAAACTTTAAAAAATCCAAAACGAAGCCCTCTTGCAGGCAATGGGCGAGATTCACCACGCGTCCATGGCCTTAAGACCAAAGGAGACAAGGTAGATCGGCGACGACGCTGGCAAGAGGCACGAAAAAACCTAGCGCTTGTTGCCCTTGCGTATAAACACAAAGAGGTAGGCCTCGTCCGCATGTCTGTCGCTGCCCTCACGGCATTTCTTAATTAACAAGCGGAATCACATCCGATTCTACAAAGTTAATCAGAAAAGCATGTATTACATCAAAAGAACAAGAATCAACATCAATACTAAGGGCATCTCCAACGTCGACCCTCAAACCGCCTGCATCCGTCTGAACCATGCTATTAGGACCATAAGAGACAAGGTAGATCAAAGACGGCGCTGGCAGGAGGTACAAGAAACTCTAGCGCTTGCTGCCCTTGCGCACAAACGCGAAGAGGTACACCTCGTCCGCATGTCAGTCGTCGCCTCTCGGCATTTCTTAATTAACAAGTAGAATCACATCTGATTGTACAAAGTTAATCAGAAAAGCATGTATTACATCAAAAGAACAACAATCGACATCGAGACTAAGGGAATCTCCAACGTCGACCTTCAAACCGCCCGCACCCGTCCGAACCACGCTATCAGGACCACACAAGCCATCCAACGCGGTCCTGTATCGGTCCGCGACACTCTCTGGACCACGGTTTTCCCGGAAACCAGAACCAAACATGGGGGAGGGGAGTTTGCGGGAGTCCGGACACGCAACACTTTGACTCCCCTGACCCACCCAAAAGGAAGGTGGATCCCGCGCTTTTGTAGCAACCCACACCGATTCTACGGCAAAATCCCGCACTCTCTTCTTCCATCCCCCGCCGCTCTCCACCCAATTCCCACTCTTTTCACCCACCCTCTCCTTCCTTTCGCCGCCGACACATTGAACCGTCGGAGAACCTATCGGAGATGGAGGTGTCAGAGGTGCCTGAGAATCCGGGCATCCCGCTCGCCTGAAGATCAGCTCGGCTACGCGGGAAACTCGTCGTGTCAAAGTGAAGGCTGGAAAGGAGGACAAGCTCATGAAGCGGTTGGCGGCCGGTGGGCCTGGAGGTGGCATTGGGCATGGTGGTCATGGCGGGTGTGGCAAATGTCACACAGGTGCGCCCACATTACAGACAGCGCCGGAACCGGAGCATTACAAGCCTCCGTACTACTACGCCGCCAAGCATCTTGGAACCCCCGTCGATAAGGTGCCTTACATCGTCAACATAAATGCGGCACCACTCTTCTTCGAGTATTCTTTGTTGCAGCTCGTATGGGCACGGACGGCAGGTGGGGAGCAGATGGGTGCCCGCATGTTGTTCGCTACAACGCCTAGAGCAGGAGAGCCAACGTACAATGACCAGGATAGGGAGACGCTCGACATCATCCTGACAGAGGCGATGGAGGAGGAGGATGTGGCTATGAGGACGGGCAGGTGGAAGACTTGGATCCCACTCAGTCCTACACCCAGTTGGGCATGTAGCAGTCTGTTATTTCTCCAACGTATCTATAATTTTTTTTATTGTTTCATGCCATTATACTACTATTTCACATACTTTTGGCAACAATTTATATTATTTTGGGGACTATCATATTAATCCAATGGTGAGTGCCATTTTCTGTTTTCTTTTGCATGTTTTGTATTTCGCAATAAATCCATATCGAACAAAGTCCAAACGCGATAAAATTTCACGGTATTTTTTTATGGAATATATGAGAATTTTTGCGGCAAGAATCAATGCCAAGGGGGGACCATGGGATCCACAAGCTCAGGGGCACGCCCACCCCCTGGGGCATGCCAGGAAAGCTTGTGGCCTCCTCAAAAGCTGGTTAGAGCTATCCTTCGGGCACAAGGAAGCTAATATCTGGAAAAAAATCATGTTAAAATTTTAGCTGGATCGGAGTTATAGATCTTTGGATATTTAAAACATGGTGTTCGGCCAGAATACAGGAACACGAAACAGAGAAGAGAATAGAGAGATAGATCCAATCTAGAGGGGCTCCCGCTTCTCGGGGGCCATGGCGGAGAAGGACTAGAGGGAGAATCCTTCTTCCATGTAGGGGGAAGGTCAAGCAAGAAGAAGGAGGAGGGACCTCTCCCCCTCTCTCCCAGTTGCGCCGGAGTACCGATCGGGGGAACCATCATGGCAGCGATCTACTCCAACAACTCTGCAGTCTTCATCAACACCTCCATCACCTTCCCCCATCTATACTCAACGGTCCACTCTCCCACAACCCATTGTACCCCCTACTTAAACATGGTGCTTTATGCCATCCTATGATGTTTGAGTAGATTTGTTTTGTCCTATGGGTTGATTGATGATCGTGATTGGTTTGAGTTGCATGTTTTATTTTGGTGTTGTCCTATGGTGCCCTTCATGTTGGGCACACGTGTGGGATTCCCGCTGTAGGGTGTTGCAATATGTTCATGATTCGCTTACAGTGGGTTGCGAGAGTGACAAAAGTTTAAACCTGAGTAAGGGGGTTGTTGCGAATTGGATCAAAGGGGACTCTTAATGCTATGGTTGGATTTTACCTTAATGAATCTTTAGTAGTTATTGATGCTTGCTATGGTTCCAATGATAAGTATATATGATCCAAGAATAGAAAGTATGTTAGGTTATGCCTCTCCCTCACATAAAACTGAAATAATAATTACTGATCTAGATATCAATTGCATAGGGACAATCTCTCTCATTGTTCTCCAAAAAGCTCTCTACTAAACAACTAATTATTTATTATCTCGCAAAGTAGTTCTAGTTTTATTCTTCTTCTAGGTAAAGCAAACGTTAGTGTATGTAGAGTTGTATCGATGGTCGATAGAACTTGCAGAGAATATAAATTCTAAATTTAGCTCCTCGTTGGGTTCAACACTCTTACTTATCAACAAAGGCTACAAACGATCCTATATACTTGTGGGTTATCAAGACCTTTTTTGGCGCCGTTTCCAGGGAGCAATAGCATGGGGTGAATATTCTCGTGTGCGCTTGTTGGCTTTATCTCTAAGTAGATTTTATTTTCTGTGCCAAGTTGTTTTATATCTTCGGTTGTGGATATGGAACACAAAACAACAACAACAAAATTAGTTGTACTTGCTACTCATGGAGATGGGGAACCTTCTAAAACCCTCGATGTTGGTTATGTGGAAAAGATTCGCATGCTCTCAGCATGGTCACCACTAGCATTGGCTATGCCAGTGGGTTTTGGCTGTGGCCATGATGTCTAGGGGTTTGTAAAAAGTGTTTTGAGACTATTTGTGTGGAGTTAAGGGTCTTGGGAGGTTTAGTTGTGAGTTGAGCATCCATCTAGGTTTGTGTCAGCAAGTGTTTGATGCTTTCCATTTAAATTTGGCTTGGCCAAACATGATGAAATTGGTTGTGGTAGTGTTTGGGATGATGGTGAGTATGTATGCAAAGTTTGGTGGCTAATTGATCAGTGTAGCTGGTACTTCCTTTGTAACTTAGCTTGCTGGTCAGTAGGCTTTGGGAGCTTGCTGTGCTCAAATGGATGGGCCAGTTGGTCTAAATTTTTGTGTAGGATTGTCTTACATGAGTGTGCACATGCATGTAAATTTTGGTGGCAAGTGGATGATCCTAAATGGTACTTCCTATACAACTTGGCAATTTGTATAGAAACTTGGGGAGGGTGTTGTGGTCATATGATGTGTGTAATGAAACTAAATTTTGGTGGAGGCTAGTCATATATGATGGATAACATGCATGCAAAATTTGAGGCCATTTGGGTGAGTGTAGCTAGCACTTCCTTTACAAAGTGAAATTTTGTACAAAACTTGGAGATGATGGTGAGCTCCAATAGTCTGATGGAAATTGATGAAAGTGGAGTGGCATTGGTGTTTTGTCGAGTTTAATCATCACGACAAATTTGGGCTCAAGTGGGTGGATGAAAAATATACTTCCTTCACAACATGGCTAGGTGGATGCAATCTTTGGGAAAATTGCGGAGGAATCTATTACTGTTGGATGTGGCTCAAATTTGGCGGTAATGCATGATATGATCTTATGGTTGTGTATGCAAAGTATGAGCTTCATAGGATGAAGTTACAATGTACTTTCTTTGCAATTTGACAGATCTAGCAGAAACTTAAGAGGGGTGCTCTGATCAAAACTTGACTTGGGTGTTATGGGTACACAAACAAGGGTGTATGTTTCCCCTGACTTGGGCATGGATAGTGAACCTCTAGCCCGGCAGCACCAAGCGACCAATACAAGGCCAAGCAGAAGAGATAACACTTTGAGAAATCAAAGGGCGGATCAAGAAGATCAAGACAAGCCAAAAGGGCAAGATATCACTAAGGGAAAACCTCCCTTGTCACGCAGGCGAGCCTGGCCAGGTCGAGGCCACTCTAAGGACAAGTCACAAGACTTCCCCGACAAGGGTTGCCGGGACGCTAGCGGCCTGCTTCCCCACCAAGGCTCCACTACTCCACCTCACAGCGACGCAAGTCACTTATCGGTGCGGTGTTGAGCCCCCAAGTGAATAAGTGGATGTCAGTTGGCACGTGGCAACCATTTCTAAGGAAGATCACCCCTAAATGACACCCATCCATGGGTGTGTCATGCAGGAAGGCGAAAAGGTGGCAGAATGGCACGGCAAGGCTTGCCTGGCTACATCCATGATGTGACACTAAGCGGTGCATTCAATGCACCTTGTCATGTCTGCAGATTTAGGTATGATAGCATTGTGGCTATCTAATCACTGGATAATGACTGTTCTACCATTGTGGTAACCCATTGACCTATAAAAGGAGGGCCATGGCAACCTTAGAAAGAACTCGGACCTTTGTACACTCATTCACGCATAGCTGCTCTCGTCCCGAGGTGACCTTGCCGGGCTTGGGCGTCACATCTCCACTATGGTCCTCTCATCAATCCACCAAAGCAGGAGTAGGGTTTTACGCCTCGCGGTGGCCTGAACCTGGGTAAAATTGCCTGAGTCACCATTGTTGTGCTACTCTACGACCTCCGCTCTTTGTGCAACATGCCCTTCCCCCTTGCCGAGTGATAACCCACAAGTATAGGGGATCGCAACAGTTTTTGAGGGTAGAGTATTCAACCCAAATTTATTGATTCAACACAAGGGGAGCTAAAGAATATTCTCAAGTATTAACAATTGAGTAGTCAATTCAACTGCACCCGAAAGACTTAATATCTGCAGCAAAGTATTTAGTAGCAAAGTAATATGGAAATAGCGATAACGGTGGCAAAAGTAACAGTATTGGTTTTGTAGTGATTGTAACAGTGGCAACGGAAAAGTAACTAAGCAAAGATAAATATGTGAAAAGCTCGTAGGCATTGGATCAGTGATGGATAATTATGTCGGATGTGATTCCTCATGCAACAGTTATAACATAGGGTGACATAGAACTAGCTCCAGTTCATCAATGTAATGTAGGCATGTATTCCGAATATAGTCATGCGTGCTTATGGAAAAGAACTTGCATGACATCTTTTGTCCTACCCTCCCGTGGCAGCGGGGTCCTATTGGAAACTAAGGGATATTAAGGCCTCCTTTTAATAGAGTACCGGAACAAAGCATTAGCACTTAGTGAATACATGAACTCCTCAAACTATAGTCATCGTCGGTAATTGTCCCGATTATTGTCACTTCGGGGTTAACGGATCATAACATATAGTAGGTGACTATTGACTTGCAAAATGGGATCAAGGACTCGCATATATTCATGAAAACATAATAGGTTCAGATCTGAAATCATGGCACTCGGGCCCTAGTGACAAGCATTAAGCATAGCAAAGTCATAGCAACATCAATCTCAGAACATAATGGATACTAGGGATCAAACCCTAACAAAACTAACTCGATTACATGATAAATCTCATCCAACCCATCACCGTCCAGCAAGCCCATGATGGAATTACTCACGCACGGCGGTGAGCATCATGAAATTGGTGATGGAGGAAGGTTGATGATGATGATGATGGCGATGGATTCCCCTCTCCGGAGCTCCGGACGGACTCCAGATCAGCCCTCCCGAGAGAGATTAGGGCTTGGCGGCGGCTTCGTATCGTAAAACGCGATGAATCCTTTTCCCTGATTTTTTTCTCCCCGAACGTGAATATATAGAGTTGGAGTTGAGGTCGGTGGAGCATCAGGGGGCCCATGAGACAGGGGGTGGGCGCGCCCCCACCCTCGTGGATAGGGTGTGGGCCCCCTTATGTTGATTCTTTCGCTGATATTTTTTATGTATTCCAAAAATATTCTCCATGAAGTTTCAGGTCATTCCGAGAACTTTTATTTCTGCACAAAAATAACACCATGGTAATTCTGCTAAAAACAGCGTCAATCCGGGTTAGTTCCATTCAAATCATGCAAGTTAGAGTCCAAAACAAGGTCAAAAGTGTTTGGAAAAGTAGATACGATGGAGACATATCACCGAACCACAAAGGGGTCGATGGCCCCATAGGTGATTGTGTTATACCACAACATCTTTGGCGCGCCAGGTAGGTGGAAGCGCTTGTGCAAATCTAAGGTCATAAGCAGCGCGTCAATCCTCATCACCGTCTTCTTCATCAAATGGCTTCATCATCCATGGCGCCCAAGAAAAAGTGCAGCGCAATGGTTCGAGAAGGAAGCAACATCGCTCCTCCACCCGTTTCGCCCGGTTCTAGTCACCAATTTCCGCCGCGGCTGCAGCAGCCATGGAAGTAGCGGATGATGGCGGCACAGTGACCCTGAACAGCTCAACAGCATGGCCGCCATGCGACCCCTGTTCGGTAATAAGGGAAAGGTAATAAGGTACATGGTTTCTTCCTCCACCATTTTCACTTGCCAATGATTAAGCCACATCGAGTTTTAGTGTCGTAAATGCCGATGAGCCAGCGCAAAACTCGGTCCAGCATTTGCCCTGATAAGGGGAAATCCTGAGTAGAGCATCGACGTGAATCCGTTGGTTGATGCCCTGGCAAACATGGTCTGGCAAGGCCGTCCGCGTCAGCGTGACTCTCGTGCCAACTGTCGTAAGATCGTTGAAAGTGTAAGGGGAAGGGGAGAAAAACCAGTCTTACCTTGCACCATATTTCGTCGTCCACGAGAGATCTGTGATCCCTTCCGGCCCTTGCCAGAGATCCAACAGCAACAAACAAAGCGCCATCCTCCCAAGGCATGTGGACGTGACAATTGACCGCGACCAGAGTAGGAGATAAGTGTGAATGAAAGCTAAGTTAACCTGTCCATTAATTTTCTCTCTAGAGTTCGCATTTTCTTACCCCTCGGATAACCAAGGTATCCCGTATGGGAAAATCTTTCATGTGATGGCACCTTGCCAGATTTTTATGTGCCCCCGCTCTGTTTCGAGCCTGCTCACGGAGCGGGCAGCTACATCAAAGACGCCTAAGGAAAAACCTATCGGGGTGTGTTGATACAGAGCATCCTACGATCGTCCCCATGTCCAGTTCGACCACTCCCCATGACCCAAGGATACACAAGATGAGACCTCGACTATACGCCATTGGACGCAAGGTGAACTCGCTCCTCCCCGAACCATCACTTTCCACATGTGAGACATGGTACTACCTCAAATATATGTGCTATGCATGACCAGGAACAAAGAGGAAGGCCATGGACAAGACGGCGAGGACATCAAGCATGAGGAACAAAAGAAAGGGCTGACAGCAAATCACAGTCACTGGATGACCGGTCCTTACCGGACGTCCGATACCTGGAGGTTCAGCCTGCCAGATCAGCTACAGCCGAGGGACTCTACAGCGCGCGGACGACCGCCAGATATCGGACGTCCGACGACCATCAGCCACCGAATGACCGACAACGTCCGGAAATCCGACGAGGCCTAACTCGAGCCAAAACGTCGGACGTCCGACAAGTACCGGACGACCGGACCCTCGCGAGCCACCGAACGTCCGGTACCCGTCGGACGACCGACGCATGTCTGTGCCCAGAGTATCGGGCCAAGGCTCATGTATCCCCCACTTACCCTTTTGTGGCCCTAGACTATATATACTCCTCCACCTCCTCCTAGTTAGGGTTATCATTATGTTAGCTCATATGTGAGATAGAGCTTAGCTCATCCATCTGTATCTACTCCATTGTGAGGGACCTGGCACCTCTTCGGAGAAGATCCATCTTGGATTCAAGACCCCTAACAGGAAGACATCAAGACCTCCTCACGGAGAAGAACCGGCTACCTATGTATCGTCCTTTGTTGGATTCAGATTGTGTATCTCTTTATGTTTCGGGGATCTAGCACAAGTGTGACCGGATCGTGTTGGTTTGAGTGTCCCTCTTGTGTCTCCTTTTGTGATTTCCCCTTGTGTTCTTCGTGTTTCTTGTTGGGATCCGCTCCTTTCGTGAAAGATCGGCCGTATAGGGTTCCATCCTATATCATCTTGGTATCAAGGCCACGTTGATCATGAATTTGGAGCCTCTACCCCTCTTTTTCTAGCTTGATTTTGTTGTGTTATTCCCCAATTTCAAAAATCCCCACCAAAAATAGCTTCAATTTTTTTGTGATTTGTTGGTTTGATGATGTTTTGTTAATTTTGATCCATGTATTTGCTTGATTTCAAGTGGATCTAGCATTTCCCTAAATTTCCCTATCTTTCATCCACGAAATCTCCTCAATTTTGACCCCAAAATTCCCAAATTCCGCCCAAAATCGCATCCCGGAGCTCAAATCCTGCGTTGACCCGACCCACTGGACGTCCGACCTTTAACGGACGACCGAAATACCTAACCCGAGCTGAATCAGTGGATTTCCGACCCGACCGGACGTCCGACGAACGGACATCCATCCATTTCCGGACGTCCGCTACCTATAGATATTAACTTCGGCTGATTTTTGTTTCGGCCATAACTAATTCATCCGAACTCCGATTTTGACGTTCTTTAGCTCGTTTTGAAGATCTTGACATTCCCCTTCCCACAAAAATACTTCCAACATCATTTGACAACATAAATTTTTTGGAACTTTGGCATCTTTGCCTAGGGCCTCCATCGTAACTTCCGCAAAACCACCATAGCCTTCCGCAACCTAACCAATTTTGTTCCCCCGCGCATTAGTGGTTGTTTGAGTTGTGATTTGAGTCTCCTAAGATGTTTAGGCTAATTAGGAACGGTTGGTTCTTCGTCAACCACCACCAAAACTTCCGATAGGCTTACCCACCATACAGTTCTGCCACCCCAACTTAACCCATTTTTTTGTGTTGTGAGTTGTGTCTCCTAAGGTGTTTCGGCTACTTAGGGACGTGCTTTCAACTTCGACTCCGTGTATAGCCCACCATACCCTTCCACTAGCATAACCCATTTTGACCGGGTTTCCACCAATACTTTCGCAACCAACACCGCATTCCCGCTACCACCATTTTGACATTTTCCTTTGAGATTTTGAGTTCGCGGTTTTTCCGTTTCCTAAGGTGTTTCGGCTAATTAGGAATGGTTCTACATCAAGAACACCGCCACTCATCATCGCCAAGGACGGTAACCTCGGCGACACCATTGTACATTCTCCTTGCAAATGCATTGATAACCCCTAGCCTATTTGCGTCACTTGCCTATCAAGACTAGCCTTTGAATATTGCCGGCAACATTACTTGTGCACATTAGTGATCATCGATCTACACCATCCATTGCATACATACTATACCATATCGGTATCATCTTGGTATCATATCATCTCGTGTGCCTCAAGTTTGTTCCCGCATATATACAATTGCTATCTTGGTTTGTGCATTGTGCAAAAGTGACCATACACAAAAAAAAAGAATAAGCTTTTAAGCAAAAGAGAAAGAGAAAAGAGCTTGTAAGCAATAGCCATAGCATCATACCACATTGCATATAAGATTGTCATATCCGATCATCTTGGATCATCGTGTGATAAACACCGGGAACATCATACATATATAGCATACTTGGGATAGAAAGTTGATACATTTTGCATATCATAGGTTGTGCACTAGTGTTGTATCCGCTATAGAGCAATCATGCTAGCGTCTCTCTTGAGTTGTGCAACACGAGCATTTTTCATGGATTCCACATTTTTTGCTCATTCCTTGGTTGCATGACCCCATTTATCTATCCATGTGTGCGTTTTCATGTGCCACATATTGCTATTGGTCTACTTGCTTCACTTGCGAATTTGTGAATCTCTTTCAACATTATTGACTCTTGCTAACATTTTGCATCACATTTTTGTGCCACTATCCTCACCGAGCTCCACCATAAGCCTCACTTGTGTAGGTGTGAGAAATTGACGAGATCGGTACCAATTGTGCTATTTCCTTGTTACATCATTGAGTGATCATTGATCCATTTTCAACATCGGTTAAGGTACATTTGGTATAGTTCTCTCATTTCTTCCACTCATATTTGCTCGAGTCTTGTGATGGATAGGAAAGGAGTTTCATCTCCGGTCTTCGACAACAACAACGGCGCGAACAACTACATCACCAAAACGTACATCTTCGGACTACAACATGAAATTCAAGGCGCACAATCAAGATTGCGAGAGTGCATCGAGAACCTCTCCATCGACATACGACAATCTGAAGCAAGGAAAAGGGACTACATCGACACCAAATTTGACGAGCTAAAGGAACAACTACGAGACATGGTGGCCGACTACAAGTCTTCTTCCCCTTCATCATCCTCAAGGCGACGACGAGCAAGTCGACCATCTTCGGAGCACCCATGCGACACAAGCACAAGTCGTCCATGTCCACATGTACATGGAGACCACCATCACATTCGTGATACAAATTGTCATGAAGGGCAAGTCACCTCCAAGCATCATGTGCACGATGACGACGAACGACATCTACTACGAGCTCAAGTACGACAACGACACCATCATCATGAAGATGCCCGACACACGCAAACCTACAAGTCCCAACAAGCTCTACATCAAGCTACGGCCAAACTTCATGAGCATATGAGAAGACCGCGAGACAAGCACCACCAAGAGGAAGCTACGGCTACTACCACCACCACTTAGGCATCTTCCCTAAGTGTTATCAAGGCATCTTCACCTTTGGACGTACGGCATCTTCGCCTACTTCCCGTGAGTTCACCTACATCGACATCTTCAACAATGAGGCGACCACCTACAAGCGAGGGCGACACTTCCATCTTCGAAAACCCCTCAAGAAAGATGGCCGAGCATGGGAAATTCCCTTCGTTCATGGAGACGAGCTACGAGGTGCCACATCATATGGGCCTCCAACAACAAGACGATGACAAGAAGGTTGAGCAAGGGCCATCCCCTTCGACCACGTCGATGAGCACGAACCTCTTCAACAACACGAATACGATGCCCATATTGGAATCATACAACGAGTCAAGCTACGAGACCACACATGAGACCTTATCTTTGGTCTTAGAGGAGAGTGATGATGTGCCATCTTCGGCCTTCATCCACGGCTACGACTACGACATGATTGAGCATGGAAACATTTGCACCTACATCTCTCTGACACCCATATATGACGAGATGCCCCAATTTCCATGTGAGGAGAGCCACCACCCCACGAGTGACATGAGTGACTCCACCATATATGAAATTTAGTGCATTTCCTATGAAAGGATGAGTGTGACCACCGCTAGCCCCACACATGAGAGCATGCCACACATCCTCTCTGATGTTGAGAGCCATTTGAGTGACTCCACCAACCATATGAGCGAGAGCATCATACCGGGAGTGAGTGAGCCACAACACTTAGTGAGTGAGGTACTTGAGACGGCATGTGAGGCCACTATGATTTCTAACAACTTAACCTATCCTCCGAGTGTGTTTTCTTCTTTGGTGCTAGGTCTCCTACATGACAAAATGCCTACCCTCGACGAGTCCATACCTCCAACAACGACGATGGCCATGGTGGACGATGATGCACCCCCACATGGTTCCATCAACATGAAGATGATCACGACTTGGTCTTCGACACCTGACCTACAACACATGAGAGATGCTCCAAAAGGTACCATAGGTGATGGTGCTTCTCTTGTCCCACTAGTGGACTATATTACCAATGATTGATTGCATGATGTTGACACACCTATTACCATGCTTCATGCTAGTGTGACTTACTCATGTCATGACTTACCAATTTATGATGAATATGATGGTGAGCATGTTGAGTTGCCTAGTTGTGATGCTATGCTCCATAGGATATCATGTAAAAATTCTATTGGTCACTTCATGTTTGACAATCCATTGAGCTTGTCATATGATATGAGTGAGATCTCCCATATTGCATCATTTCAATCTCAACATAGTAACTATGCATGCCCCATTAAAATAAATCCCATCCGTACTTATGGCAGAAATGACGAGATGATGGTCATTCGCTTTTGTTTTTCATGTGATGATATTGCCATGCTTCCTTTACATGATTTGTGCAATTCATCTCCTATACCATGCCATGATCACATAGAACCAAACATGCATTGTTTTGTATGTTGTCAATATTCTCCGTGTGATGTTTCCCTTAATGCTCATGAGGAGACCCCCATAGTTTCCTCATACATATTAGGAGCTTTTGATGCATTCCATACTTTGCATGATTCCCATAATTGCGTGCACCATATGCATTCCATGAATAACAATGCTCTACATATTTCTCATGATGCATTACATAATTTGAGTCTCCATTATGCAATACATAATAACAAACCTCTCATGATGGATGGCATGTTTCTATATCAGGCATCTCATTTATTTGAGCATTGGATATTTTGTGCTAACCAACACAAGCACGTGCACATCATAATGGATGATGTGTACATATACCACACACACACACAATTTTACCTTTGTCTTTGTTTTGTGTAGGTACTCATGTATACTCGTCAACCTCTCAATCCCAAGAGTTGACGAAATGAGCTCTTGAGAGCAAAGATGACTTGGGATCCCGTGAACTATCATTACCACCGTTCTCTTCGCGCAATGACTTCACGCATTCCTTTTACTTGGCTCTCACATGGCTATGGGCTATATATCACTTGTCACATTATGCCCATTTTACCATGTTCACTTTGCATGTTATGCTTGCTTCTATGCCTTTGCCATGCAATTGTGACCCTCGCTTGCATCTACCCATGATTCACCATTTTACTACTCATATGTGTATTTGCATGCTTGGTGGAGATCCTTGTTGCTATTGCCATGTTTATCATGTGCCTCATGCTATTGATGCTTGTTGTGTTGGGAGAGTCATGATGTTCCATTGCTATTTACATAGGACTTCTTGCTAACACCATGAACTTACTTTGCGCATATCTTCCTTTCATGCTTGTGCTATGTCGTGTGAATTATTCATGCACACTATTTGCACCTATGACATGCTTGCCATGATCCCTTCTAGTACATTGCATCTTTGCACTACTAGCTTGCTTGACTTTTCACTATGATTGCTTGCTTTGTCACATCACCCATGTTCCACTATTACTTGCTTTCTTGGGTTGATGACATATATGTTCATGCCTCTCACATGATATATCATGTTCATTGTCGCTTGCCTCCAATTGTTGCATCTATGCTTATTGATCTTGGAGACTTGGACATATTACTTGTGATGCATGCTTATTTGATTGAGCCTATTGTATTTGGTTGTTCTCGCATCATATGCCTCCATACTATTAAATTCTCCCTTGTCCCTTCCAATGATGAGCATGATGCATACACTTGTTGGGTATCTTACCACATGAATGATAGGTTTTGCACTTCCGCTAACCTCATTTGTTTTTCCGAGTGTTTGTCATGTTCTTTCGTTTTGAAGGATTCACAAGGTGGTACCACCACGAGACAACGTGGTCATGTGAAGGCATACATCCTTGAGACATTTCTAAAGGTGACCTCCTTCCCTTTGAGCCACCCTCACATACGTATATTGGATGGGTCATCCTTTCATTGTTGTTTCCTTCTTGTTGTCTACATGATACATCTCCCGAACGGAGGAGCAACATTGAAGATTGGCTTTATGGACCTTCACATTGAGGAGCGCTCGAACTTATTGGATGCACCTTTGAACCTCCACTCATGCCACGACATCGAGCATTGTCCATCCACGACAAACATTTCCATGGTGATGAGGATCACGACCCGAGGTCGGATCTTTTCCAAGGGGGGAGACGACGTGGAGCATCCTACGATCATCGCCATGTCCACTTCGACAACTCCCCATGACCCAAGGATACATAAGATGAGACCTCGACTATACTCCATTGGACGCAAGGTGAACTCGATCCTCTCCGAACCATCACTTTCCACATGTGAGACATGGCTACTACCTCAAATATATGTGCTATGTATGACCAGGAACAAAGAGGACGACCATGGACAAGACGGCGAGGACACCAAGCGCGAGGAACAAGAGAAAGGGCTGACAGCAAATCACAACCACCGGACGACCGGTCCTTACCGGACGTCCAACGCCTGGAGGTTCAGCTTGCCAGATCAGCTATAGCCGAGGGACTCTACAGCGCCCGGACGGCCGCCAAATATCGGACGTCCGACGACCATCAGCGACCGGACGACCGACAATTTCCGGAAATCCGACGAGGCCTAACCCGAGCCAAAACGCCGGACACCCGACAAGTACCGGACAACCGGACCCTCGCAAGCCACCGGATGTCTGCTACCCGTCGGAGAGTATCGGGCCGAGGCCCATGTATCCCCCACTTACCCCTTCGTGGCCCTAGACTGTATAGACTCCTCCACCTCCTCCTAGTTAGGGTTAGCATTGTCTTAGCTCATATGTGAGATAGAGCTTCGCTCATCCATCCGGATCTACTCCATTGCGAGGGACCGACACCTCTTCAGAGAAGATCCATCTTGGATTCAAGACCCCTACGGGAAGACATCAAGACCTCCTCACGGAGAAGAACCGGTTACCTATGTATCGTCATTTGTTGGATTCGGATCGTGTATATCTTTAGTGTGACCGGATCGTGTTGGTTTGAGTGTCCCTCTTGTGTCTCCTTTTGTGATTTCCCCTTGTGTTCTTCGTGTTCCTCGTCGGGATCTGCTCCTTTCATGAAATATCGGCCGTATAGGGTTCCACCCTACATCATGTGTCTTCGCCAGCTGAATGCTAAGGACCCGTTCCTCGCAGCAATCACGGCAGCATGCTACTGGCGGGAAACCAACACACACAAAAAAAAGAAGCCAACCATACGAGCATACGTGGATAAAACATAAGAGGGATAACATGCACTTGAAGTTAATTAAACAATAGTTCAGTACGAGCAGAAGTAGTGCGGGATCTAAACATGAGACATGCATAATGTTTTGTTACAGGACAACACGGTGACACAAATGATTCAGGGCCATGCTTGACGGCCTTATGAAGCCATGGGGACAGAGAGGACCTTGTCAGCGAAGGAGGCAGCCTTCTCCTTGGCAGCAGAAGCATCTGCGCATGTCGGCAGATTCCTGAAGCCATCGGCGAGGTTGAGGCCCGGGTGGCAGTAGGCGATGTTGCTCAGGACCATGAAGAGGGCGTTGAGGACAAGCTTCTGGGTTTCGCTTGCGAAATGAGCAGCTCTTCCTTCCTCGCGTGACTTCATCCTTTCAATCAATTCGTTGAAGAAGAGCCCTAGCTTGATGCTTGGGACCTCATGCCTCCCAACCGAGAAGGCTGTTCCCTCCATGCCCATCATTGTAATCTGGGCAATGAGGCTCTCGGCGATGTCGAGCAGGCTCTTGACCCAAAGATCGACCTGCTCGGATTGCTTTGCCATCTTGTCCTCTGCATCCTTTTGGAGGACTCTTGCATTGCCCAAATCCTTCATCAGCTGCTTCTTGCGGACCCCGCCAGATTCGATTGTGCTCTCTAGGGTGCCAATCCTGGCCTTCATGTTAGTAATGGTGCCATTCCCAGTCTCAAGATCTTGGCTCTTGGAGGAGAGCTGTGATTGCGCATCCTTCAGGAGAGTCCCAACCTTCTGAGATTCCTCATTGAGAGCTGCAACTTCCTTGGCGCTCCCGGCAAGCTCCTCTGTTAGTTTGGCCATCTGTTGGTCGAGGTCAGCTTTGGCGGTGGATACGACGGCAAGGTCATCGGCAATCTTCTTCAGCTGAGCAGCAGAATCGGTAGAGAGCGCGTCAAGGGCCGCCTTGTGCTTGTCCTCCAGCTCCTTGGTGCATTGCTGGACAAGGGCCTCCAGTTCCTCATCCTTGCTGTGAAGGGCAGCCTCGAGGTTCTCTTCCCGGGAGGAGACTTCCTTCTCCCTGGTGTCCAAGAGCATTGTGCGCTCTGCCAGGCGGGCCTCCCGGGAAGCAACGTCATCCTTCGCCCTGGATATCGTCGCATGTTGTCATAGAAGGACTTGGAACTGTTTGCCATGCCAGTCGCACAGCTCGCTGCCCCTAAAAATGTATGAAGACATTGAAGACAATGGTGGTTCGTGAAGACATTCACTTGAAGATAATGACATGTGAAGACATTCACTTGAAGACTATGGAGTGCGAAGACATAGTTTATTTCTTAGTTCCTTTTCTTCTTTCTTGAGTCATTGGAACCACCATACTATTAAGTGGGGTCAAAGTGAACAAAGTCAGATGACTGAAGTGATGCTCAACCTAAATCATATCTCTTCGAGCGAAGGCAATGAGAGCAAATCCTATCTAGAGTTGGATGAGTCAGCATTGCTTGTAACCCAAGCCATGCTGTCGCGTGTGTTTGAAATCCGACCGTTGGACACGTGTTGGTTCCTGAGTGACCCAGGGTCATTTCGTACATATCATGTTGGGTTGCCTCCTGGCTATAAATAGCTCACCCCCTACACCATAAATTGGTGGCTGCTCAGAGTTAGTGCACAACTTTTGTCATTTGAGAGCAACCCACCTCTGAAGCCTTTGAGAGAGAGATCCTTTCTAGGACAAAGCCCAAACACCCAGAGCCAAAGAGTATTAGGCATCACTGAAGTCTTTCTATCAGTGTGACCTAAAGACTTGTTACACTTGAGGACTGTGAATCCTCCAGCCGGTTAGGTGTCGCGTTCTGAGCATCCAAGAGTCATTGTGGATCGCCGGTGAATGAAGTCTGTGAAGGTTTGGAAGTCTACCTTGAAGACTTACCAGAGTGATTGGGCGAGGATTGGGTGTCCTTAGCTCAAGGGGAATAAGGTGAGGACACGGTCTTCTGGGTTCAATCTCAGCCTCCCTAACCAGACGTACAGTTGTCACAGCAACTGGAACTGGTCTACCAAATCCTTGTCTTCACCAAGCTACTGGTCCTATCCCTTACTTCCTTACATTTCAGTTAGTCTTCGTGAAGTTATTGCTTGCTTGCTTGATCTGTTTGACTTCACCTTGTGAAGACTATTACCTGTTTGGCTTGATACTATCTTCCATTCTGATCCATACTACCTAGCTGATGTTAGTCTTTGTACTTTCACTATACTATTACTCGACTATGGCTTGTCTAGTGTAGTTCATCTTCCGCTGCACATCATATAGGCTCATTCCAACAGTTTTTCTTCAAAAACCTCGTGTTTTGAAGACTTTCATAAAAAATCGCCTATTCACCCCCCCTCTAGTCGATAACTAGCATTTTCAATTAGCATCAGAGCAAGGTGCTCCCTTGTTCTGTGTGATTCGGTTTAACCACCTGGAGCTTTAGCTATGTCGACTGCGGGGATAATCAAGGTCTCCACTGTGTGCCCTATCTTTGATGGTCAAGATTATCCCAGATGGAAGGCCATGATGAGGAAGCGGCTCCTTGCGATGAACAGTGAGCTGTGGACCGTCATGGAGATTGGTCTTACCGATCTATGCAAAATGGCGCATGCTGACGATATTCGCAAGTATACTCAATTGGATATTAAGTCAAAGGATATCATATGCTCCTGCCTGTCCAGAGAAGAGTTCAGGCACATTATGCTTTTCTGCAATGCAAAGCTTATATGGGACCGGATCTCTGATGTTTATGAAGGTCATTGAACTCGTCAGGACCCCTGGTTCCACGAATTCAAGGAGTCACTTTAAGACGATGACCTTCGAACCTGAGTCATCTGCTCCGACCTACTGCTTCATGGCATGAGGTTCCAAGGTAAACTCACGGCGATGCTTACTTTCAAACATCCAGTGAAGATGACTCTGAGTGTGAATCCAAACCCAGCTATAAGACTCTTGCTAAAATTGCAACTGAACAACAGACTGCGATAGAACATATTCAAAAGTTGCTAGACAAAAGCGATGACCTGTTGGACGTGGAAATGAATCGAACTCAGTCCTTAATCTAAGACATTAAAAATCTTCATGTTAAGTACGAGGAACTTGAAAGTTGTCATGAAACACTCTCAACTACTCATGAGAAGCTTTCCAATGATTATCTTCAAAGGAAGCAAGATCTAGAGAAACTGAGAGCGTCTCATGAAGATCTTCAAAAAGATTATGATTCACTACTCACCCAACATATCAGTTCCACTCAGGAAGATTTTGAGCCACCATGTTTAAAATGTCTTGAGCGTGATAACGTTGTCTCCATTGCTGAATGTTCTACTATCCCTGATGTTGCAATATCTTCAACTGCTGATGTGGTAACTAACCCCTCTTCTAAGGATACCACTACTATTGTTGATGAGAATGCCAGGTTGAATACATTGCTTGAAACAGGCTTGTACAAAAGCCTCAAAGGGCATCAGACATTGTGTGATGTCCTCAAGAAACAAATTCTGAACCGAAACACTAGGAAAGAGGGTGTTGGGTTTGAGAGGAAAATGAACGTTGATGGTTCTTACTGGAAGCCTGAGCAGTACCCCAAAACCTCATGGGTTACTGTGAAGGGCCCTTTAGTGGACCCATCCACCTTATCTGGCTTCACTTGTGCTAACCCCATTATCATTGATGAATCCTTTGACGCCAATTATAAGCTGTTTAAGAATCAGAATGGTGAAGTGTTTGCCAGGTTTATTGGTACCAACTGCAGGAACGGGCCACCTTTGAAGAAGATTTGGGTGCCCAAAAGTTGTCTTGAGAAGCTTCCCATGAATGTCATCATGAAACCACCTGGGAAGAAGACAAACCCCAGACCAAAGGCTTCATACAGACAGAGGACCTCACAAGGTCACCCTAACGCCAATGTTTTGCAAGGAAGCCATACTCAGACTTGTGAATATGGGCATGTTTATTCAAACCGCTATGTTCATAAAACAAAGAACTTTTCTGCTTATTCTTATGAGTATTATTCACCTCCTGCAAGGCTATTTGCTAGGGCTCCAAAGCCGAAGTTCTCAGATGTTGCACTTAGACTCATTGCTTGTAAGCCACCCCTGAAGATGAGGGTGGTTAAGAAGAATTAACTTTCTCTTGTAGGGAAAGGTCTCTAGCCGAAAATGAAAGTCTTCATATGCTAATGCTAGGGACCTAAAACATCTTGTGGGAGGCAAGATAAAATTCCAGAATGGTCTTATCATTTATTTCGTCCCAGGCTTTCTTGATAAGCATCCTATCTTACCTAACAAGAATCTCAACTTTGATAATATGCTTGTTCGTTACATGTTTGTGCTTCACAATACTCTTGGTAAAGCCTATCCTGCTAACTGCACTGTAGGGTGTGACTCCGAAAGCTACTGAGTGGATCATGAACAGTGGATGCACTAACCACATTACAGGTGATCGAAGTCTTCTCATGGATTCAATCCTATGTCCATCTACTAAAAGCCACATCACATTTGCTGACACTGGTAAAAGCAAGGTATTGGGCTTAGGTAGAGTTGCAATCTCAAAGGATCGGGACATGGATAAGGTGATGCTTGTTGAATCCTTTGGATTCAACTTAATGTATCCCTTGGATTCAACTTAATGTCTGTATCAATGCTTTGTGATCTGAACATGATTGTGATATTTGGAAAATATCATTGCCTTGTGCTTATGGAATCTGACAAATCTCTAGTCTTTGAAGGGTATCGAAGAGACGATCTGTATATGGTAGATTTCTCCACGGGATCACAACTTGCCATATATCTTCTAGCAAAAGCTTCAGAGTGTTGGCTTTGGAATCAGAGGCTAGGACATGCAAGCATGAGGAACTTGCACACTCTCGTGAAGAAGAACCATATCATTGGCATTGAGGGCCAAGCATCCCTCGAAGACAATCATGACTACAACACTCCCCTTCGAGCTGCTACACATGGACTTATTTGGCCCTACTCACTACTCTACCCTTACTACCACTGCACATCTTTATGGATTTTGTTATTGTTGATGATTATTCAAGATATACATGGGTGCACATAATTCTCTACAAGACTGAAGTGCAGGATGTCTTCAGACGCTTCGCCAATCGAGCCATGACCAACTATGGCATCAATATCAAGCACATCAGAAGAGACAATGGCACTGAATTCAAGAACACCGGCTTCTACACTTATCTTGATACTTTGGGCATCACACATGAGTTCTCTGCTCCATACACACCTCAGCAGAATGGCATCGTGGAGCGCAAGAACAGAACCCTCATTGAGATGGCACGTACGATGCTTGATGAGTACAAAACCGCAAGGAAGTTCTGGCCTGAAGCCATTGATACTGCTTGCCACATCATCAACAGAGTTTATCTTCATAAGTTCTTCAAGAAGACAATCTATGAACTTCTAACTGGTAAGAAGCCAAATGTCAACTATTTCAAAGTATTTGGTGCTAGGTGCTAGATCAAGGATCCGCAACACACTTCAAAATTTGCACCAAAAGCACATGAAGGTTTTATGCTTGGTTACGGAAAGGATTCGCACACCTACAGAGTCTTCAACCTCTTTCACTATAAAGTTGTTGAAACTGTAGATGTGCAGTTCAATGAGACTAACGGCTCGCAAAGAGAGCACCTGCCAAATGTGCTAGATGAAGCTACACCAAGTGAATCTATCAAGATTATGGGTACTGGAGAAATCATACCCACCGAGGAACAGGCTAAAGAGGAAATCATCATCATCAGCATGAAGACAATGTTCAGCCTGAAGCCAATCCTGAAGATGAAGACAATGAACAGTGAGGGCAAAATCTTCGTCTAGTACATCCTCAGGTTGCAAATGAAGTCCAGATTGAGAAGATAATTGATAGTATCAATGCACCTGGTCCACTCACTCATTCAAGAGCAACACAGCTAGCAAACTTCTGTGGGCACTTTTCATTTGCCTCTATATCTGAACCCAAGAAAGTTGATGAAGCCTTCATGGAACCTGAATGGATTCAAGCTATGCAAGAAGAGCTTGAACAGTTTGAGCTAAATAATGTCTAGGAGCTAGTTAAGCGTCCTGATCCATGCAAGCACAATATCATTGGCACAAAATGGATCTATCACAACAAACAAGATGAGCATGGTCAAGTTGTCAGACACAAGGCTCGTCTCGTTGCCCAAGGTTACACACAAGTGGAAGGAATTGACTTTGACGAAACCTTTGCTCATGTGGCTAGGCTTGAAGACATTCGCATATTGTTAGCCTATGCCAACCACAACAACATTCTTCTGTACCAAATGGATGTAAAGAGTGCCTTCCTCAATGGCAAAATTGAAGAAGTGTATGTCGCACAACCACCTGGTTTTGAAGGTGCAAAGCATCCTGATATGGTGTACAAGCTGAACAAGGCACTGTCTGGCCTCAAACAAGCACCTCGCACTTGGTATGACACGCTCAAAGACCTCCTGAAGAGCAAAGGCTTCAAGCCTGGTTCTCTAGATCCTACTCTCATCACAAAGACATATGATGGTGAACTGTTTGTATGCACTGACAAGAGATACAGTGATGAGTTTGGGCATATGATGCAAGAGCAATATCAGATGTCCATGATGGGAGAACTGGAATTCTTCCTTGGTCTTCAAATCCTTCAACAGAGAAATGGCATCTTCATATCACAAGAGAAATACCTCAAAGACTGCCTGAAGAAGTTTGGAATGCAGGACTGCAAAGGGTACATGATGCCAATGCCAACCAAAGGCCAATTGGGACCTGACGATAATGGTGAAGAGTTTGATCAAAAGGTATACCACTCCATGATTGGTTCTTTATTGTACTTATGTGCATCTAGGCATGATATAATGCTTAGCGTTTGCATGTGTGCTCGATTCCAAGCGGCACCAAAGGAATCGCATCAGCTCGCTGTGAAGCGAATTCTTAGATATTTGGCTCACACCCCAACACTAGGATTATGGTATCCAAAGGGCTCAAAGTTTGATCTAGTTGGATTCTCAGATGCTGATTATGCTGGTGACAAGGTTGATCGCAAGTCCACATCAGGCACATGTCATTTTCTTGGACGATCTCTTGTCTGTTGGTCTTCAAAGAAGCACAAATGTATATCACTCTCCACTACTGAATCTGAATACATTGCTGCTGGATCTTGCTGCGCTCGGCTTCTTTGGATGAAGCAAACTCTCAAGGACTATGGCATCAACCTGAAGCATGTGCCACTCTACTGCGACAATGAAAGCGCCATCAAGATTGCCAACAATCCAGTTCAGCACTCCAAGACAAAGCACATTCAGATCCGTCATCACTTTCTCAGAGATCATGTCATGAAGGAAGACATTGATATCATTCATGTCAACACCGAAGAGCAATTGGCAGATATCTTCATGAAGCCCTTGGATGAGAAAATGTTTTGCAAGCTGCGGTGTGAGCTAAATATCTTAGAATCCTCTAATGTCCTGTGAATGGACACACATCCTAATGCTTATGCATGTTGATGACTTAGATGTGAAGATATACCAGTGAAGACCAAATCAACATTGCGAAGATTCTAAGAGGACATTAGATGATTCTAAGATATTTAGCTCACACCGCATAAGCGTTAGGGTGTGTATGTGTGTGTGTGTTCTGTCCTCTACAACGTTCACTTATAGCTATGTCTTCAACTTTGCTATTTTTTGAAATAAGTGAATGTGATCAGACCCTAACCTCCTCTGTGCTTTTCCCTCAAATTCTCTCTGTCTCTACATATGCATTCTGTTGACACTTGTCGAATGTCTTCACTGTGTCCTTGTCGCATGAAGATACACACATTTAGAACACTTTTAATTCACTTATCCTTTTTGCCTGAATACCGGAGAAGCCGGAACGACGACCCAACAATCCAGGCATGCATGGGAACATGGCTCAACTCTAGATGAGTTGCATGTGTGCCACGTGTCCACCAGATGTGAACCGCCAGGGGCACCTGCATAATCAACCCCCTCATCTTATAAATACTCCAACCCGCGCGGTCATAATCTCTTCTCCCACCTCGGTCTCGCTCAAACCCTAGCACCGCCGCTAGACTCAATCGACGCCGGAGACGAAGCGCTTAGCTGTCGCGACCTCTTCGACGTCGTCTTCACGCCGGCCACGGACCTCGTCTTCCCCGCCGCTGTCGTAGGTGTCTTCCACCGCCAAGTTAGGGCGCAGGAGATTAGACTTCTTGGCATCTCCTTCGCCTCGTCTAGCAGTTCTTTGTGCGGTAAATAAAACTAACTTTTTACTGCATGTTTGATCCGTTGAATCTATCAACATCTTCCACAAGTGGTTTCTACACTTCCAGATCTACTTCTTTCTGTTTCTGTATCTCATAACTTCCAAGTATATTCAATTATGCCACACAACTAGTTAGATTCATCACTTGTACTTATTCATGGATTCGTACAAATCTAGAACCAACTCACTTCAAATAAGTGAATGTCTTTGCACTATGAGGTCAATGTCTTCAAACTGATTCATCTTCAAAATCTTCTGAGATTGCATATGACCTCCTCCCCTTCCCTCACATCTATAATGTTGTCATAGGTACATGTCCATGGGAGAATCCCTTGGTTCTCATGGTCTGCATTCATTTGCAGAATTCTTACAGCGTCATATTGAATCTCCTGACACTATAGTTCCTGTCTGACCAGTCATCTGAAGCCAAACACTGTCTTGAAGCCTTTCTATTTGAGTCCAATGGCTTCTAACAAATCTGCAAAGAAGGATGGTGAAAGTGCTAGTTATCGACTAGAGGGGGGTGAATAGGCAATTTTTATGGAAGTCTTCAAAACATGGAAGTTTCGAAGACAAATCATAGAAATGAACCTATTAACATGCGGAGGGAGGTAGACTACACTAGGCAAGCCATAGTCAAGTATTCAATGAAGTGAAAGCACGAAGACTATTAGCAGCTAGGTAGTATGGATCAGGATGGAAGATAGTATGAAGCCAATCAAAACAAGTAGTCGCACAGTGAAGTCAAACAGATAATGCAAGAAGGCAATGACTTCACGAAGACAAACTGTAAGTAAAGAGAAGGAAGAGATAGAACCAGTTGCTTGGCGAAGACAAAGGATTTGTTGGACCAGTTCCAGTTGTGTGACAACTATACGTCTGGTTAGGGAGGCTGAGATTCAAATCAGAAGACCGCGTCTTCACCTTGTTCCCCTTGAGCTAAGGACACTTAGTCCCCGACCCCAACCAATCACTCTGGTAAGTCTTCAAGGTAGGCTTCCAAACCTTCACAGACTTCGTTCATCGGCAATCCACAATGACTCTTGGATGCTCGGAACGCGACGCCTAACCGGCTGAAGGATTCATAGTCCTCATGTGTAACAAGTCTTCAGAGCATGCGGACAGAAAGACTTCAGTGATGCCAAACACTCTTTGGGCTGTGGGTGTTTTGGGATTTGTCCTAGCAAGGATCTCTCTCTCAAATGCTTCAGAGGTGGGTTGCTCTCAAACGACAAAAGTCGTGCACTAACTCTGAGCAGCCACCAATTTATGGTGTAGGGGGTGGGCTATTTATAGCCTCTAGGAAACCCGACCTGATTTGTCCGAAATGACCCTGGGTCACTAAGGAACTGACACGTGTTCCAGCGGTCAGATTTCAAACACACGCGGTAGCTTGACTTGGGCTACAAGTAAAACTGACTAATCCAGCTCTGGATAAGATTTGCTCTCATTGTCTTCGCTTGAAGACATAGGATTTGGTTGAGCATCACTTTAGTCACTCTGACTTTGTTCACTTGGACCCCACTTAACAGTATGGTGGTTCCTATGACTTAACAAAGAAGAAAATGAAACTACGAAACAACTATGTCTTCGCGCTCCAAAGACTTCATGCGATGTCTTCTCATGTCATAGTCTTCAATGTGAATATCTTCACATACCACCATTATCTTCAATGTATTCACACATTTTTAGGGGTCATCTCCGGTAGGTAAACCGAATCAATGAGGGACTACTACCTGTGTTATCCTGCAATTCTCACAAACACATTAGTCCCTCAACCAGGTTTGCCGTCAATACTCCAAAACCAACTAGGGGTGGCACTAGATGCACTTACAATCTCCCCCTTTTTGGTGATTGATGACAAACTGGTTGAAGTTCTCAATGGGGATAAAAGTATGTGAATGTAAAGGATTACGATATTGTCTTCATAAGTAGCAAAAGGCTCCCCCTGAAGATGTGCATATATGTATTTTGCTTTTGGAATGCAAATGCACATGGCAGGATGTACTTGTGGAGATCCTCTTCAACTTATGAAGGCAATTCATCATGCATGATAAGATATAACGAAGATAATGACATGCATAATGATAAATGTGTGTCTGCAGAATGACTTCATGCGGAATTTATCATCGCACATGCGGAATTTATCATCGCATCATATAGTTGACAGAAAAGGTAGCAGACGACCATCAAGTTTAAGTGTTACAACTCAAAATAACCAAATGTATCGAAAGCGAGAGTTGTAAGCACTTGGCAAAAGTATAGCAACCACCCTTATGGACCCGCTTGAAGACTATCAACTCATATGCTTCTCCCCCTTTTGTCAGTAAGGACTAAAAAGGTTTGAAGACATAGAGCCTCTACTCGTTCCCATGAGGATTAGAAGAAGCAGCAGGGTCGTCGTTGAGGTTTGGTGGTGCAGAAGAACTTGGTGTAGTGTTGATACGCGCCGAAATTGGAGGTGGTGAAGTAGCATCATCTTGGTCATCAATGACTATGGCATTAATAGTTGCTGGTGAGGAGGAACAGTCAGAGTCTTCAAGTGAGGGAGTCCGACGCAGGTGAGCATTCCTGGGAGGAGTGGAATCAAACTTGAATCTCTCAGTGAAGCCATCTTGTTGGAGATCATCTTCAGAACTCAGCAATGTTAGACTCTTCCACGACCGCCGACAGGTTTCATGAGTGACAAATGCATTCTTGGTGGCAAGGTTGCGAATGCGATTGACATCCACCAAGAGACTATGCATCTGACGCTTGAGCCAGTCATGATGCTTATCCTATTTTTGATGCAGGGCGACGAGAAGCTCTCGGTCATTAAGAACATGAGATCGCTTCCGAGGCCTTTGGGCAATCGTGCTTTTGGTGGCTTCAGTATGGGCACGAGGGGCACGTGTATTTCCAGCCAAAGGATAAACACGAGTTGCAGCAAGAACCCCTTCAATGGGTTGAGTGAAACTTTGACGATTGACGTTGTGAAGATAAATTGGCTCCTTGGCAGGCTCTGGGTATATGGCTTCGACAGACAGATCAACCTCTGGCAAGAATATGAGATGATTGCACGCAGAATGTGATAGTTGATAGCAGACTGAAGCTTGATGAGGCGCATTACCCATGGAGCATAGAACTTCAGACCAAATATGTCAGAGCCAGATGCAACCAATTGCCTGATGAAGAAGTCTTGAGCATTGAAGCTGATGCCATTGAAGATATAGAAAACCAATGTCTTCGTTGCTCCTTTAAGCTTCACTGCAGGAGAATGTCCTTTGACAGGCCAGAGAGTTCACCTGATAATATGATAAATAGTGCGGGGCAGATACTCTAGGTCTTCAACAAAGAACTCCTTTGGATATTCAGCGTCTTGTGGCAGTGGCTTCATCATGCTCAGCATTTGGCTCTGGTTTCTGGAAGATGCTCTCCAAAGCATTTTGGTGCAGCTGACAACCTGGTTCATAGTGTTCACCGGGAGTGGGCAGGGCAGTAAGCTCAATGATGTCTTGGGCTTTGGCTTCATGGTGTACATCTCCTGCATCCACTCAAGGATCCAAGTCTTTGGATCCCTATTGTAGCCGCGAATGTGGAGGGTAGCATAGAATTGTAGCAGAAGCTCTTCATTCCAATGCTCTTTATCAGTCACAAAGTGTAGAAGGCCAGCATGTAACATCCCAAAATTCTAAATTTTGGAATGTTATGATAAATAGATAGATTTGATTGATTGTTTGATTGATTGATTGAAAGTGAGTGAAATTCGAAGCTTTTGAAAAGTTAAATGAGAGGGAATAAAAGGACTTCCCAAACTTTCACATTTGCATTTTATGATCTCCTGAATTCAAATTATTTTCAACTACAAAACCCTAGAGAGAAGATGATATGACTTCTTCCATTTAATTAAATGAAAAGGGTTTTTGAAAATATTTGAATTCCATTTGGAAACATTTCCAATTTAGAAACTTTATGCAACTCAATGATTTTCATGAGAGAAGATAAAATGACTTCTTCAAATTATATGAAATATGAGTTGGAAGTTTCAAAGAAATCCAATTTAACGTCCTTTTGAAAATAAATTTCAATTTGGATGTTACCATATGGATTATTCATTTGCATTCTTTATTTTTATGCATTTTGGTTTATTTGATTTGGTGATCCAGAAAACCTAAGCAACTCAAGGACCAACATGAGAGAGTTGGGGTTTTATTTAAAATTCATTTTGAACTTAATTCAAATATGAAACTGGATCTATTTTGACCGTATTAAATTCTTTCCGATTATTTCTCAAAATAAAATAAAGAGAGAGGATAATATGACTTCCTCAAAAATACCTGAGAAATATTGGAAAAGTAATTTAGAGTCAAAATAATTCTATTGGATTTTATTCGGATTTTATTCAGAGTTTGTTTTATTAATTTAGGAAAAAATGATTTTTTTTTCAAAGTATTTATTTTGGTCCGGGAAAATGTTCACTTAGTCGTAAATATTTCTAGAAGACCATAGAAATTTATTTCATAATTTTTGGACTCCGTTTGATATTTCTTTTCTCTGTTTTACATCTTTGTGAATTAAAAAAAAGTGAACCGACCTACACAGCGTGCCCAGGCCGGACTCCTCCCACCCGAGGCCTTTATAAGCCGCCCCCGGGCGCTAGTTTTGCACCTCGCCCCGCCCTTGCCCTGTAGCAGCGCCGCCGCCTCTCGCCAGCGCTGCCGCCGCCGCTGGCGGTGATCGCCAGAATAGTGAAGGTAAACAAATATAAAAAAATTATTATTATTATTATTATTGACAGGGACCTATCTGCGATTATTTTTGTCGCAGATTAGTCCCTGATCTTAAAACCTTCGTATCTTTTTGCTTGTTTGTCCAAACGCAGTGAAACCAACGCCTAAATCTTCGTCTCGAGCCCCTCTACAAATTAAACCAACTTGAACAAGATTTTGAAAACTTTTTGAATCTGTTTCAAACAGATTGGATTCGAATCTTCTTTTGATCATATCTTTTTATCCGTAACTCCGTTTGAGTTGATTCTTTTTGCAAATTAAAGCTCTTGACCTAAACTTTCTGATAAGGACAAATTCACATAATTTTGGTACTGTTAGAAATTGTTTTATGTTGCAAGAGCTATTTGCTTGGTTTTGATGTTTTCCTAATCGACTTTTTCGATCTTTCTGGTCTTTTGAGTGATTGCTTATGTGTGATTACTATTGCTTGATTACGATAGATTGACCGGAGTGTGACGAGTGGAGCTATCAAGATTTTTGAGTGCGAATCATCTTCATCAACATTGCAGGCAAGTTCACACTTTGATCATACCTCTTTCATACCCAGTTTTTATTGCATTAGATCAAACCTCAAACATTGCATGATTATGATCTAATTAAATTGTGGGATGGGAAGTGGTTGAGGTAGTACCTATTACCTGTTTATTATCAAACCCTTGGGAGTTACTATTACGTTATGCTTACATTGCCATGCTATGCTCGTAGATGTGGATTGGGTTTTGAGAGTATTCATGACAGATGTGAGATTGTTAATTAATGGTTTACTTAAGGTGGCAACTTAAACACACATCTGGGTGGATTGAGGCACCTGGGTATTCCAGGATTGCCTGTCTAGGCACCTGGGTAGACCAGGATTGCCTGTTTTTTATGGACCGCCACCCAGGCTCAAAGGGATCATGAGATTATTCATACTAGAAACTTCTGTGTGCAGCCACAAGCTACTATGGGCTCTAGCATAGTTGACTAAGTCGTGCGAACTCTTACAGTGGTAGACTAGCAGATGTAGGGGATGTAGGTGGTACGGTCTACCCGATCGTAAGGTGCTAGCGCTTCTGAAAGACTATGTCTCGGTCATCCGTTTCTCAAACACCATGTAGTGCGAGAAATCCAACGGAGGCGATCGAGTCTTGTGGGGAAAAGTGCGCAACCTCTGCAGAGTGTATAAACTAATCATGATTAGCCGTATCCCCGGTTATGGATGTCTTGAGTATCTAGTACCTGGATTATCATGTGAATCTCATCATGTTACTTTAAATGAATATTGTTGGGTTTTAATGATGATGCTTAATTGGGATTGAGAATGCTGGCAACCATTCTCAATGTTTAACAACCACCATGATAGTTAAATAAAATTTATTCCTTTGCAGTAGGGAAAAATTGGCTTTTCGCAAAAACCTTATAACCGTAGAGCTTTTCCACCAGCCATATATGCATGTAGTGATAGCCATTATTCATCATTGCTCTACAGTGTGAATTTGCCAGTACATTCAATGTACTGACCCTTTGTGGCTGCAATGTCTCATGTTACAGGATTATCTTACGACGAGTAAGTGATACGTTAGGGTTACGATTTCTACACTCAACTTTGCCGTTGGTGTTGATGGGAATCCACAACCTTGTTATTTCCGCTATTTGGATCAAGGTAATAGTATTTACGTTATTTTATACATGTGATTTACCTCTGTTATAAATTCTCGACTACTGTGTGTGTCAGCATACTGATCCAGGGATGACACTTAAGCACAAAGACTTGATCCATTCAGGTTGGGTCACTACAAGATGGTATCAGAGCACATGTTGACTGTAGGACGTGACCCTAGAAACTGGCAAGCCCATAGAAAAGATTTTTTCTCTACAACTTTCCCTTTCAAAAAAAGATCTTTTACCTCTCTTCTCTTCTGAGCTTATTCAAAAATTCCCTTTTAGTGAGACCATATCCCTTTTCCCTTTGGATCACTCGAAGATTCGACGGATAAGACCACTCCAAGAAGTACAAGATATTGGACAACTAAGACCGCTTTGGAATTAAGAGGATTTTACTGTGCATCTGAATAATGGAAACAACAATGGTTGAAGACTCCGAAGACTAGGAGAATTTGAAGGCTCTGAAGAATCCCTAGATTTGTATGACCTAGGAAGGCTACCCTTATGGAACTTGACAGATTATGGAAGTTTCCAATGCCTGAGATCAGGGTGTATCGGAGAAAGACCGGAGCATGGAGAGTTAAAAACTTAAAGTTCTGTCAAGGAAAACCCTAAGGCAGGAGATATCAACTATGGAGAGATAGCTCATGGAAATGACAAGAGCAGAAACACAGCTATCCATGATGTTATCGCCCGCTTATGCTATTGTCACCGTGCTGAGTTAAGCATGCATATGCATGGAAGGATTGGATGGTAGAAGGCTGATGGAGCATCTATCAACAAGAGGTGAAGTTTTAACCTTAGCTAGTGTATCACCAGGATCTGGAGTGTTACATCAAGAAGTTAAGATGGACCTACAAGAAGTAGTATTTTGACAAGGAAGTATTTCATGAGGAACTCAGGACCCTGAAGATGAGAGTAGCCAAGCTGGAGGAGCTACAACCTTGAGATACCGGAGATTCGTTAAGAACTGAAGGACAGCAGGATCATGGTTCAGGTCGAGTTTGATGAAACCCAGAAGTTTGGAATGCAACTCCAGAATATTAAAGGATGTCACGAGAGACTTCACGTCAATAGAGATGAGCCGGCAAAAGGATTTGAGAAAGACAAGCACGATCAGAAGAGGCCATCAGAGACATGAACAAGACCTGAAGAGTCTGGCGACATTGAAGATTTATTGACCTTTAGAAGACCAAACCCCTGTTATATGCCTACGTTAGATGCGACATTTGTGAGCTGTCAATTGTTTGATGTTTTTCCGACAGCCACAGATAAAATCCGTCTTTTCAAAACCATTGTTTGTATTGTGTGCATCCCTCTCCCTCTCTCTTATCTTACCCCAAACCCACATGGACCCAATAGAGGATGCATGGAGATGAGCTTGTATTTTCTGGACCGATGAGTCAATTGGAGACAGACCGATGGATTCAGAACATGGAGGATCACATGAAGAATAACCTTATAGTTGGAAATGATATGACCCAGCATGCTCTTCAGTGCTTTGAAAGAGGTGCTGCTACTTGGTGGAGGATGTACCAAACCATGAATGGATGGCAAGGAGTAACCACATGGAGAGAATTTAAGTTGACTTTGCCAAAGTCTCGGTTTGTGTCCCAGAAGTTGAAGCCTTATGGAAAGGATATGAAGAAACCTTGTGCATGCAAGATTTGTGGAGAAATAGGACACACCCATAAAGAACACAAGGATGAATGCCCTAATTGTGAAGGAAGTCACCCGGTTGAAGAATGCCCAACTAGGCAGATTACTTGTTTCTTGTGTGAAGGGACTACCCACTATCCTGCTCAGTGCCACATTTACCCCATGGTACAACGAACCATCCAGCAGAAGAAAGAAGTAAAGAAAGGAGCCCTTATGGGAATTTTAGAAGAAACTGTGATAAAGGAAGAGGTGGAGGACACACCTAAAGAGGACCCGAGTAAACCCTGCACTAATTCTTGCTATTCATGTGGAGAAGAAGGACACATCTCCCAAAATTGTTTGAATGGGGATCTAGTAGAATTCCCGACAGAGGAAGTAGAGTATGACCCACAGGAAATAGAAGCCCTAATTGGAATGGAAAAGTCCAGAAAGAGAAGCAGAGTGGATTCCAGGAAGGATCTGAGTCATATCACATGTTATAGGTGCAAGGAGTCAGGGCACTACCTCAACAGTTGCCCAAAAAGGAAACATTGATACTTGTCAGAAGTAATATGTTTTAGTGGTAATGGAGCAGGGCACTTTGCCAGAGAATGCCCCAAGGAGAAGGAAACTTTTGCTAGATAGTTGAGTTTGCAACAAAAGAAATGGAGTAGTAGAAGTGAGAACATTTTCTTTTATATTGAGGTGTTGAGTTGAGACATGTAATGGAGGAGCAAGAGATAGTAATCATTTGAGAATGAATAAAGTAGCATCATTGGTACTGATATGGATTTTATGAGTTGTTACCCTATGAAGAAGAATTTTGACCATTTTTGAGGATATGAGAAATATGGTCTATGGAAGATTTGTGCATTTTAAGGGTGGTAGTACCCTGTAAGAACCCTTGACCCCTGGAAAAGATAAGGATACTCCACTGAGTGGATTTTGGACAAAATGAATACGAGTTTTGTCTCGATATGTGTGATGCCCCAAGAGTATGTGGGATGAAGTTGGAGACCGTCAGTTGTTGGACCAAATGTGATCAAGGAGTCAGAAGAGAATGTTAAGTTGATTCGAGATAGACTAAAGGTAGCTCAGTCCAGGCAGAAGAGTTATGCAGACTCAAAAACTCAAGGAGGTAGTCTATGAAATTGGAGACAGAGCATGTCTTCATGTGCCCCCTCTGCGAGGAGTTAAACGAATTGGAGTTAAGGGAAAGTTAGCCCCGAGATTCGTAGGACCATACCGAGTTTTGGAGCGTATGGGAGAAGTGGCCAACAAGTTGGAGTCACCCGAAGGACTGTCAGGAGTTCATGATGTGTTTCATGTTTCCCAGTTGAAGAAGTGCCATGCAGAGATGGCCAATATTCCCCTATAAGGACGCTTGACCCTGGAAAGGATAATGTTGTTCCATGAAGTGGTGGACTCCATAAGTATAAGTTTTTATCTCGGTATGTGGGATATCCCACGAGGATGAAGAGATAAATTACTATTGGATAAGTTTTTATCTCGGTATGTGGGATATCCCACGAGGATGAAGAGATAAATTACTATTGGATATAAAGGAGGTATGATGTCGGAAATATGGATCAATGGGAACTCCATGATGAGTCTGAGTAATCATGTCCTAGTTTGGTGCCAATAGAAGGAAGGAAGACAATGCAATTGGATGGATTTAAGAATACTAGGAAGTTGGAAGTTGGAATAATGATCAGTTGCCCGATGATAAGTTCAAGGACTACAAGTGATGAGATGGGCCATAACCCACAGGCCCCAGAACCTGCCAAGAAGCAAACACACTCTTGCTGAAGGAAAAACCCTAGAAGGAGTTATGTTTTATCGATAGACAATCTTATAGGAATTACGCAAAACCTGAGAGTTGTGAAGGAACGATAGATGGTTGTTTGGCTTGCAGAATCTATGGATTTATCCGAACTTGGTTCGTCGACAAGAGAAATTCTGAAATGCTTGTGAGGATGACCGAGTGTTAGAATGCGAGGTTCGCTAAACCGTATACAAGGTAATGATTTGGGTGCGGGATGGATTGATCACCATACCGACTTACTCTTATTATTCACCTTGCTATGTGGGATGGTAAATCTGAGTGACTTACCTATAGTAAAGAGACGACGATCAAAACCCTGTTTAAACTTAGAATGATATAAGTATTTTTCCCTTGTACACGGCAGTTGTTGCCAACCGTAGGTTATACGGTGAGATTCAACCCAGACCCATTTCCTGCAGGAGAAACCATACATTGTTGACCACCATGAGATATCGATAGTTGTTTAGTTTTGGTGCCAGACCCGTCAGCTAAGAAGACCCAATCTCGGAATAACCTTACCAAGAGGAAAGGACAGAAGAATTGAGGAAAAGGTTATGCCACTACCGGAAGAGCCCAGAGAAGGAATTTGCCGAGAATCTGAGAAGACCGGCCCCATCAAGAATAAGGATGGAGTATATGAGTATTGATGGGACCGTAACAATGTTTCTAAGGGTGGTAGCACCCCATACCCCCTGTGATGATCGATGCATTTAGAGAAGACCCCAAACCGAACCTATTTCTTTCTAGCCTCTCCAAATCTCGAGGACGAGATTCATTTTAAGGGTGGTAGGTTTGTAACATCCCAAAATTCTAAATTTTGGAATGTTATGATAAATAGATAGATTTGATTGATTGTTTGATTGATTGACTGAAAGTGAGTGAAATTCAAAGCTTTTTGAAAGTTAAATGAGAGGGAATAAAAGGACTTTCCCAAACTTTCACATTTGCATTTTATGATCTCCTGAATTCAAATTATTTTCAACTACAAAACCCTAGAGAGAAGATGATATGACTTCTTCCATTTAATTAAATGAAAAGGGTTTTTGAAAATATTTGAATTCCATTTGGAAACATTTCCAATTCAGAAACTTTATGCAACTCAATGATTTTCATGAGAGAAGATAAAATGACTTCTTCAAATTATATGAAATATGAGTTGGAAGTTTCAAAGAAATCCAATTTAACGTCCTTTTGAAAATAAATTTCAATTTGGATGTTACAATATGGATTATTCATTTGCATTCTTTATTTTTATGCATTTTGTTTTATTTGATTTGGTGATCCAGAAAACCTAAGCAACTCAAGGACCAACATGAGAGAGTTGGGGTTTTATTTAAAATTCATTTTGAACTTAATTCAAATATAAAACTGGATCTATTTTGACCGTATTAAATTCTTTCCAATTATTTCTCAAAATAAAATAAAGAGAGAGGATAATAGGACTTCCTCAAAAATACCTGAGAAATATTGGAAAAGTAATTTAGAGTCAAAATAATTTTATTGGATTTTATTCAGATTTTATTCAGAGTTTATTTTATTAATTTAGGAAAAAATGCTTTTTTCAAAGTATTTATTTTGGTCCGGAAAAATGTTCACTTAGTCGTAAATATTTCTATAAGACCATAGAAATTTATTTCATAATTTTGGACTCCGTTTGATATTTCTTTTCTCTATTTTACCTCTTTCCGAATTAAAAAAAGTGAACCGACATACACAGCGTGCCCGGGCCGCACTCCTCCCACCCGAGGCCTTTATAAGTCGCCCCTGGGCGCTAGTTTTGCACCTCGCCCTACCCTTGCCCTGTAGCAGCGCCGCCGCCGCCGGCGGCGGCGACCGCCGGAATAGTGAAGGTAAAAAAAATAAAAAAAATCATTTTTTTTGACAGGGACCTATCCGCGATTATTTTTGTCACAGATTAGTCCCTGATCTTAAAACCTTCGTATCTTTTTGCTCGTTTGTCCAAACGCAGTGAAACCAGCGCCTAAATCTTCGTCTCGAGCCCCTCTACAAATTAAACCAACTTGAACAAGATTTTGGAAACTTTTTGAATCTGTTTCAAACAGATTTGATTCGAATCTTCTTTTGATCATATCTTTTTATCCGTAACTCCATTTGAGTTGATTCTTTTTGCAGATTAAAGCTCTTGACCTAAACTTTTTGATAAGGCCAAATTCACATAATTTTGGTACTGTTAGAAATTGTTTTATGTTGCAAGAGCTATTTGCTTGGTTTTGATGTTTTCCGAATTGACTTTTTTGATCTTTCTGGTCTTTTGAATGATTGCTTATGGGTGGTTACTATTGCTTGATTACGATAGATTGAACAGAGTGTGACGAGTAGAGCTATCAAGATTTTTGAGTGCGAATCATCTTCATCAACATTGCAGGCAAGTTCACACTTTGATCATACCTCTTTCATACCCAGTTTTTATTGCATTAGATCAAACCTCAAACATTGCATGATTAAGATCTAATTAAATTGTGGGATGGGAAGTAGTTGAGGTAGTACCTATTACATGTTTATTATCAAACCCTTGGGAGTTACTATTACGTTATGCTTACATTGCCATGCTATGCTCGTAGACGTGGATTGGGTTTTGAGAGTATTCATGACAGATGTGAGATTGTTAATTAATGGTTTACTTAAGGTGGCAACTTAAACACACATCTGGGTGGATTGAGGCACCTGGGTATTCCAGGATTGCCTGTCTAGGCACCTGGGTAGACCAGGATTGCCTGTTTTTTATGGACCGCCACCCAGGCTCAAAGGGATCATGAGATTATTCATACTAGAAACTTCCGTGTGCAGCCACAAGCTACTATGGGCTCTAGCATAGTTGACTAAGTCGTGCGAACTCTTACAGTGGTAGACTAGCAGATGTAGGGGATGTAGGTGGTACGGTCTACCCGATCGTAAGGTGCTAGCGCTTCTGAAAGACTATGTCTCGGTCATACGTTTCTCAAACACCATGTAGTGCGAGAAATCCAACGGAGGTGATCGAGTCTTGTGGGGAAAAGTGCGCAACCTCTGCAGAGTGTATAAACTAATCATGATTAGCCGTGTCCCCGATTATGGACGTCTTGAGTATCTAGTACCTGGATTATCATGTGAATCTCATCACGTTACTTTAAATGAATATTGTTGGGTTTTAATGATGATGCTTAATTGGGATTGAGAATGCTGTCAACCATTCTCAATGTTTAACAACCACCATGATAGTTAAATAAAATGTATTCCTTTGCAGTAGGGAAAAATTGGCTTTTCGCAAAACCTTATAACCGTAGAGCTTTTCCACCAGCCATATATGCATGTAGTGATAGCCATTATTCATCATTGCTCTACAGTGTGAATTTGCCAGTACATTCAACGTACTGACCCTTTGTGGCTACAACGTCTCATGTTGCAGGATTATCTTACGACGAGTAAGTGATACGTTAGGGTTACGATTTCTACACTCAACTTTGCTGTTGGTGTTGATGGGAATCCACAACCTTGTTATTTCCGCTATTTGGATCGAGGTAATAGTATTTACGTTATTTTATACATGTGATTTACCTCTGTTATAAATCCTCGAGTACTGTGTGTGTCAGCATACCGATCCAGGGATGACACTTAAGCACAGAGACTTGATCCATTCAGGTCGGGTCGCTACACAGCATCTCTGAAGCAGTCAAGAGCTCTTCCAGACAAGGCAGGCCAGCAATGGCTTCGTAGTCTAGACGCATATGAGGAAAAATGCACCCTTGATTGTATAGTATGCAGGAGTAGTAACTGCGCTGCTGATAACTCCAGAACCTATCAGATGATGTTCTTGGCTTGGAATATGGGTTCTTGGCGCTATCAAAGAAGGTGTTGTGTGCTATGAAGCCATTCACATAAAACGGTCCTAGTGAAGTTGCAGTACCTAGAAACCTTGGCAGCCTTGGCTTTGGCTTCTGTACCTGAGGTCGGCGCTCCACATGATAGTCAAACTGTGGTCCGGGAGCAGGCGGAGGAACTAGAATGGGCCAGCGGACGGTGGTAAGTTGACCTCGATAGAATGCTTGCTAAATGGTGTGAGGCCTTGGAGGTGGTACAGGAGCGGAGGTCATGTCATTGGCTTCGAGCTGCACAATGGCTTCAGGTGCAATATTGGCTTCAAGATTCACATTCACTTATGGCGCCACATTAACTTCAGGCGCCACATTTGCTTCAGTGTTGTTGTTTGTGGCTGCTTCATTATTTTCAACCTCCACTTGATTAGCTGGAGGGTCTGGCACAGACTTGTTCTCCTCGAGAACAGTTTCTTGGTTGGTAGGGGGTGTGGCAACTCGTTCTTCTTCTTCTATTGGTTCTTCTTTTTCATCGGCTGATGCAGCCGGAATGTCTTCAGCAGCTTTTGCTTCGGACTCAGAGACATTCACAGTGGGAGTGGCGTCAGGGAACACTTGTCGTGCCACTGAGTTATGTTGCTCTTCTCCTTCTGGAACGCTCGACAGGGTGACTTGTGGCCTTGGTCCTTTGCGAAGCCTGCACAGTGTGGGCAACGCCTTTGGAGAGGGAGTCGGCTGGACCACAAAGCCATCATCTTCAAGCACCAGAGTGGTGGCTTGAGGTGGGGGGGTACTTGGGGATTCTTGACGGGGGGAGTCTTGAGGGCGATCAGCCCATGAATCATCCTGAGCAATTGGCGTCAGAGGACGACCAATGCTGATGAGCTCGTTGTTCATGAGAACAGGCGACGATACCATGTTGTGCTCGATCTGAGGAAGGACTTCATCATCTTCTACATTGTCTTGGGGACCAATGTGTTTAGCTGCGGTGGGGTCGACAGCTGGAATGTCTTCAGCTTTAGGAGCCTCTGTGGAAGCAGGCTCATGAACTATTAACTGACGCTCTCGGTGTTCGAACGCAGGATGAGCAACTAAAATTGGCTCGATGACAAGGGGCTTTGTGGGAGCAGCCCGATCTTTCTTCTTTGTCTTTCTCTTCTTGGTCGGTGGAGCATCGTCAGTGGTGTTCTTGGTCTTGCGCTTTCGGGCTTCGGCTTCAGTTGCCCTTATTTTCTTGAGTTCTGAAGCAGCTGTGGGGACCTTAGGCTTCGAGCCTGTCATACTGGCAAGGAAGACAATGCGAGGTTCTTCCTGCCTTGATGCTTCAGCTTGAGCCACAGTAGGCTTCTTCTTCTTCTTGGCAGCCATTCTGGGGACGATGCCAGGGCGCCCTAGAGCCTTGCACTTTTCTACTTCATTGTGAGCTTGAACACTTTTCTTAGCAAAATACTTCATTCTCTCTCTTAAACCTTTTGCTTCTTGGCATTTCTGGTGAAACTGCTCCTTGAGCTCATGCAGCATCTGCTTGAAGCTTTGAACATCAGCCACGCTGAGGTTTGCCATGTTTCTCTTGAACTGAGCTTTCTCATAATCAATCTTGTTCTTCAGTTCAACAATCTTCTAAGCCAGAGCTAGCTCAGTAGCAATGGCACTGTGGAAAGAGACACTGATGCCAATCGGAAGCTCAAGGTCATCGAGGTTGATGCTGGGGTTTTCAAACCATTCATCAATGAAGTTGTTCAAGATATCCACATCAAACAGGGGTAGATCATTGAAGATCTCCGCCTCTTCCTTGTTCTTAATCAGCAGCTCAAGAGCATCATCGCCAAGATTGTCGTCACTTGACAGATCAATGGCTTCATTCTCATTCCTCAGAACGGCAACTGGGGTCAGTGCTTTACCGGAAATCTGGATGGGCTTCTTCTTCTTAGTCTTGGAGATGCGAGAGAGATCTTTAGACTGCACACTGGCTTCAGGAGGTGCAGCGTCCAGTGGCTTCGGATGCGAAGCTTTGGGTGCAGCTGAGGGCTTTGAAGCCTTTGGTTTCTTCTGCTTCTATGGCTTGGGAGGAGCAGGCGCTTCATCAGAATCAGCATCATCTGCAGAGTGCTCCGCGGCGGCCCCCTGAACAGCAATGTGAGTGAGGAGACCGTCGAGGTTGTAGAAAGGCCCGATGATATTGGGTTCGGCATCATGAGTACCATCAGCCCGAGGAGCAGATGGACCAGGGTTGAAGTCAAGTCCAAGGTCCTTCTTGTTCTTCTTTGCAGACTCTTTGGCAAACTGGAAGTTGCGCTTGAAGAGATTGTCTTCACGACACCATAGCAGACTGGATGGGTTGGCATTAGCAGGCTGAGGTCCACGGACCATGCAAGGGTAGAAGCCTTGAGCAATGGCTTCGGACTTGGACTTAGGCTGAAGACCTTTGTATACAATATCTCCCCGGGGGCCCTTGATGGCATTCTTTTCAGCATATTCGTCAATGACAAATTTGTACTTGAACCATTCCTCTTCAGGATCTGACTTGTATAGTTCATAGAGATCTGGTGGCAGGTCCTTAGCTATGTTCCCACGACGCTGTTTGCCGCCCTTCCTGACTGATTTCTCTGTCGCCATGAAGTTCAGACTGAATGGCTTCAGAACTTGCAAAGGCTTCTGTCTGCTAGTCAGACAGGAACTGGCTTCGGGAGAATTGATGTGATTTTGTAAGAACTCTGCAAATGAATGCAGACTATGAGAACCAAGGGATTCTCCCACGGACATGTACCTGTGACAGCATTAGAGATGTTAGGGAAGGGGAAGAGGTCATATGCATTCTCAAAAGATTTTGAAGATAAATCAGTTTAGAAGACATTAACCTCATAGTGCGAAGACATTCACTTATATGTTGAGAGTTGGTTCCAGATTTGTATGAATCCAAGAATTGGTACAAGTGAGGAATCTAACTATGCGTGAAGCATAAGTGAATATACTAGGCATATTATGATATGCAGAACAGTATAGATCCAAATTTGTGGAGGCAGAAACTACTTTTGGTAAGGAAAGATGAACCCATTGGATCAAATAGGCAGTAAAAAAGAGAGTTTTAATTTACCACACAATGAACTGCTAGACGGAGCAGAAGATGAGGCCGAGCAGTTCGATCTTCCGTGCCCTAACTTGGCGACGGAGGACACCAACCGCGGCGGCGGAGAAGACGATGTCCGCGGCCGGTGTGAGGACGGCATCGGTGAGGTCGCGGCAGCTAAGCGCTTTGTCGCCGGCGTCGTCGAGACCTAGCGGTGGCGCTAGGGTTTGTGTAGAGGTGGAAGAAGAGATAATGACTAGGGTGTGGTGTGTATTTATAAGGACAGGGACAGCACGGCGCAATTATGCAGGTGCCCCTGGTGGTTCATATCTGAGGGACACATGGCGAACATGCAACACATTGGAAGTTGTTCCATGTTCCCACGCACGCCTGGATTGTCGGGTGGTCGTTCTGGCTTCTCCGGGTTTCAGGCAATAAGGATTGAGCATTTAAAACAGATTTAATATTTGTCTTAGTATCTTCTGCTGACAAGGACGCAGAGAAGACATTCAACGGTTTCAATAGAATGCATATGATTTGGATAGATAGATTTGAGAGGGAAGCATAGAGAGGTTAGGGTCCGATCACATTCACTTAGTTCAAAAGATTCAAACGAGAAGATATAGCTATAAGTGAATGCTATAGAGGACAGAACACTAACATATGTATATATCAGAATAAGACCATATCAACATTATGAAGATAAACATGAAGTCATGTCAACATTGAAGATAAACCAAATGTGAAGACATTGCAAATGTAACGCCAACAGAAAACACTCCAAACAAAAGTTTGGTGGTGGCGTTACCCATCGTATAGGAAGTATTAGACCCAGACACGGCGCACAATTATCATGGCGCTCCGAAGTCAAATTCCCGCGTTAATGAATTCACACTTAGAGTGTAAGTCTTCATTAATTGAAGATATACGTTACTTCGTGTGTTGCACATCTAAGTCATCAACATGCATAAGTTTAGGATGTGTGCCTAATCACAGGACATTTGAGGATTCCAAGATATTTAGCTCACACCGCAACTTGCAAAACCTTTTCTCATCCAAGGGCTTTGTGAAGATATCTGCCAGTTGCTCTTCAGTGTTGACGTGAATGATATCAATATCTTCCTTCATGACATGATCTCTAAGAAAGTGATGACGAATTTCAATGTGCTTTGTCTTCGAGTGCTGAACTGGGTTGTTGGCAATCTTGATGGCGCTTTCATTGTCGCGGTAGAGTGGTACTTTCTTCAGATGGATGCCATAATCTTTGAGTGTCTGCTTCATCCATAGAAGCTGAGTGCAGCAAGATCCAGCAGCAATGTATTCAGATTCAGCAGTGGAGAGAGATACATGGTTCTGCTTCTTTGAAGACCAACAAACAAGTGATCGTCCCAGAAAGTGACATGTGCCTGATGTAGACTTGCGATCCACCTTGTCACCAGCATAATCAGCATCCGAGAATCCAACTAGATCAAACTCTGAGCCCTTTGGATACCATAATCCTAGTGTTGGGGTGTAAGCCAAATATCGAAGAATTCACTTCACGGCTAAGTGATGTGATTCCTTTGGTGCCGCTTGGAATCGGGCACACATGCAAACACTAAGCATGATATCTGGCCTAGATGCACATAAATAAAGTAAAGAACCAATCATGAAGGGGTATACCTTTTGATCGAACTCTTTACCATTAGCGTCAGGACCCAGATGACTTTTGGTTGGCATTGGCGTCATGTAACCTTTGCAGTCTTGCATTCCAAGCTTCTTCAGGCAGTCTTTGAGGTATTTATCTTGAGATATGAAGATGTCGTTGCTTTGCTGATGAATTTGAAGAACAAGGAAGAACTTTAGCTCAGCCATCATGGACATCTGATATTGCTCTTGCATCATGTGTCCAAACTCATCACTGTATTTCTGGTTAGTGCAGCCGAAGATAATGTCATCCACATATATTTGGCACACAAATAGTTCACCATCATATGTCTTTGTGAAGAGTGTGGGATCCAGGGAACCAGGTTTGAAGCCTTTGCTCTTCAGAAAATCTTTGAGTGTGTCATACCAAGCGCGAGGGGCTTGTTTGAGACCATACAGTGCCTTATTGAGCTTGTATGCCATGTCAGGATGTTTTGGATCTTCCAAGCCAGGCGGTTGTGCAACATACACTTCTTCAATCTTGCCATTGAGAAAGGCACTCTTCACATCCATTTGATACAGAAGGATGTTATGATGATTTGCGTAGGCTAGCAGTATGCGAATGGCTTCAAGCCTAGCCATGGGAGCAAATGTTTCATCGAAGTCAATCCCTTCAACTTGTGTGTATCCTTGAGCAACGAGACGAGCCTTATTTCTGACAACTTGACCATGCTCATCTTGCTTGTTGTGATATATCCATTTAGTGCCTATGATATTGTTTTTACGGGGATCGGGATGCTTGACAATTCCCACACATTGTTCATCTCAAACTGTTGAAGCTCTTCTTGCATAGCTTGAATCCATTCAGGTTCCATGAAGGCTTCAGCAACTTTCTTGGGTTCAGATATTGAGACAAATGCAAAGTGCCCACAGAAATTTGCTAGCTGTGTTGCTCTTGAATGAGTGAGTGGACCAGGTGCATTTATGCTATCAATTATCTTCTCAATCTGTACTTCATTTGCAACAAGAGGATGAACTGGACGAAGATTTTGCTCTTGCTGATCATTGTCATTATTAGGAGGATTGTCTTCAGGCTGAGCATTGTCTTTAGGTTGATTAGGTGCAGAAATGATAAGTTCCTCTTCTGCCTGAGCTTCAAACGGTATGATTTCTCCAGTTCTCATAAGCTTGATGGATTCACTAGGTGGAACTTCATCTAGCACATTTGGCAGGTGTTCTCTTTGCGAGCCGTTAGTCTCATCGAACTGCACATCCACAATTTCAACCACTTTATAGTGAAAGAGGTTGAAGACTCTGTAGGACAGCGAATCCTTTCCGTAACCAAGCATAAAACTTTCATGTGCTTTCGGTGCAAATTTTGAAGTGTGATATGGATCCTTGATCCAGCACCTACCACCAAATACTCTGAAGTAACTGACATTTGGCTTCTTACCAGTAAGGAGTTCATAGGATGTCTTCTTCAGAAGATTGTGAAGATAAACACGGTTGATGACATGGCATGCAGGATCAATGGCTTCGAGCCAGAACTTTCTTGGAGTCTTGTATTCATCAAGCATCGTCCGAGCTATCTCAATGAGTGTTCTGTTCTTGCGCTCCAAGATGCCATTCTACTGCAGCGTGTATGGAGCTGAGAACTCATGACTGATGCCCAATTTATCAAGATAAGTGTCGGGGCTAGTGTTCTTGAATTCTGTGCCATTGTCACTTCTGACATGCTTGATCTTGACGCCATAGTTGTTCATGGCACGGTTGGCGAAGCGTCTGAAGACATCCTGCACTTCAGTCTTGTAGAGGATTATGTGCACCCATGTATATCTTGAATAATCATCAACAATGACGAAGCCATAGAGACAAGCAGTAGTAGTGAGAGTAGAGTAGTGAGTAGGGCCGAATAGGTCCATGTGTAGCAGTTCAAAGGGTTGAGTTGTTGTCATGATTGTCTTCGAGGGATAATTGGCCCTCATCATCTTTCCAGCTTCGCAGGCACCGCATAAGTGATCCTTCTTGAACTTGACGCCCTCGATGCCTATGACGTGCTTATTCTTTGCGAGAGTATGGAAGTTCCTCATGCCAGCATGCCCTAGCCTCTAATGCCAGAGCCAGCACTCTGAAGCTTTTGCAAGAAGACATACGGCAAGCTATGGTCCTGCTGAGAAATCTACCATGTACAAATCATCTTTCCGATACCCTTCAAAGACTAGAGACTTGTCAGATTCCATTAGAACAAGGCAACGATATTTTCCAAATATCACAATCATGTTCAAATCGCAAAGCATTGAGACAGACATTAAGTTGAAGCCAAGGGATTCAACAAGCATCACTTTATCCATGTGTTGATCCTTTGAGATTGCAACTCTACCTAGACCCAATACCTTGCTTTTACCAGTGTCAGCAAATGTGATGTGACTCTTGTCAGATGGACGTAAGGTTGAGTCCATGAGAAGAATTCGAGCACCAGTCATATGATTAGTGCATCCGTTGTCCATAATCCATTCTGAAGCATGAGGTGTTATACCCTTGGCACCACATGCCATGGAGCAGTAGGTGGGAGCGAAGTCGTCCTTGTCATTAGCATTAGCGTAGGTGATGGAGCCATTGTCTTCAGTGTTGAAGATGGACTTGGCAACGTAGACTGTAGCTAGAGCCAGACTTGCAACGCCAGAGTCGGACTCCTCCTCAGACTCCACCTCCGCCTCCTCAGAAGCAGACTCCTCCTCTGAATCCATCTCCTTGCCAACAAAAGCACGAGCCTTGCCAGATGAGCTCTTCTTGTGTGATGAAGACTTTGATTAAGACTTGGAAGAAGACTTTGAGGATTTCTTCTTCTTCTTGTCATCAGAATCATATTCCTTGCTCTTCTTCTTCTTGTTTTCATTGTCCCACTATGGACACTCAGAGATGTAGTGACCAGGTTTCTTGCACTTGTGGCATGTTCTCTTCTTGTGGTCATGAGTAGAAGCTTCATCATTTCTTGAGCTGGATCATGAAGACTTTCTGAAGCCTTTCTTCTTGGTGAATTTCTAGAAATTCTTCACAAGCATAGCAAGCTCCTTTCCTATGTCTTCAGGATCACCAGAACTGCAGTCAGATTCTTCTTCAGATGAGGAAGTAGATTTTGCCTTCAAAGTGCGAGTTCGGCCATAGTTGGGACCATAGATATCTCTTTTCTCAGATAGCTGGAACTCATGTGTGTTGAGCCTCTCAAGTATGTCAGTCGGATCGAGTGTCTTGTAGTCAGGGTGTTATTGAATCATCAGGGCTAGGGTGTCAAACGAGCTGTCAAGTGATCTCAGGAGTGTCTTGACGATTTCATGCTTGGTGATCTTAGTGGCGCCGAGAGCATGAAGCTCATTTGTGATGTTAGTGAGGCGATCAAACGTGAGCTGAACATTCTCAATGTCGTTTCTCTTGAAGCGGTTGAAGAGGTTGTGAAGGACACTGATCCTTTGATCTCTCTAGGTTGAGACGCCTTCGTTGACCTTGGAGAGCCAGTCCCAGACTAGCTTCGATGTTTCCAAAGCACCCACACGGCCATACTGTCCTTTGGTCAGATGACCACAAATGATGTTCTTGGCAGTAGAATCCAGTTAAACGAACTTCTTGACATCAGCAGGGTGACACCTTCACTAGTCTTGGGAACGCTGTTCTTGATGACATACCATAGATCAACATCAATGGCTTCAAGATGCATGCGCATCTTATTCTTCCAGTAGGGGTAATCAGTGTCATCGAAGACAGGGCACGCATCGGAGACTTAGATTATCCCTGTCGAAGGAGGGTCGTGGCAACCTTAGAAAGGATTTGGACCTTTGTATACTCATACGCGCATAGCTGATCTCGTCCCGAGGCGACCTTGCCGGGATTCGGCGTCGCGTCTCCACTATGGTCCTCTCATCAATCTACCAAAGCATGAGTAGGGTTTTACGCCTCATGGTGGCCTGGACCTGGGTAAAAGCCGCCTGAGTCACCGTTGCCGTGCTGCTCTACAGCCTCCGCACTTTGTGCAACGTGCCCTTCCCCCTTGTCGAACCACAAAGGGGCCGATGGCCCCGTAGGTGATCGTGTTATACCACGACTGGGTGTGGGTGGTTTAAGATGGAAATAGTGAAGATATTTGTCGAAGGATCTCTACAAATATCTTGGTGATTTTATGTGCAAGGAACAGGGGTGTTTTAGTGCAACTGTGGTTCTAGGGTTTCTGTTAGTAGGAAAGGTTGTTAGGGTTTTGGGAGGCAAAACCCAATCTCAATTAACTAGGCAAGTCACTACTCTGAATTAAACACAAGAGTGCAAATAAAAGCCAAGAACATAAAAAGAAAAAGTCAGGAGACAAAAACAAGAAAGAAATTTTCTAGTAGGGAAAATATAGGGTGTTACAAACCTACCCCCCTTAAGAAAATCTCGTCCCATGATGTCCGGGCTTACCTTTCCCGGATGGAAACATACCTTGGGGTTTCTTGAGTTGTGCTTGAGGTCTTGATCTTATGGGTATACTGACCATTTCTGACAGCACTGATCCATACTGTGACATTGGATCTCCAAGGTTATTAGGGTTGAATTCTGGTTATCTAACATCAATTACTTCTTGATGTTATGTCGTACTGACAATCTGACACCAAGCCTTGCTGGTATCATCTCTAGTTATATCATGTCATTTGGGTGGTCCGTTACCAAGTTTCCCAACTCTTTCTCATGGTATTGTTCATTGTTGTTGATGTGACTACCCCCTAATGATCTGGGGCGTTGAATCCTTTTTGTGGTGGCGGTATCGGCTTCTCCGAACTTGTTGGAATAAAAGTTTATCCCGCTAACGTCCTTGTGTTGGCAGGGGCTTGCGCGGGCTCATATTCTCATTATGGTGTCGTATCCAATAATTGGTTTGCTTTGCTGGCGGTGTAATGTGCTTCGTGTACCAAGTCTTATGCCCATATTCTCATGTTGGCTTGGTCAGCAATACATTTTGACACTAAGTCTCGTATCCAGGGTGGGTACCAACTGTCGTAAGTGCATGACACCAAGTGCACCTAGGGTGGCCTATGACACCAAGCCTGTGTATCTTCTGGTCTTGAGCTTGCTTTCCGTTTGGTTCTGTCATACTTTTCTAGGAATCTTCCATTGTGTGGGAACTCATTCTTTGAATTTGTATGGCAATCCATTTGCGCGGGAAAACTAAAAGGTCGAATTCTTGGGTGACCACACATCCGTGTGTTTTATGACAGACCAATCTTGTCACGTGGTGCGGTGGTTCTGACACCAAGGCTTCTTGCATTTTGTCTTTTGAGTGTTTGGTGGAGTTGTGTAGCGACCAGACCTCAAACAGTCTGATCTCTGTGCTCCGGTGTCATCCCTGGATCAGTAATGCTGACACCACACAGTACTCGGAGGATTTATAGTAGAGTAGCAATCACACACTTATTACATCGAGTGTCTCCATAGAGAACTTATTACAATAAATATGGCTTAAGGCCATCTAAACGATAACAGCGGAAGGCTTGGAAGGTAAGTGAGTCCATCAACTCCAACGGCATCACTAAGTATAGAACCACGACCTAAAAACTCCTTAATCGTCGTCTGAAAAGTCTGCAACATTAACGTTGCAGCCCGAAACGGGTCAGCACATGGAATATGCTGGCAATGTAACACATAGATAGTAATGGAATGAAACAGCTATACTATATGCATATTTGGCTGGTGGAAAGCTCTATGGTTAAGTTTTGTGTAAAGCCAATTTTCCCTACTTCAAAGGAATAAAATTTATTTAACTATCATGGTAGTTGTTAAACATTGAGAATGGTTGACAACATTCTCAATCCCAATTAAGCCTCATCATTAAACAAAACCCAACAAAATTAATTTAGAGTAACATGTTGAGATTCACATGATAATCCAAGTACTAGATACTCAAGATGTCCATAACCGGGGACACGGCTAACCATGATTAGTTTATTACACTCTGCAGAGGTTTCTCGCACTACATGGTGTTTGAGAAGACGGATGACCGAGACATAGTCTTTCAGAAGCGCTAGAACCTTACGATCGGGTAGACCGTACCACCTACATCCCCTACATCTGCTAGTCTACCACTGTAAGAGTTCGCACGACTTAGTCAACTATGCTAGAGCCCATAATAGCTTGTGGCTGCACACGGAAGTTTCTAGTATGAATAGTCTCATGATCCCTTTGAGCCTGGGTAGCAGTCCAAAATAAAAACAAGCAAGTCCTGGAAATACCCAGGTGCCTCAGTCCACCCAGATGTGTGTTTAAGTTGCCACCTTAGATAAACCATTAATTAAGAATCTCACATCTTTCATGGATATCACTCACCCAATCCACGTCTACTAGCATAGCATGGCATAATAAGCAAACGTAGAAGTAACTCCCAAAGGTTTGATAAGAAACAGGTAATAGGTACTACCTCAACTACTTCCCATCCCACAATTTAATTAGATCCTAATCATGCAATGTGTGAGGATTGATCTAATGCAAGAAAACTGGGTAGTAGAAAAGTATGATCAAAGTGTTACTTGCCTTGCTGATGATCCGCGAAACCTAACGATTCGAAGTAACAGGCGGCGCACTCCGGGTATTCTATCGTAGACAAACAAACAAGCATACAATAAGTACTCATCTAATGCACAGGTAAAACTCAAATAAGAGATCTAACCAGAAAGTTCAACTTAAGAACTCCGGTTGGCAAAAAGAATCAAATCGAACGAAGCAACGAAAATCAAACGGCGAAAGAAAACAACTTCGTTCTAGTAATCTGGATCTAGGGCAAATTTTACAGTAGCAAAAACTTGTTTAAGTTGATTAAACGGATAGAGGGTTTCGAGACGAAACTCTAGGCGCTTGAATCGCCTGATTCCGATAAACGAGCGAAAAGTTATACTAAAATGAAAATCGGATCAGGAATCGCGATCAGAAAAATCGCGGATTTAATCCGAGAAAAAGAAAAACGACGAACGCTCGCTAGAACGAACGAACGAACGGACGAACGCTCGCTATTTAAATAAACCGGAAAAACCGATCTATTTTAAAAAACCGAATCTAAAAAAACCGACGAAAAAATCCGACAAAAACCGATCTAATTTTTTTTTTAAACCGATGGCACGGAAGTCGAGGCACGGCGAACCTCGGCGGCGGCGGGACGGGAGCGGGTGGCGGCGGCTTTGGGGCTGGGCGGCTAGGGTTTCTCCCGGGGGTTGGGCCGGCTTTTAAAGGCCACCTCGGGCCGGAGTCCTATCCGAACACGGCCCGTAGGTTGGTTCGTTTTTTTTAATATTTCGCTCAGAAGAAAAATAAAAAGAAATACTAAACGGACTCTTCTAAAATAAATTTTCTCGGGCTTCTAAAATCAAGCCGCACAAGGTGAACATTTATTTGGGACCTAAATGCAATTTTGAAAAACGCACATTTTTCCTAAATTCAAATAAAACACCGAAAAACTCTGAAATAAAATCTTATTTGATTTTATTATTAAATCCTCAATATTTCTTTATTTTGGCAAAGTCATTTTATTCCCTCTCTCATATTTTTGTAATAGAAATAATTGATGATAAAATAAATAAAATCAAATGATCCTATTCTCAAAATTTGAGAAAACTCAAATATGAAAATAACGAAATCCCCAACTCTCTCCGTGGGTCATTGAGTTGCGTAGAATTTCTAGGATCAACCAAAATGCAAAATAAAATATGATATGCATTGATGATCTAATGTATAACATTCCAAATTGAAAATTTGGGATGTTACAAACCTACCCCCTTAAGATGAATCTCGTCCTCGAGATTCAGGTTGGCTAGAAAATAGGTGAGGGTGGTCCTTGAGAAAATCTTCCTCTCGCTCCTAGGTGGCTTCATCCTCTGTGTGGTGGCTCCACTGAACTTTGCAAAACTTGATAACCTTGCTGCGGGTAACTCGGCTGGCAAACTCTAGGGTCTTAATTGGTTTCTCTTCATAGGTCAAATCGTTATCCAACTGAATAGTTTCCAAAGGCACTGTGTCTCTCAAAGGTATGCCAGCCATCTCCGCGTGGCACTTCTTTAACTGAGAAATGTGGAACACATCATGAACTCCTGACAATCCTTTGGGCAATTCCCACTTGTAGGCCACTTCTCCCATACGCTCCAAAACTCGATATGGTCCTACAAATCGTGGTGCTAACTTCCCTTTAACTCCGAAACGCTTTGTTCCACGAAGTGGAGATACTCGAAGATAAGCTCTATCTCCGACTTCGTAAACTGTCTCCTTGCGTTTATAATCTGCATAACTCTTCTGTCTGGACTGGGCTACCTTGAGCCTATCGCGAATCAACTTCACCTTCTGTTCAGACTCTTTAATCAAGTTAGGTCCAAACAACTGGCGGTCTCCAACTTCGTCCCATGACAACGGTGTCCTGCACCTCCTTCCGTACAAAGCTTCGAAAGGGGCCATCTTTAAACTGGTTTGATAACTGTTGTTGTAAGAGAACTCTGCATATGGCAAATTATCGTCCCAACTAGATCCATAATCTAGCGCACAAGCTCTCAGCATATCCTCCAAAATCTGATTAACTCTCTCGGTCTGTCCATCTGTCTGTGGATGAAAAGCTGTACTGAATTCTATAGCCTGGTACCCAAAGTTTCGTGCAACTGCTTCCAGAACTTTGAGGTAAACTGGGTTCCTCTATCTGATACGATACTCCTTGGAACTCCATGCAGACATACGATCCTGGTCATGTATATCTTTGCCAACTTAGCACTGGTGTAAGTGGTCTTTACTGGGATGAAATGAGCAACTTTTGTCAATCGATCAACTACAACCCAAATCGAGTCATAGCCTGAACGAGTCCTGGGCAATCCCGTGATAAAATCCATGCCTAACTTATCCCACTTCCATTCGGGTATCGGCAATGGTTGTAACAATCCTCCTGGCTTCTGATGCTCTGCCTTTACTCTCTGACATACATCACAAACTGCTACATACTCCGCAATATCCTTCTTCATTCCGGTCCACTAGAAAATATCCTTCAAATCCAAATACATCTTGGTATTTCCTGGGTGAATCGAATATGGTGAATCGTGTGCCTCTTGCAAAATCAACTTCCTGATCTCCGGGTCATTGGGCACGTAAACGCGGTCTTCAAACCATAGGGTGTCGTGCTCATCCTCACGAAATCCTTTAGCTTCTCCTTTGCTCAGTTTCTCCTTTATAGCGGCAATCTCTTTGTCAGTTTTCTGAGCTTCCCTGATTCTATCCATCAAGGTTGACTGAATCTCCAATGCTGCTACATAGCCTCTCGGAACTATTTCCAAACATAGTTCACAAAGATTTTCTGCTAACTCCCTTGGTATTTCTCCCGTCATTAATGTATTGACATGGCTCTTACGGCTTAATGCGTCAGCTACTACATTAGCCTTTCCGGGATGATAATGCAATTTCATATCATAATCCTTGATGAGCTCCAACCATCTCCTTTGTCTGAGATTCAACTCCTTCTGTGTGAAAATATAATTCAAACTCTTATAATCTGTATACACCTCGCAATGGTTTCCAATCAGGAAATGTCTCCAAGTCTTCAGTGCATGCACTACGGCTGCTAACTCCAAATAATGCGTGGCATAATTCAACTCATGAGGTTTCAGTTGTCTTGAGGCATATGAAACAACTCTCCCTTCCTGCATAAGCACTGCTCCAAGTCCTCGACGTGAAGCATCGCAATACACCTCATAATCTTTGGTCTGGTCTGGCAAAATCAACACTTGTGAGGTAACCAAGCGTTTCTTCAACTCCTGGAAACTAGCCTGACATTCCTCCGTCCATATGAACTTGGTATCTTTCTTTAACAACTCTGTCATAGGCTTCTCAATATTTGAGAAATTCTCAATAAATCTCCTGTAGTATCCTGCGAGTCCAAGAAAACTCCGGATCTCTCCAACTATTCTTGGGGCTTCCCACTTGGTCACGGTATCAACTTTAGTGGGATCAACTGCTATACCTTCTCCAGATATAACATGTCCGAGGAATCCTACTTTCTTCAACCAAAACTCACATTTGCTGAACTTGGCATATAATTGATGTTCTCTGAGCTTTCCAAGTACCAAACGCAAATGCTCCTTATGCTCCTCTTCATTCTTCGAATAAACCAGGATATCATCAATGAACACTACGACAAACTTATCCAAGAACTCCATAAACACTTTGTTCATCATGTTCATAAAATAGGCAGGTGCGTTAGTCATACCAAATGACATAACGGTATACTCATACAGCCCATACCTGGTGGTAAAAGCTGTCTTAGGAATATCCTGTTCTCAAATCTTCAACTGGTGGTATCCTGATCGTAGATCGATCTTGGAAAATACCTTAGCTCCTTGCAATCGATCAAACAGATCGTTGATCATTGGTAGTGGGTACTTGTTCTTGATCGTTACTTCATTCAATCCTCGATAATCAACAACCATCCTTAACGATCCATCCTTCTTCTCCACTAGTAGTACTGGCGATCACCAAGGCGAAGAACTTGGGCGAATATATCCTTTATCCAGTAACTCCTTAATCTGCTTCTTAATTTCCACCAAATCCTTTGCTGGCATCCTATATGGTCTCTTTGATATTGGCCCTGTGCCTGGCAATAGTTCAATGAAAAACTCGATATCTCTATCCGGTGGCATGCCTGGCAACTCTTCTGGAAATACTTCAGGAAAATCCCTTACCACCGGTACTTCCTCCTGCACAACTCCTGTTAAGCAATTTACTTGAGTCCTCTTTGGCACATGTCGGGATACATACTTGATCCTTCTCCCTTCTGGGGTGGTAAGCAAAATTGACTTACTAGCACATTCAATATTCCCTTCATACTTTGATAACCAATCCATGCCTAATATCACATCCAATCCTTGAGATTCCAATACTATTAGGTCTGAGGGGGAAACATAGTTACCAATCCTTAAAGGTAACCGATCACACCATTGACTAGCCATATACTCTTCTCCAGGCGAGGTTACTAACATGGGTGACCTAAGGGCTTGGGTTGATAGGTTATACTTATCTACAAATCCCCTTGAGATGTATGAATGCGATGCACCAGTATCAAAAAGAACGAGTGCAGTAAACGACTTAACCAAAAACTTACCTATTACTGCATCGGGCTGAGCTTCAACCTCCTCCATGCTAACGTGGTTCACCTGTCCCCTATTAAAAGGGTTCGGCTTCTTCCCATAACTTCCATTGCCATTTTGGCCTTCAGGACATTCATTGGCATAATGTTCGGTCTTCTGACACTTAAAGCAAGTGACTTGGCTCAGGTCTTTCTTGGCTGGGGTTGATGGGTTGGTGCGATTCTGGCCGTTGCTTCCTCCATTGCCATTACCATTCTTGGTGCCATTGTGATTGTGCGAGCTACCTCCTCCATGGGTATGCTGAAAATGTCCTCCCGGTCTAGGGGTAAAACATGGCTTCTGCTGAGCTCCTGAATTGTACTTTCCTTGTCCATACTTCCTCTTGCGATTCTCAATTTGCTGCTGCTTCCCTTCAATCATAAGAGCATGATCTACCAACTCCTGGTAGTTGTTGAAGGTGGCTACCTCAACTGCATGCTCAACTCATCATTCAGTCCTTCTAGAAACTTCTCCTGCTTAGCTGCATCCGTAGCGACGTCATCTGGGGCATAACGTGCTAACTTACTAAAGTCCTCCACATACTGGCCAACTGTCCTTCCTCCTTGGCGCAAGTTACGAAACTCACGCTTCTTCATGGCCATAGCTCCTGCCGAAACATGTGCAGTACGAAAAGCCTGCTGAAACTGGTCCCATGTGACAGTGTCAACTGGGAAAGTGGCTGTGAAATTCTCCCACCATGATGCTGCGGGTCCTTCTAGCTGATGTGCGGCAAACTTCACCTTCTCCGCATCTGTGCATCCTGCTGTGGTCAACTCCCTAGCTGTCTTGCGGAGCCAATCATCTGCTACTATTGGCTCGGTGCTACTGGAAAACACCGGCAGATTCAGCCTAAGAAAACGGGCTAAGTGGTCAACAGGTGGTGGTGGTGGTGGGTTGTTGGTGTTGTTCCCTTGATTCTGATTCTGGACTAGCAACTGCATCAATGTGTTCTGCTGCTGGATCAAATGGGTGAGCTCCGGTGGAAAGGTAAATCCGGGGTCACGTCTCGGAGGCATCTGAGGGTATAGAAAAGATGAGATGTAAGAATAGAGGGGGTTGTAAGAATAGAGGGGGTCTAAAGAGAAAACACTACCCATATGCACATGAGGCAAAAGCAAACAATTCACTTCATTCAATCAAACAAGGGCATACAATCGATCTAACTATCGCAAAAGTGCTCGGACTACTATATTTACATGGTGGACTACTACTACTGATGAGGTGGTCTACTAGAAATATTCTTCGGTTGCAGACTCCATGATATCTGCTCCAGCTTGATCAACATAGTCATCATCGCTACTATTTGGTTCCGAGTCGGTGCCGTCGATGATGATGTAGTCTTCCGGGCTAATCTCCTTGGGTTCTTCGTCTTCATCTACTGGCGTAGGGCCTCCCATAAATATTCCAATCTTCTTGATCAGGTCGTCATTCTTCTCCACCAATACTTCAATTTCCTCTTCATAATCTTCACGTGTAGCCTTGAGTTCTTCCTCCAGTTCCTTGATTCTTGTCTTAGCCTTCTTCAGATCTATCATGTCGGCGCACATCTGGTTCTCCTGTCGTCGAATGTGCTGGTTTAACTCCTAGATAAAAGCTGCGATTGATCTATCCTTCCTGGTGCTGATCATCTCCCAGTGCTCATCTCGGCGCCCACAAATCTGGTAGATGGTATCCTTGAGATACTTGCGGTAGACTTCTCCAATGCATCCCATGGCGATGTGAGCTGCCATGCTCTTTCCTAGACTCCAAGTTGGTGCATCAAAAGAAAACTCTATGGGCTCAGTGACTGGCATGAACGTCCTTCCTGGAACTTGAACTTGAATCATCCAGCGCTCTTCTTCAGGTAAAGTGGCGTTGTAGGTTCCGGTGAAGCTTGGTACTCCTATATTCAGGTATCTAGTGACTTCCTTCAAGTGTCGTCCAAAGGGTGTATCTTCATCCGGTTGCGTGAACTTGTTCCATGCATCCGCCATCCTAAAGAGTAGAAAAGATGAGAGGTCAGAAGAGAAGAGAGTGAATAGTGATCTAGGTCTTTAGCTTAGTGGTCATGTCCTACAGTCAGCGTGTGCTCTGATACCATCTCTGTAGCGACCAGACCTCAAATAGTCTGATCTCTGTGCTTCGGTGTCATCCCTGGATTAGTAATGCTGACACCACACAGTACTCGGAGGATTTATAGCAGAGTAGCAATCACACACTTATTACATCGAGTGTCTCCATAGAGAACTTATTACAATAAATATGGCTTAAGGCCATCTAAACGATAACAGCGGAAGGCTTGGAAGGTAAGTGAGTCCATCAACTCCAACGGCATCACTGAGTATAGAACCACGACCTAAAAACTCCTTAATCATCGTCTGAAAAGTCTGCAACATTAACGTTGCAGCCTGAAACGGGTCAACACATCGAATATGCTGGCAATATAACACATAGATAGTAATGGAATGAAACAGCTATACTATATGCATATTTGACTGGTGGAAAGCTCTATGGTTACAGTTTTGCGTAAAGCCAATTTTTCCCTAATTCAAATGAATAAAATTTATTTAACTATCATGGTAGTTGTTAAACATTAAGAATGGTTGACAGCATTCTCAATCCCAATTAAGCCTCATCATTAAACAAAACCCAACAAAATTAATTTAGAGTAACATGTTGAGATTCACATGATAATCCAAGTACTAGATACTCAAGATGTCCATAACCGGGGACACGGCTAACCATGATTAGTTTATTACACTCTGCAAAGGTTTGCACACTTTTCCCCACAAGACTCGATCGCCTCCGTTTGGTTTCTCGCACTACATGGTGTTTGAGAAGACGGATGACCGAGACATAGTCTTTCAGAAGCGCGGGGCGGCGGTGGCGGGACGGGAGCGGGTGGCGGCGGCTTTGGGGCTGGGCGGCTAGGGTTTCTCCCGGGGGATGGGCCGGCTTTTAAAGGCCACCTCGGCCCGGAGTCCTATCCGGACACGGCCCGTAGGTCGGTTCTTTTTTTTTTAATATTTCGCTCGGAAGAAAAATGAAAAGAAATACTAAACGGACTCCAAAAATTCTGAAATAAATTTTCACGGGCTTCTAAAATCAAGCCGCACAAGGTGAACATTTATTTGAGACCTAAATGCAATTTTGAAAAACGCACATTTTTCCTAAATTCAAATAAAACATCGAAAAACTCCGAAATAAAATCTTATTTGATTTTATTATTAAATCCTCAATATTTCTTTATTTTGAGAAAGTCATTTTATTCCCTCTCTCATATTTTTGTAATAGAAATAGTTGATGATAAAATAAATAAAATCAAATGATCCTATTCTCAAAATTTGAGAAAACTCAAATATGAAAATAACGAAATCCCCAACTCTCTCCATGGGTCATTGAGTTGCGTAGAATTTCTAGGATCAACCAAAATGCAAAATAAAATATGATATGCATTGATGATTTAATGTATAACATTCCAAATTGAAAATTTGGGATGTTACAAGTTGAGTCTAGGTATCGCTTGGTCTTAGTGCCCTGACACCTAGTCTTGTGTCTTGTATGTGCACTGGGTCTTGTGTGAATGCCAAATCCTCCATTTGCGCCAAGTCTTGTCCTGGTCATAAAGATTCAACAAGATAAAAACAACTAATAAATTTCAACAACAAAAGTGGAACCGTGAGCCACCGTTCTACCACTTATAATGCAAACTACACGTAGACATTGTTCATAATTAATTTGCACTAGTGATTAAACTTAATTAATTCATAATTGTGCTCCCACTCAAATCAATATCTCTCATAATTGATAGTGGGTGATTCAAGACCTAAATCTTGTTCATAGCCATCGATGTGGACATAAATGATGACGTGAACTTCGACCGGTAGGCAATCTTTTGCCGATCATATCTCCATATGGCTCTTGTTCATTTTTTTATGCTTCATGCTCCGAGCTCACATCGATTGTGCTAGAACTTTAAGAAAATTGAGTATTATCTGCTTGCTTGGTCTCCCTCGCCCGCCTTACACTTCATGATCCATTTGTACTCATGTGGACATGATGCACTCCAGAAAGTAACATTTTATAGACAGTTGCAACACTAGGAAGAACACCTCTTAACTTGATATTTTCAATGAGAGATCACCCTAATAATTGACTATTGCGCAATCAGAGGGTGCAAACAATAAAGATATAAACATCTGCAATTCATAATGGCATGATATGGTATAGCCCTGGTGATGAAGAGCATCCAACGGTCAACCTGATGGACATCTATCATCACCTGAGACACCGAGTGGGCCAATGACAAGAGCTCATGCAAGATCAATCAAATCCAAGGTGAACTCACTCCTTAGTGATTTCTCTTTGCATACATGTGAGACATGGCTACTACCTCAAATGGATATGTTATCCGTGACCAGGAACCAAGAGAAGATCCATGGAGCAGCTCGGAGCGATCACCGAAAGCAGATCAAGGAGTGGAGAAGTCGGAAGGTACATGCACCAGACGTCTAGAAGCCACTGGACATCCGGTGCGGCAAGAGGAAGAGTGCTCAGGAAATCTATCGAAAGCCAAGTCTACAGCAATCGGATGACTGGCCAACGCCGGACGTCCGACAAGCTCCAACCATCAGATTACTGACCATGTCTACAAATCCGATGCCTCATGTCTAGAGCCAAAATGTTGGAAGTCCGACGCCCTCCAGACGATCGGATGCTCGCGAGCCATCGGACAACCCACACTTGTCAGACGTCCGACGCTGCCTGTGCATAGACCCAAGGGTTTTGTCCCATGTACTACCTCTCTATCTACCCCCATAGAATATAAATACCCCTTCACTTGCAGAAACTAGGGTTAACAAAGTGATAGCTCAGATCAAGAAATAGCTTTTCTCATATCAACCACCTCACCCATGGAGATCAAGACCTCCATGTGAGAAGACCCCCTAGTGGGTATCAAGACCCATATCTAGGAAACATCCATCTTGGATTCAAGATCTCATCCCCTTCATAGGATTCAGGATGAACTCTACCTTGTACCTTTGCTCCCTTCGTTGTTCATGTACCGTTGTGGATCTTGTGTGGTTTTGAATATAGTGGATGTGTGATTAGACATGTCCTTGAGTGTTCCTCTTGTGATTTCTCCCCGTTATTACCCGTGTTCTTCGTGTTCTTCGTGGGTTTCCCCCTCTAATTCGTGAAAAATCACCAACTAGGGTTCCACCCTACATCATCTTGGATCAGAGCTTTGGTTTCCATGTATTTGGAGTCTCTGTTGGGAATCGTTGCATGGAAAACAAAAAAAATTCTATGCATACGCAATGATCTATCCATGAAGATGCATAGCAATGAAGGGGAGAGTGTGTCTACATTTCACAATGCGGTTGATGTACTCGAACTTTCTTCGCGATCCAACCGGTCTAATACCGAACGTACGGCACCTCCGTGTTCTGCACACGTTCAGCTCGGTGATGTCACTCACCTTCTTGATCCAGAAAGACGACGAGGTAGTCGATGAGTTCTGTCAACACAATGGCATGGTGACGGTGATGGTGAAGTGATCTCTGCAGGCCTTTGCCTAAGCACTACGAAAATATGCCCAGGGTGTAAATGGTGGAGGGAGGCGCCGCACACGGCTAACAATTGATCTAGTGTGTGATAGGCGCCCCCCTCCCACATATATATAAGTGGGAGGGAGGTAGGAGCAGCCAAAGGTGGCGCCCAAGTAGGATCCCTCCCAAGCTGCGCCCCCCCCCCCTTCCTTATTTGGAGTGCGGGGAGAGGCACGGGAGGGTGGCGCCCCCCCCCCCCCTTTCTTTTCTCCCATGAGAGGGAAAGGCGGGAGGGGCTAGCCCTCCCCCTTTTCCTTCCCTAGGGCTGGGAAAACAAGGGAGGGGGCGCACCAGCCCCTTTGCAGGCTGGTATGTCCCCGTCTTTGGCCCATAAGGCCCATAAATTGTCGGGGGGTGCCCGGAACCCCTTCCGGTGACCCGATTCCTTCCCGGTATGTCCTGAAACACTTCTGGTGTCCAAATACCATCGTCCTATATATCAATCTTTACCTATCGAACATTTCGAGACTCCTCGTCATGTCCGTTATCTCATCCAGGATTCCGAGCAACATTCGGTAACCAAAACATATAACTCATATAACACTATATCATCAACGAACATTAAGCGTGCGGACCCTACGGGTTCGAGAACTATGTAGACATGACCGGGACACCTCTCCGGTCAATAACAAATAGCGGAACCTGGATGCCCATATTGGCCCTTACATATTCTACGAAGATCTTTATCGGTTGAACCGTTATGACAGCATACGTAATTCCCTTTGTCCATAGGTATGTTACTTGCCCGAGATTCGATCGTCGGTATCTTCATACCTAGTTAAATCTCGTTACCGGCAAGTCTGTTTACTTGTTCCGTAATACATCACCTCGTGAATAAACTGCTTAGTCATTTTCTTGCAAGCTTGTGATGTGTATTACCGAGAGGGCCCAAAGATACCTCTCTGATACTCCGAGTGACAAATCCTAATATCGATCTATGCCAACTCAACAAACACCTTCGGAGATACCTGTAGAGCGTATTTATGATCACCAGTTACGTTGTGATGTTTGATAGCACACAAGTTATTCCTCCGGTATTCGGGGGTTGCATAATCTCATAGTCGAAGGAATATGTATTTGACATGAAGAAAGCAATAGCAATAAACTAAACGATCAATATGCTAAGCTAACGGATGGGTCTTGTCCATCACATCATTCTCCTGATGATGTGATCCCGTTATCAAATGTCAACACATGTCTATGCTTAGGAAATCTTAACCATCTTTGGCCAATGAGCTAGTCTAGTAGAGGCTTACTAGGGACACGGTATTTGTTTATGTATTCACACATGTATTTAAGTTTGCGATTAATACAATTCTAGCATGAATAATAAACCTTTATCATGATTTAGGAAATATAATAATAACCAATTTATTATTGCCTCTAGGGCATATTTCCATTAGTCTACCCCCTCCATTTTCTATCCTAATTTTGTTCGTTCTTGTCCCAATTCAAAAATCCCCACCAAAAATAGGCCTCCCAATTTTTTTGCATTTTGTTGGTTCTTGTGAGATTTTGTTGTGTTTGATTCACGATTTTGTTGTTTCGCAAGTGGATCTTGGCTTTCCCACCTACCCACCACGAAATTCCCCCCAAAAAAAATTCCCCCTCAATTTTGACCTCAAAAATCAAAAATATCGCCAAAAATCGTGCCATGGATCTGAAATCTCAAGTTGACCCAGACCCATCGGACGACCGATGTTTTTCGAATGTCCGGAGCCTCGCGAACCACTGAAATCCGAACCCCGCTATCCAACCAAATCCACAGATTTCTGGTCATTTCTGGACGTTCGTTCCGCTCCAGCCACAGGGCATCCTTCCATTTCTGGACGTCTGGTACATGTAGAAACTGACTTCGGCTGATTCTTGTTTCAACCATAACTAATTCATCCGAAGTCCAATTTTGACGCTCTTTAGCTCATTTTAGAGCTATTGGCATCCACCATCCCACAAAAATACAGAGAACATCATTTCAATTCATCAAATATTCTGAATGTTGGCATCTTTGCCTGGGCCCTCCATCATATGATCTGCAATACCAACATAGCCTTCTGCAACCTAACCCATTTTGATCCCCATTGCACTTGTGGTTGCTTGAGTTGTGATTCGAGTCCCCTAAGGTGTTTAGGCTACTTAGGGGTGGTTACTTATTCATCAACCACCACACGGAGCGATACGAGTAGCAACTAACTCCGTTGACTATAACACCCCACCATACTCTTCCACCAACTTAACCCATTTTTGACCAATTTTGTTTGATATTTGAGTTGTGATTTTTGTTTCCTAAGGTTTTTTGGCTAATTAGGAATGGATCAATGTCAACAACACTGTCACTCATCATTGCCACAGACTCGACATCGACAATGATCTCTTCACATTTTGACACCGCGACCGTAAGCAAGGATGATTACTTCGACAACATCATTGTACATTTCCTTGCCATTGCATTGATAGCCCTGAGCCCATTGCATTACTTTCCCACTAAGACTAGCAAGATGAGAATTGTCGGGCCACGCTACCTGTGCACCTTAATGATACACTTACGCTGCATAGCTACATTTAGTGTGCAGTCATCTTGCTACCATCATTGTGACATTACATATCTCCCGTGCATATCTTACATACTTGTCTCGTGCCTTGGCTCAAGCATCAAGCATAGTGATATAGGAAGCACACAAAAAAGAAGAGGAACAGCTTTTAAGCAAAAGAGGGGATACAAAAGAGCTTCTAAGCAATAGAAATAGCATTGAACCATTTTGCATAGTATATTGGATCATACATACATAGCATACTTGGAATTGAAGACAGCATGGTTACTCACATAGGTTGGTGCACAAGTGTATCTAGCCCATTAGAGCAATCGAGCTATTGTTTGTCTAGTATCCGTGCAACAAGATCTTTTCCGTGGTAACACATTTTGTGCTCATTCCTGGGTTGTGCGGATCCCAGTTATCTATCTGTGTGTGTGTGTTCCTTTGTGCCACCATAGCTATTGATCAATTTGCTTTACATTGCAATTTTGTGAATCTTCCTCATCATTATTGACATCTTGGACTAACACTTGCTTGAACTTTGTGCCACTTGTCCTAACCAAGCCACTTGATAAGCTTTACTTTGTATGTGTGAGTGAACAAGTCCGGTACCAATTACACTATCCTCTCAATTCACATTGAGTGAAACAGGATACATCCTCGACTTTGGGAAAAGGTAGCTTGGTATTGTTTATCTCATTTCCTACTCACCTTTGCTCGAGTCTTGTGATGGATAGGCAAATCACATCATTATCGGTCTTCGACGTCCACGACACCGCGAACAACTACATCACCAAAACTCCCCACTTCGGACTACAATGGAGCAATGCGAGGCACTTTGAGTGACCGCATTGAGGGACTCGCCATCGACATCCATCACTATGAAGCAAGGAAAAGGGACTACCTCGACAACAAGTTGGACGCACACAAGGATCAACTAGGAGACATGTTGGCCAACTACAAGGCTTCTTACCCTTCATCATCTTCAAGGCGGCAGCGAGAAAGTTGCACATCTTCAGAGCGCCATCCGATGCACGCGCAACTCTTCCATATCCTCATCCCCGTGATGACCACCATCACATTCGTGATCCACATCGTCATGAAGGGCAAGTCACCTACAAGCAACATGTGCACAAAGATGAAGAACGACATCGACTACAAGTTCAAGCATGACAACATCACCATCAAGATGAAGACGCTCGAGATGCGCACATCAACAAATCCCAACAAGCTCTACATCAAGCTACAACCAACCTTCATGAGCACAAGAGAAGACCGCCCACATGGGACTCCTACTCGGAGTCAAGCTACGAGACCGCACATGGGACTTCCCCTTCGGTCTCGGAGGAGAGTGATGATTTTCCACATCCTACGGCATTCATCTTTGGAGCGTTATGGATGAGGAGGTTGAGCACGGGACTATCAATTGAACCAAGGCGGCGGAAATATTTGAGTATGGAGACGTTTGCACCTACATCCCTCTAACACCCACATATGACGAGATGCCCCAATTGCCATGTGAGGAGAGCCACCGCCACATGAGTGAGATGAGTGATCCCACCATATGTGACGTTGAGTGCATGTCCATGAGAGAATGAGTGTGACCACCACTAGCCCCACACATGAAAACATTCCAAACATCCTATGTGAGGTTGAGAGCCATCACCACCATATGAGTGAGAGCATCATAGTGAGAGTGAGTGAGCCACAACACTTAGTGAGTGAGGTAGTTGATAGGGCATGTGAGGCCACTACAATTTCTAACAACTTAACCTCTACTCCTAGTGTGTTTTCTTCCTTGGTGTAGATCTCCTACAAGACGAAGCACCAATCCTCGATGAGTCCATACCTCAAATGGGAAAACCGATGGCCATGGTGGACGATGATGCACCCCTTACATGGTTCCATCAAGTTGATGAAGATATTGACCAAGCGTCGATTTTTGCCAACCCACCTACAACACATGAGCGGAGCTCTAAAGGTAACATAGGTCATGGTGCTTCGCTTGTCCCACTAGTGGACTATCTTGACATCGATTGCTTACATGATGTTGATCACCTTATGGATATATCATACCACATACTATGTATTCTACATGCTTAGATGTGCCACCCGTTTATGATGCATATGATGATGAGCATGTCGAATTACTTAGTTGTGGTGCTATGCTTCATAGAATATCGTGTGAAAATTCTATTGGTCACATCATGTTTGACAATCCGTTAAACTTGCTATGAGTGAGATTTCCCATATGGCATCATTACAATCTCACCATGGTGCCTATGCATATCCCATTCACATAAATCCCATTTGCACATATGGCATAGATGACAAGCCCTTAGTTATTGGATTTTTCTTTTCATGCGATGGTATTGCTAAACTTCCCATATGACATGCCATAAAAATGATTGTAGATCACATGATTGCATCCATTGTGTGCACCATCTGCGTATCATGAATAAAATGTCATGTATGTTTCTCATGGTGCTTTACACATTTCGAGTCTCCATTGTGCTATACATAACAACAAACCATTCATGATGGATGAAATGTTCCTATATCATGCATCTCATTTCTTTGAGCACTGGATATTTTGTGCTAACCAACACAAGTACATGCGTATCATAATGGATGATGTGTACATATACCACTCGCACACAATTTTTCCTTTGCCTTTGTTTTGTGTAGGTACTCATGAATACTCATCAACTTCACAATACCATGAGTTGACGAAACGAGCTCTTGAGAGCACCAATGATTTGGGATATCTTGGAATGCTTCTTCCACCATTTCCTTCACGCAAGGACTACGCGCATTTCTTTTACTTGGCTCTCACACGGCTATGGGCTCTATACCACTTGTCACCTTATGCCCATTTCACCATGTTCACTTTGCATGTTATGCCTCGTTCTATGCCTTTTCCATGCAATGGTGGCCCTTACTTGCACTTACACATGATTCACCATTCTACTAAATATATGTGTCTTTGCATGCTTGATGGAGATCCTAGTCGCTATTGCCATGTTCTATGCATGCCCCATGATATTGAGAATACCTTGCTCATGCTTTGTTCTAGAGATTATCATTTGTCATGTGCATTATGTATGTCACCTATTCATTTCCATGACATGCTTACTTGCTTTTTGCATCACCCTTGATACATACTTGCTCATTTCATTGGGCTTATAGCATATATGTTCATACCTCTCGCATGATTTGTATTGATCATTGTTCCATATCTCCATTAGTTGCCTCGCACACATTCCCTTATAGTGAGTGCAACCATGCTATGCTTATTGATATAGAAATTGTACTAGCTTTCTCATTTATGCTTGGAGACTTGGGTATCTTATTTGTGAAGCATGCTCGTTTGAATGAGCTTAATGCCTTTCACTATAATCGCATCATATACTTTCATATCATGCCGCATTCTCTTATCCCTTCTCATGATAAGAATGATGACAACACTATTGGGTATCTCACCACATGAATGATAGGTTTCACATTTACGCTAACCTCATTTGTTTTTCCGAGTGTTTGTCATGTTCTTTCACTTTGAATGATTCACAAGGCGGTGCCATTAGGAGACATATTAGTCATGTAAAGCCGTACACAATGTGCGACACCAACATTTTTGAGACCTTCCTAAAGGTGAACTCCTTCCCTTTGAGCCATCCTCAAATATGCGTATTGGATGGGCCACACATTCATTGTTGTTTCCTTCTTCTTGTCTACATGATACATCTATTAGATGGAGGAACATCATGGGAGCTTGGTTCCACAGAACTCCAAGTTGAGGAGCGCTTGAAATTAGTGGATGCACCACCGTACCACCATTCATGCCATAACATCAACCAATTGTATGCCAAGAAACTTTTGCCAAACTGCACCAACACATCCATATTTGTTGATGAACATGCTAGTTGGACACGTCACACCCATGACAAGTTTGGTTTTTATGCATGGATTGACTCGCATTATAAATGGCTAGATGCATCTCGTATTTCCATGTCATCCATGAGCTTGTGCACTCTCTTAGCAAGTTTGTCGTGATCTAACTTGATGGCATATTTATACAAAATGATCACATTGTCCACCATCAATTTCATGATAACACAATCATTTTGAGCACCAATTTCCATGTTCATGCTCTTGATAAACCGTCCCACTATGACATCATTTTGCACAATAGTCACATTCACCACAACTTTGTGTATACCACAAATGAATTTGCTCCCATGAATGCTTTACATATCATTCTATATCACCTGGCTAAGAATCATGTGCCTTGTCACGAACAATCTTGTCGGACAGACTCATACTTAATCAATGGACACCTTGTGTGCGATAACCGTTGTATTCCCAAGTATCCTTTGTGTTTGCTCGTTTTTCATCTATACCATCCCAGAGAGATCTTGGAGTACTTTGATCGTGTCCTGTCCCTCCATATCTACCATTTCAATGGTGATACGGTTTATGATTCAAGGTCGGATCTTTCCCAAGGGGGAGGGGATGATGCAAAAGCATCCTACTGCCATCCCCATGGATATGCCATCGTCAGCCCAGACACCAAGTGGGTTGATGAAAAGATCTCGTGCAAGAGCAATTGAATCCAAGGTGAACTCGCTCCTTAGTGATTTCCATTTGCATACATGTGGGACATTGCTACTACCTCAAATGGATGTGTCGTATGTCACCAAGAACCAAGAGGAGAGCCATGGAGCAGCCAGGAGCAATCACCCGAAGCGAAGCAAGGAGTGGAGAACTGCAAGCTACAGGCATCGGGTGTCTAGAAGCCACCGGACATTCGGCATGGTAAGAGGAAGAGCGCCCAAGAAATCTACCGAAGGCCAAGTCTACAGGGACCAGACAACCGACCAACGCCGGACGTCCAACAAGCTCCAGCCACCGGACGACCGACCACATCCATAAATCTGATGCCTCATGTCTAGAGCCAAAACGTCGGAAGTCTGGCGCCCTCCAGATCACCGGACGCTCGTGAGCCACCGGGCGACCGACACTTGTCGGATGCCAGACGCTACATGTGTGCTGACCCGAGGGTTTTTCCCATGTACCTATCTCTCCCCCCTAGACTATAAATACCCCTTCTTTTGGACGAACTAGGGTTAGCAAAGTGATAGCTCAGATCTAGAGAGAGCTTTGCTCATATCTACCACATCTCTCATGGAGATCAAGACCTCCATGTGAGAAAACCCCCTAGTGAGTATCAAGACCACTATCTAGGGAAGATCCATCTTGGATTCAAGACTTCATCTCCTTCATAGGATTTAGAATGAACTCTACCTTGTATCTTTGTTCCCTTTGTTGTTCATGTCCTTTGTGTATCCTATGTGGTTTTGAGTCTAGTGGGTGTGTGATTGGACTTGTTCTTGAGTGTTCCTCGTGTGATTTCTGCTTGTTCTTCCATGTGTTCTCCGTGGGTTCCCCCCTCCAATTTGTGAAATATCACCAACTAGGGTTCCACCCTACATCATCTAGGCGCAGGGAAGTCTTCACAGTATTCTTGAATCTTCACTTGAAACATTGTCGTGGCGATAGAAAAATTGTTGTCATGACAGCCGTTTCTAAAATGTTGTCATGGCGGTAATTTCAGAAAATGTTGTCGTGGCACCAATTTCAGAAAACACTGCCGTGGCACGAAATTTAGGCATAAAACATTTAGGCATGATGCATCCGAATAGATGGTAGGAAGCAGAAACTAGTACTATAAAGAAGCTTCAGAATACATATATAGAAACAGGATGGTTAAGAATGGATATTTTGAAGCATGGTTCTATTGTGGTCGACTATCTGAACTGAACAAACATAATTTTGAGGTAGCATGAATGCTTCAAAGCATCAATTAAAGTAACACTATTTTCACTTCCGTCTTGCTGAAGTCTCAACGCATGCTGAATAGATGATCATGGATAAGCTCTATGCATGTCGCAAGCTCCTTGTCACCATCAGAATAGTCGGCGGCGAATAGCGGTGCCTGGTCATGCTGGCATCACACTGAACATCAATAGCCTCACTTGGCATTGCATGGAAACAAGAAGGATGGCTGAGGTCGGGTACAGAAAACGACTATAAATAGAAAAAAAAAGTTAGAAACAAGGAAGCACAAAAGTTGCACTAGAAAAATGTATTACAATAAGAATAATGTTAGTGTACTAGAAGTTTACTAGAATAGCATGTGCTCGCAGTGCTTGAAGAAGTGTAGTTCCCGGAAAATGTGTGTATAATAAAAGGCATATATGAGCAATGGTTGATGTAAAACTTCACCATGATCGGTAGAATCAAAATGGCATATAGAAACCAAATTTGTTGTGAGAAAGAGGATACATGAGAAATATAGCGCGCTACAAGTCACCCTATCGGAATAAATGGAAGTACGGATCTATCAAAATTTGTTGCTAATGAAAAGGGATTTTGCTTCCAAAGCTTAGACATAGAACTAAATGAAATGCAAAAGAATCTGGAAAAAAAGGTAATTGGGTATAATCACTCTGGCTATCGGGGAAATAGGCAATGGAGAATTGACCGGAAGCATGTGTAACATATATGTGAGAAATATAGGAAAGAATTCAGCATTGTTATATAAAAAGTGTGGTTCTGCTAACGCAAGGTAGAGAGGATGCATAGGAAGCATGAAACTTGGAAGCACAAAAAGTTAAGCTATGTAACACAGGTAGTGACATGTAGAAGCACAGAAATTTAACATCCAAAAACAGTCAACACTCGACACACAATGTATTACAAACTTAGTTGCATCCCTGAAATTAATCATTACCAAACTGAGAATAATCTGAACAAGGGCATACAGTTGATGGAGGAGGGGGCATTGATGCAAGGCAATACCTTCGATTCCGAGAAGGGGTGTTCAAGATGGGAACTGGAAGCCGCTCCTGGTTATCCGGCCGACATTTGGTACACCAGCAGCCGGTTGATGCTCCAGGGAAGTAGATGAGGCAACGAGCGGCTAAATCTGGTATGGCACACGGCGAGGTCGCACTCGGGGGGAGGGGGCATCATCAAGGAGTGCACGGGATCGGATATTGCAGCCATGGTTGATGGGGAGCTTGGAGCGACATCAGTTGGGATCAAGGAGAACATGGGATCGATTTTGCGCGTGGATGTAGGAGAGGACAGGGGCGACACAGTGGAAGCCAGACTCGGAGGTGTGGTGCGTCGATGTCGGACATGCAGGTGAGATCGTGACCATGAGAGGAACGAGGCATTGGGGAGAGATGAAACGAGCAAGTAATTAGGGGAGGAGGGATGTACGTGTGTTAAAACTGGTTGGTTAGCAACAAACCATGGGATTAAGGTGTTATTTTCTATCCATGGGATTAAGCAATTATCAACGGCAAACAAGTGGTCTGACGAATGCTCTATAGTATCAGACTATATATATGAAGTGTTTCCCTTATGTAATGCTAGCGTCTGACGTTGTTCAGATTGTATATAAGAGCATGTATAATAACGTGCCTTGAGAACTGTAACTATTTTAAGTTGGGAATAAGTTTAACTATCTTTTTATCATAAGTAAATCAGATAATTATCCCCAGTTTTCGTGAACAAATAGTTCACCTTACCATAGAAAATGAAAATAAGTCAGATATATTTGTCGTGTCACTTCCTTTACCAACATGGAGGGAGGAAAAGAGGAAAGAGACGGTGCAGGAGACAACGTGTAGGGGAAAAAAGAGGAGACATCAAACATGCATAAGTGGAATAGAGAGAGAGAAATAGAGGTGCGGAGATTGTACAGATCGAGTTAAGGTTCATCAGAGAAACTGTGAAAGAGGGACGGTCTTACCGAACTCAAATTAGGATAGGATGAAGCAAAAGAGGGATTGTGAACTTATGAGTGGGCACCAGCACACTATCACATCTACATGCTCTTCCACCGGTTTGTTATTTCAATGCAAGCTAAACTGGAGCTAACATGTCCCGAAGTTCACCTAGATGGCAACAGAAGCTAGATGGCAAGCTAAACTGGATCTTCAATTGCTCAACCAAGCTTTGCTTGCTAAGCATGGATGGAAGTTGCTTACAAACCCAGATTCACTTTGTGCTAGGGTCTTGAAAGGGAAGTACTATCACGAATGTGATTTTATGTCGGCATGTATCAAACGCCATTCTTTGCATACCTAGAGAGCCATACTCTACAGAAGAGAGGTGCTGCAAAAGGGTCTGATCAAACATGTTGGAGATGGCAGTACAATCAGAGTCTGGGAGGATCCATGGATCCCAGCAAATTATAGTAGAAAGCCAATAACCAAACTTCCTACAACAATGGCTACGATGGTTGAAGAGTTGATTGACCCTGTTAATGCAGAGTAGGATACAGTGGCACTTCAGAACAATTTTATCACGACGGACGTTCAAGCTATACAATGGATTCCAATCAATAGAGCAATGGAAGATGTCTGGCTAAGAATAAATCAAATTTAGCCTCTCTCATCCAGAACACCAATGATGTGATCTTCCTCCTTGATACTCTGGAGGAATTTAGGACTCTTTCTCCCCTGGAAGGGGACTTCAGACAATTGCTCAAGGAACACCTGATCAAAATCTTAGCTTCTCAGCAAGCTTATTGGAAATAGAGAGCTACTATTAGATGGATTACCAAGGGGGGAACAAATTCTAAATTTCTCAAGGTGAAGGCCACTATAAAGTTCAGACACAATCACATTGCTTCTCTTAAAGATGATTTTGGCACTGTTCACTCTGAGCACCATGCCAAAGCAGATATCCTTTGGAGAGCTTTCAAGCAAAGACTTGGGACTTCACTGCCCACCTTCAATCTGCTGAATTTGGAAGATCTAGTGGAAAAATTTGATGATCTTCACCTGTTAGAAGTTCCTTTTACTAAAGCTGAGATTGATGGAGTGGTTCAAGATCTCCCCTCAGATAAAGCCCATGGGCCTGATGGTTTCAACACCAATTTTGTTAAAGCTTGCTGGGATATCATTGCTGAGGACTTCTATCAATTGATTGAAGATTTTTTTTCAAGGTGCTGTTGATCTGCAAAGCATCAACTCATCTTTAATTACTCTGATTCCAAAGAAGGATGCTCCTATTGTGGCTAATGATTTCAGGCAGATTTCTCTCCTGAATTGTTCCATTAAGATTATCACAAAGCTGTTGGCCAACAGATTGCAAAAAAGTATCCTGAAACTTGTGCACAGAAATCAATATGGTTTTCTCAAAGAAAGATCAATCCAGGATTGTCTGGCATGGGCTTATGAATATTTGCATCAATGCAATCAGTCAAGAAGAGAAACTATCATTCTAAAGTTAGATTTTGAAAAGGCTTTTGACATGATTGAGCATCAGACTCTGAAAAATATTATGAAGGCCAAGGGTTTTGGTCCCAGATGGATGCATTGGATGGACATGATTTTTTCTTCTGGTACTTCTGCTGTTCTCCTTAATGGAGTTCCAGGAAAGAAATTTTGGTGTAAAAAAGGTGTAAGACAAGGGGACCCAGTCTCTCCTCTGATCTTTGTTCTGGCTGCTGATATTTTACAGTCTATACTCAATGAGGCCATGGAAAACAGATTGATTTCCTCTCCTCTAGGTAACTCGCAGGATTTCCCTGTCATCCAATATGCTGATGATACTCTTGTTATTCTGCAAGCTTGTCCAACTCAGTTGCAACAAATCCAAAATCTACTGCTGCACTTTTCAGCTTTCACTGGCCTAAGGATAAATTTTGCAAAGTCTGCTATGTATCCAATCAATGTGGGACAAGACAAGCTGACCCAGTTGGCTGCTATTCTGGGCTGCACTATTGGCTCTTTTTCTTTTCCTTACTTGGGACTACCTCTAGGCACCAAAAAGCCAAAAGTGGATGATTTCTTCCCCATGCCGCAGAGAATTGAAAGAAGGCTCACTGATTGCTCTACTTTGCTGTCTACTGGAGAAAAACTTTCTCTTATTAAAAGTGTTTTCTCTAGCCTGCCAACTTTCTTCATGTGCTCCCTTGAGCTGCCTGTCACAGTGGTGGATCAAGTAAACTCCTACATAAGGCATTGCTTTTGGAGGAAATATGGTCAGGAAGGTGTTGGTCCTGCCCTCATTGCTTGGAACACAGTTTGAAAACCAAAAGAGCAAGGTGGTTTGGGGGTCTTGGACATAGCTACTCACAACAAAGCTCTTCTTCTAAAAAAACCTCCACAAATTCATGAATAAGAGTGATCTTCCTTGGGCTCACTTGATTTGGGAAACTTACTATAGCAACAGAGCCCCAACCAGCAGACCTGTTGGCTCTTTCTGGTGGAAGTCCATCATTAAGTTATTTCCGATTTTCAAGGATTTGGCTCACTGCTCTATAGGACAAGGTTCCTCAGTTCTGTTTTGGCATGATAGTTGGGGCCCTGTTCCTCTTAAGCTGTAATTCCCTCATCTGTTTTCCTTCGCAAAGGATGAATTGCTATCCATCCAAGAGGCCTCTCACTCCAGCTCCTTCCAAGATATTTTTCATTTGCCTCTGTCCAATCTAGCCTTTGCACAGTTTCATCAAGCACAAGCATGTTTAGAGCAAGCTAATCTCCGAGGACATGTTGATCAATGGAAATACATTTGGAACTCGGCCACATTTTCCCCTTCAAAAGCCTATAATTTTCTCATCAAAGGGGAGGAGGCTCATCCTATTTTCAAGAAGATTTGGGCTACTGCTGTTATGTTAAGATATAAAATCTTCTTCTGGTTGCTGCTGCATGATCGAGTAAACACAAGAGATCTTCTACACAAAAAATCTTTCCACCTCCCATCTTATATGTGTGAGCTCTGTTCTGATCAAGTTGAAGAAACTGCCATGCACTTGTTTTGGGACTGCCCCTTTGCTCTTAGGTGCTGGGACATGTTTTTCCCACACAAACATAGAGACACAAGTGTTCTTTCTGAAATTCTTTTAGCTCTGAATCATCTCCCTAAGGAAGTTGGTCTGAACTTTATCATCATGGCTTGCTGGCAAATTTGGATGCAAAGGAATGGCAAGATATTCAGACATATTACTCCCAATGTCATGACATGGAAAGTGCTCCTCAAGAAAGATCTACTTCTTCTTAAACACAGGATCAAGTTGAAACATAAGCAATCCCTTTCAGAATGGATTGACGCGCATTTCTAAGCTCTATGTTTGTTCCCATGATGTTTCCCAAGATAGGCATTGGTTAGCTTAGCTGCTTTTCCTTTTTCCTTTTGCTGTAAATATTTATTATAATCAATATAATTTACCGTAGAACTATTGTTCTACGGTCTCTTCAAAAAAAATGGAAGATGTCTGGGCAAGGCAACCCGAAAAGTTGGGCTTCTTCTCGGTTAGGTCTCGGATCTGATTGTCCCGGCCACGAGAACTTGGGACAAACAGACGCTTGTTGAACACTTTGTCGGCCCAGACGTGGACGCTATCATGAATATACCATTGAGTACAAGGCTGCAAGAGGATTTTCATGTGTGGCACTATGACAACCGAGGTATCTTCTCGGTCAAATCAGCATATATGATGCTAACGGGTATAAAGTTTCAGCGGGAGAATTGGATACAGCACGGCGCGAGCACATCCAACCAGGCTGCGACCAAGCGGGATTGGACCCGCCTCTGGAAGGCAAGGGTGCCGTCGAAGGTTAGGGTTTTTTTTGGCGCCTCGCACATTCCTCACTTCCTACTGGGGCAACACGACACCGGCGCAACATAGCAGTAACAGAGGCATGCACCTTATGCAATGCGCAGGAAGATACATGGCGCCACTCCTTGTTTGACTGCCGAATGGCTCGTTGTGTGTGGGCACTTGGAGAAGAAGAGATACTGGAGCATGTTATTTCCAATAGAACCGAGGATCCTAGGCTTTGGCTATTCTGGCTTTTTGAAACGTTACATGAACATGAGCTTGCTAAAGTCTTGATCACCATGTGGGCTATTTGGTGGGCGCGGAGGAGAGCAATCCATGACAATGAATTTCAGAGCCCTCTGTCTACTTGGTGCTTCATCACGAGGTACCTTCAAGACCTTGAAATTGCAGTGAAGCAGAAGAACCCGATCGCTATGCCGAATGTCGGGGCCCGGCCACAGCATAAGGCATGGATTCCGCCGGAGGGAGATGAAGCAAAACTCAACGTGGATGGGGGTATTTCGAGATAGGGCCGTGTTGGGGCAGCCGCGGTGATCTGCAGAGATAAGAAGGGTCTTTTCCTGGGGGCTTCGGCACTGGTTTTCGATGGCCTGAATGATGCGGTTGCTTTGGAGGCACATGCATGCAATGAAGCCTTAGCGCCGGCCATGGATCTACAGCTAACCCGCTTGGTGATTGCTAGTGATTGCTTGGAGGTGGTGAACAGGATAGGAACATCAACGGCGACACATTATTCACCTGTGTTACATGAAATAATGGCGAGGAGAAGGGATTTCCACCATGTCAAGTTCAAGTTTGAACACAGAGAAAATAATTTTGAAGCCCATGCACTGGCGAAAGCAGCGTCTTCTCTTCCAGTAGGGCGCCATATTTGGCTAGGGACCGTACCAGACAGTATTTGTATTCCGATGTTGATTACTGCTTAATAAAGTCCCTAGTTTCCTGTCAAAAAAAAAGCTGTTGGTGCATCAACATCGATCGACTCAACAAGCTTCATGTTCTCAGGGAAACGAAAAATCTTACTGGAAAAAACTATGGCAAACTATGGCAGTTTCCTGTACCTCCTAAAGTCCGCAATTTTTGGTGGAGAGTGATCAACAAATTCGTTCCGACTAGTTCTATTATCAAAGATAGACATGTGGAAAGAATTGAAAATATTGAAGCTTGTGGAAGGGAGGAAACTATCTATCATGCCATCTTTTAGTGTACTTGGGCGAAATTGTTTTGGCAGGAAATCAAACAGGTAATGGAGGTCAAGATCCCTGTACTACATCCTCAGTCTTGGGCGGTTGACATCCTTACACCGCCGGGATCCGGGTAAGTGATATCCCTGTTATTTTGTGTGGTCAGAAAGGAATGCAAGGAAGCATGGCGAGAAGGATCGCTCGATCTTACAGTATGTTAAATGGACTCTAGATATATCAATGGACTTGTGTGCAATAGGCAGAGAGATGAAAGAGAAGGAGGCTGTCAGACAACGATGGAAACCACCTCAGGTTAGTTTCATGAAAATAAATGTTGATGCAATGTTCTCTGATGCTGAGAAGCAGGGAGGCACAGGACTTGGAGTTCGAGATCATCATGGAAAACTTATTATAGCGCAAGCCCGCTGATATGATGCAGCATCCAGTGTAATGGCACTGGAGTCTTTGGCGATCAGAGATGGGGTGCAGTTGGCTTGTGACCCTCGGCCTATGCAAAATTATTATTGAATCTGATGCTTTGCAGATAGTGAATATGTGGAAAACAAAGTCATATGATTGATCAGAGATTGCAGCGACACTGCATGAAGTTCTGGAGCTTACTGCTAACATGGAACACTTCCAAGTTCCAACTTCAGTTTACCAAGAGAGAAGCAAATGAGCCCGCACATCTTTGCAGATGTTTATGGATTAACTATGTTCCTGTGTTCCTTGTAGCGCATCAGGAAGGACAATGCTCGTGTTTAATTTATACAGGTTTTTACCTCGTAAAAAAAAAAGCTAGATATGTCCCAAAGTTCACCTAGATGGCAAGAGAAGCTAGATATATACTACATCCGTCCTGGTTTATCGGTTCCCTTTGTAATTTGTGCCAAATTTTGACCAAAATTTTAACTAACAAAGTGTTAATGCATATCAACAAAAGTTATATCGTTGGATTTGTATTGACATGTATGAACATTTTGTTAATTAAGTCTATGATCAAAATTTGGCACAAAATACAATGGGAACCAATAAACCAGGACAGAGGCAGTAGATTGCAATAGCTGCAAAGGACTACTTAATGGAATCCGAATCCGCAGTGCCACCAAAATGCCACATGTTCGTGTTACAGCTTACAAAATGCTCATAAAATGTTGCAGCACTTCTGCAACAAATATTGAAAACCTTTGCGCAGTAATAATGCCCCTAATACTTTCAAAGATACAAGAATCATATACCATCAAAAATAGGCTAATAAGCTTGGCTAAAGCATACGACAGGCTATTGCAAAAAGTTCACCATCCATTTGGTGATTTGCGGTGACCTACCTTTCTGTAAGCTTAAAATGAAGATACAGACATGGCTTTATCTCTCAACAGTTTTCCTCCATGACACTGCGTGCAGAATGAGCAGAGTTCCTACAGTAACAACTCCAACTGTCGCTTTGTCGCTGCAATTTGCATCAAAATTGCCTATCGCACAAGCACCAAACCAACCAAGCCTGATTCAGTTATCATCTCCTACTGTTTGCCAGCTCGGCCTTGTTGAGGTTTGCAAGCTCTTCGATCAGCTTTCTCTCATCGCTGCTTAGACGCTTTGGAATCTCAACCTGGACACGCACCAGCTGGTCTCCGCGAGCATTTGATTTACCAAGAAGTGGAACACCTTTCTTGGACATCACCAGAGTTGTACCCGGCTGGGTCCCCGAGGGGATCTTCAGGTCAACCACCCCATCAACAGTGGGGACCTTGACAGTTGTCCCAAGAATTGCATCAATATAAGAAACCTTGCATGTGTAGAGAATGTTTGTCCCATCTCTCTTAAGAACTGAATCCGAGAGAACATCAATAAAGACATAAAGGTCTCCTGGCGGGCCTCCTCTCCGACCAGCATTACCCTCAGAACGGACCCTCAACCTGCTTCCAGAATCCACTCCTGCGGGAACCTTCAGACTGATCCTCTTTGTCTTGCGCACACGGCCATCGCCCCCACAGGTTTTGCAAGGGGTGGAGAATTCACCAGTGCCACCGCAAGTATTGCATGTGGATACCTGCTGGAATATTCCAAGTGGTGTTCTTGTGGAGGAGACCACCTGGCCCTGACCACCACAAGTTTTACACGTGGTTGGCTTTGTGCCAGGCTTGGCGCCACTTCCGTCGCAAGTATTACAGCCTTCCAGCCTAGTTATCTCAATCTCTTTCTCTACACCAAACACTGCTTCCTTGAAGTTGAGAACCAGATTGTAGCTCTCGTCATCACCCTGCATTGGCCTGTTACGAGCAGCACGGCCCCCGCCCATTCCACCCATTCCACCAAATCCTTCGAATAGTGACTCAAAGAGATCAAATGGGTTTGAGTAATCCTGCAAGCCGAAATGTTTATATTATTCTAAGTTCAGAAGTTAAAAATACAAAAGGTACTCTTGATCAAACTTGTGAACTGGAGAACACTATTAAGTAAAACTTACTCCCGTGCCCATGCCAGAACCCTTCAGACCAGCTTCTCCATATTTATCATAGATCGCTCGCTTCTCATCATCAGACAAAACCTACAACAGCAATCATCTTTATGTTAGCTGGAAGAAATGTGCACTGATAGAATGAAGAACATAGAATGGATAGAACTGGGTAAGACCAACTGGCCTAACCTCATAAGCATTGCTGATATCCTTAAACTTTTGTTCAGCGCCAGGCTCTCTAAAACAAAAACAAGACACATAAGAACTAACTCTCATGCTCTTTGATCAAGCTAGATGCAAGGATGGCTAGTGCACAAACAAATAAGAATCAAGAGATATCTACAAAGATGAGAAGAGCACAAGATCAATCAGTAAGAGAGCTAAGAGAAAATAAGAAGCATACAAGAAGTGTTATAAGGAGCTGAAAAGCAACAAGGTAATGATTACCCAACTTACTTGTTCACGTCAGGGTGATAGCTCCGAGCAAGTTTCCGATAGGCTGGAACAGGACATATATTCTTAGAATCAACACAGAAAATAAACTACAGGTCTGTCTACAGTATTGCATACCAACCTCATATTTCCATTAAAACGAATACTAAACAAGTGAAAGAATCAGCTAATGAGTTGATGAAAGTGACATAACAACATCATAAACTCATGTCATTCATTTGAGTCCAAACAAAATGGCACAAAGATCATGGCATACTTTGCACCAAAGGCTAATGATTCAATTACATGCTATGGTGCAGGATATTAGTTTACCATTTACCAATTATACATATCTTAATGCAGTACTGATTTTATTTCGGCGGCTGCTACAAATCAGTCGGGTGATTTCAGGCAGACTTAAACCGCTCCTAGAACCGTCCAATTCAGACTCACCCAGCCACACGATCTGCAGCCCCAAGCCAGCACCACGCAGCAGCTCCCATGGCAGCAGGGCGCAGCACCGACGGCACCCGGCGGCGCTCCATTGCAGCGTCCATGCCGCTTCAGTGCAACCACGACAAACCTTCAATGCCCTCTGCGGTGCTTCATTGCAGCTCCGGCGACGATTCATTGCAGCTCCGGTTACGCTTCATTGCAACTCGGCGGAGCTTTCGACGACGCCACGGCGCTGCATTGCAGCTCCAGTGGCCCTGGCGAGCTCCATGGCAGCAACGGCCGCCGGCGGATGCTGCGACGACGTGCGACGGCGCCGGTGGATGTATCGATGCAACAACAACAGCACACGGCTGCGCTGACGGATGCTTCGATGCAAAGACAGCAACAACAGCACGTGGCGGCGCCGATGGGTGCTGCGACGCAGCGTGCGACGGCGACAGCGGATGCAGCGATGCAACAGCGACAGCGTCGACGGATGCTTCGATCAGCTCATAGCAACGACACCATGCGGCAGCACCGGCGGATGCCGTGACGCGTTGCTTGCCCGATGCTGCGAAACAGAGATGGTGTCATGTGTGGGTGTTGACGGTGTGATCCTCTCCTGCTTGCATCAATGGCGGCCGCGGCCATGGCAGGATTGCAGCAGCAGGGTTGCCGATGCGGCAGAGTAGCATCATGCGGCGGCGGCGACGGTCCCTCCCAGTTCCCAGCTGTGGTGGTTGGTGGTGCTCGCCATGGATTTGACGGCCTCTGCTCTGCCAGTGACGAACTAGGAAGAAAGGGGAAAAGAGAGAAAGCAAGCGGAGAAGAAGGATTGCCAGGAGATAAGGTTGGATGGAGCGGTGGGTGGCCTGACAGGGGACACGTGTCGCACACAGGAGTCGGTTTAAGTGAGGAAGAAATCATCCTGATGAAACGAAACGTTTTCCTTTTATTTCACATGTACATTGTATGACTAAAAGAGAATTAAAATTGGAGGCTGGAAATCGACTATGAAAAGGTTGCATATCTGATCATCACAAGAATTTGGTGGGTGCTAGGAATAATCCGGCTGATCCCGTGCGGGGATCAGCCGCCTTGTGCGCCATCCGATGCAATGCTTCACAGCCGCTGGATTGTTCTCTCAGGCAACACACGCCTCACTGGACTCCTAAAATATGCTATGCAGTACCGCATTCCTCCCCGGTCGCCACAACTACTGCTGGTAGCCGTCGCACAAACAGCCCTAGCAGGCAGTACAGCGCTGCCCCTGTTCCTCGGAGCATCAGTTGTCACTTCATAGCAGCTTTGCCATAGCAGCAGCGGTAATGCTCCATGGAAGCACCGATAGCCAAGCGACGCTCCATTGTAGCGCCGGGTATGCTCTGTGGCAGCACTAGAGGCCCCTCGCCGACACTCCATTGCAGCTCCATGGCAGCACCAGGTGGTCCCCGCGATGCTCCTGTCGCAGCAACGACGCCACTCCATTGCAGCTCAATAGCAAGCAGCACTGGACCCGGTGATGCTCCGTCACGGCACCGATGACCACCGACGATGCTCCATTGCAGCTCCATCGCAGCACCGCCCTAGCCCCCGGCGATGCTCCGTCGCAAAACTAACGCCCCCAAGACGATGCTCCATTGCAGCTCTGTCGCAGCACCGCCCGGCCTCGGCAATGGTCCATCAGCTACTCCTTGTAGCAAAGGGTGGTGTTGCATAAACTGACGAGCTCCCCTGGCTAGAGCACCGGCTGCTCCCTTGAGGCACAGATGGAGCGCCGTCAGCCCCCGTTGCGGCACGTTGCGCGACGGGCAGTCTGTTGTCAGCACTGGCACACCCATCTGCAGCATCGGCGCCCGTGGCCCTGCAGCGCCGGCAGTTGCGTTTTGCACCAGTGCGTGTCGGCTCTTGCAGTGGGCTGGCCTTGCACATCCCCTCGCCGGCTTGCAGCAGTTCCAGCGGCATGGTGGCGGTCTGCTCGGAGCAGGTGGGTGGCACTTGCAGCAGCGACGGTGCTGCAGTCCGTGCTGCGGCGGCGGTACACCAGTTGCGGTTGTCGGCAGCAAGCTCACAAACAGTGGAGAACAAGAGAGCCAAGAGGGAGGAGAGAGACGCAAGAAGTATACAAGAAGATAGGTATGGATGGCTCGCGACATCTCTTTGACGTGCTGGGCCACATCCACATGGGCATGTGGCAGGTGATGGACGCGGTTGACGAGTGCATAGAAATCAACCGGTTGATTCTAATCATTTTCCCAAGAATTTATATGACAAACAACAGGATGACTAAGAAGGTTTAAACTGGATGGAAACAAAACCTGGTAACAAACTACATAATACGTAAAAAAAAACTACTCCCTCAGTCTCATAATATAAGATGTTATTACATCTAATATGTGAGTATATTGGATGTAATAACATCTTATATTATGGGACAGAGGGAGTAAATAGCATCAAGTCAATAAATTCAGAGCATGAGCTGCTAAATAAAGGGCACTCACCACTCTTGATTTCAGATTTACTAGCATTTCTCGACACACCAAGTACGGAATAGAAATCCTGTCAATTGCAAGTTTATCAAAATCCATCAGGACATCAAGTACTTACAGACAATAACACCAGCGATGCAGAATGAAAAGAAATAGCTCACTGATTCAGCTCGAACGATAAACCGTGAACCCCTCCGATGGCGAAATCTTGGTGATGGTGCATGATTTAAGCTAGCACTAGGTGATGCTAGGTGTTTACCTCTGCCTCTGGTACTGCACGAACACACAAATAGTAAAATTAATTTAGTTTGCCGAGCCAACCATGTGTATCCTATCGTACGTGTCGGTTAAACGTTACTAGCACATCTTTAATTGTTCAGCTGACAAACCGAAATTGCAACTACCTGGCTACTGCTAATCTTTGATAAAAAAATGAGTTGATGACAGGAAGTGATAACAATTGGGAGGTTAGAACACAAACTGCAAGTACGACAATGGTACAGATTGACCACATGTTTCATCATGGAAGTCCCTAGCACTACAAGCTATGGAACTATAATCGCGCACGAACGTACCTATTTTTCGATGCCATGAATCTCGGATCGATGGCCACGGAACCCCGACCCCCATAGATCGATCTGGATCGAGGTTCGAATTCGCTCCCCTGATTCGCTACAGGCAGCGAACCCACGAAACCGGAGCAGCATACCACAAGCGTCGTCGGCCTCGTCCCGGCCACTCGCCGGAGACGAAGGGAGGGCGGCGCGGGGGAGACGTGTGGGTGGACGGCCGGGCGGGAAGGGGTGGCAGGGAGGCGGTGCACTGGGTGGAGCATGGGGGCGGCGGGGGGTGGCGACGCCGGCGAGGTAGGGCAGGGAGGAGAGGCGAGCTGTGAGCTTGGTGGGGGGCAGCGAGCGAGGGAGATTGTAGCTGGGTGGGCTGGCCCAAACCTTATCTCTGTCTCGCTGTTTTCTTACGGACACGCGCGTTGCCGTGCATCAACCTCCCATCCGACGGTTCTCTTCTGCCCTGCCTGCTGTGCTTCCGTCCAGCTCGCGCTCTGTCTCGATCTCTCTCGCGCGCTCTCCCCCTCTCCTCTCGTGTGCGCGTGCAGCGACTAGCGAACCATGGACAAATACACATTGACAATGTAAGAGCAACTCCGACGCAGGTGCCCATTTCATCCACGCCGTTCATTTGGGTCGACACAAACAAAAGTGAAGACCCAATGCGCCGCCTTATTTACAAAATGTGTCTGCTTCGTGTCCGCGTCGACCCATTTACGACCCAAATTTGCGGTAAAAATGCGTCGGCGCGGACGCGAAGCGGACGCTTCGCGCGGTTTCTCGATGTCCGTCGCGTCCTCATCTGGCGACCGTCCAACTACCGCGGTCAGCTTAATTTATGACGACCGCCCACCTCGGGCCCACACGCGTCAACGACGGTGATCGGCCTTTTTTAATCCGAGCGTGCGGGGGGAGTGCGTCCTTATCTGCTTCCAAAAGCTCCTCGTCCCCATCTCGCCACCCTCTGCTCCCCCGTCGGCGGCAACCCTAGCCATCGCAAGGATGGGCTTTCTTCTCCGACAAAGGCAAGGGCAAGGCCCCCGACACCCCTCTCCCCCCGCCTCCGTCGACGTCCTCCCGCCGGCCGAGGCAGCGCGTGAACGTCCCAGTGCACCAGGCGAAGTGGCACTAGGAGAACCATGTCCTTCTCCCCTACCCCGATGTCACCCTACCACACAACTGACACTTGGATCCGGAGAAGATCCTAGTGCCGGCGGCGCCACGGTCGGCGAGGGCGCACGCGAAGGAGGTGCGACGCCGGCGGGCGCTAATGACGCCGGAGCAGCGCCGCGACGGCGCCTACGACGTCGACTCGCCCTATTGGGGCGTTGGTTCGCCTTCGAGCACGAGAAGGCCAGGCGGCGCGACGTCTGCGACGTCTCGCATGGCTCTCACCGCCGCCCCTCGTCGTTCGTGGCAAGGACCAGGCAGCCCTGGTGGCTGTCCTCCAGGGGAGCGAGGAGGAGGAGCGACACAGGGAGGAGGATGAGGCGGCGTACGAGGCGCGCATGACGAAGGCCATGGCGCTGTCTGCAGCCGGCGACTGTGTAGTGCCGCCGCTGGCCCCGTCGTTTCCAGCCAAGGCCGAGCTGGAGCCGACCCCCATCGAGCAATACTCCTGGACCGGAGTGGTGCACGAGTGGGTCAGCGCGCCGGCGATCTGGATGGGGGCGACGGAGGCGCAGGAGCGCACCTATCTCGAGCAATGGCGCCAGCGAAGGCTGGCTGAGGAGTGTCGCGAGGGCGAGTACCTTGAGCAGGTGGAGCGCGATGCCGAGGAGGAGCGCCGCGAGGCCGAGGAGGAGGTGTGTCGTGCCCAGCCGGCGGCGGCACAGCCCGCGGTGGATGACATCGCCACCGCCTGGAACACGGCGTTCCCCTGGGTCGGCCCTGCGCCGACGCTGATCGACCTCATCGGCCTTAACGATGACGATGAGTACTTCTAGGGCCACGCGTCGCCTCATAGTTTAGTTTTATTAATATTTAATTAATGTAAATGTGGACGCGTGGACTTTCGCCGGCCTCTGTGGTTGACATTAATGCTTAATTAATGTTTTTTATTTTTAAAATATTTGTGTTCTATTTTTTTCCACGCGTCGTAAAAATGGCCAGGCCAGTGTTGGGCATATGCGCCGACCTAAACGCAAAATCAGACGTGAGTGTTTGCCGGGCCGACCCAACCGAACAAAAAGGAACAAAATCGTCCTCCCTTTGGGTCAGCGTGTTAGAGTTACTCTAATCATACAAAATGCTATGATCATAGCAATGCAGAATCTGAGCAAAATCTGGATGTGCAAGATCGGATGCGGTGATGCAAAATCTATCCTATCAATCCATCTAAATAACCATAACTGCTGATGAGAATTATGTAATAATTTATTTATGTTATTCAAAAAAATACTTTATATTTTTTTATTTTATGCCTTTTGCAGAATTATCAGACATTTATACAAACCACGTGTGAAGATAAAGGAAAAAATGATTAGGTGGTGTTCAAGAAGTTTTCCACATCACTTTTTGCCCATGAGAAGTTAGAGACCAAGTTTCCATATTGTGGACTTAGATTCTAACTGTACAGACATACTTGATTTAAAACGCATATAACTTTTGCATCGGACTTCAAATTTGGTGAATGTTTTTTTAGTGTTTACAATCAAGTGGATGATTGCTCTCTCATAAACTGGCTCTTTTGATCAACATGTGTCCCTGGGGCCACCCACCGCATCCCCAGCCTTACCCTCTTGAGCGTCTCTGATGCGGAGCATCCCATGATCACCCTCATGGACCTACCATCGTCTCCCAATCACCAAGTAGACCGATGACAAAAGCACGTGCAAGAGCTATCGCGACCGAGGTGACATCTTTCCTTAGTGACCTCCATATGAACCATGTGAGACATGGTTACTACTGTAACGCTCTCGATGCGGCTATATCTCCTAGGTGTCGAAGCACGACTTAGAGGCATAACCGCATTAAAAGCTATGTCGCAAGTAAGGTAATCTTCACAACAACCCATGTAAATAAATAAAAGGGGAAAAGATACATAGTTGGCTTACACTCGCCATGTCACACAAATACATGAATAACATTACAATCATTCAATACACTCATGGTCCGACTATGGTACCAAAATAAAGATCAACCCCCACATGCGACACGGTTGCCGATCGCCCCAACTGGGCACCACTACTGATCATCTGGGAAAGACACATAGTAACGGCGAGAGTCTTCATCGAACTCCCACTTGAGCTCAAACGCATCGTCTGGAGCGGTATCATCGGTCCCTGCATCTGGTTTGGAAGTAATATGTGAGTCACCGGGACTCAGCAATCTCGCACCCTCGCGATCAAGACTATTTAAGCTTATAGGTAAGACAAGGTATGATGTGGAGCTGCAGCAAGCGACTAGCATATATGGTGGCTAACATACGCAAATGAGAGCGAGAAGAGAAGGCGAAAGCACGAACGAACAACTATGATCAAGAAGTGATTCTAGAACAACCTACGTCAAGCATTACTCCAACACTGTGTTCACTTCCCGGACTCCGCCGAGAAGAGACCATCACGGTTACACACGCGGTTGATTCATTTTAGTTAAGTTAAGTTTCATGTTATCTACAACCGGACATTAACAAATTCCCATCTGCCCATAACCGCGGGCACGGCTTTCGAAAGTTCAAATCCCTGCAGGGGAGTCCCAACTTAGCCCATCACAAGCTCTCACGGCCAACGAAGGATATTTCTTCTCCCAAGACAATCCGATCAGACTCGGCATCCCGGGTACAAGACATCCTCGACAATGGTAAAACAAGTCCAGCAACACCGCCCGAATGTGCCGACAAATCTCGATAGGAGCTGCACATATCTCGTTCACAGGGCACACTCAGATGAGCGCTCCATACAACTAAAACCAAACCTCGAGTTTCCCCGAGGGGGCGCTGCACAGGGCTCTAGTCTGGACCAACACTCAGAGGAGCACTGGCCTGGGGGGTTTAAATAAAGATGACCCTTGGGCTCCGGAAACCCAAGGAAAAAAGAGGCTAGGTGGCAAATGGTAAAACCAAGGTTGGGCATTGCTGGAGGAGTTTTATTCAAGGCGAACTGTCAAGGGGTTCCCATTAAAACCCAACCATGTAAGGAACGCAAAATCCGGGAACATAACACCGATATGACGGAAACTAGGGCGGCAAGAGTGGAACAAAACACCAGTCATAAGGCTGATCCTTCCACCCTTTACCAAGTATATAGGTGCATTAAGATAAACAAGATAATATGGTGATATCCCAATAATAAACAATGTTCCAACAAGGAACGGTCTCCAATCTTCACCTGCAACTAGCAACGCTATAAGAGGGGCTGAGCAAAGCGGTAACATAGCCAAACAACGGTTTGCTAGAACATGATGGGTTAGAGGTTTGACATGGCAATAGGGAGGCATGATAAGCAAGTGGTAGGCATCGTAGCATAGTCATAGCAAAAGAGCGAGCATCTAGCAAGCAAAGATAGAAGTGATTTCGAAGGTATGATCATCTTGCCTGCAAAGTTGTCAGAGTTGACTTGATCCTCGTAAGCGAATTCAACGGGCTCCTCGTTCATGAACTCGTCTCCCGGCTCTACCCAAACAAGAACAACAAGCAAACGGAACACAATCAACCACGTGCAATGCTCAAACAACATGATGCAAACATGGTATGATATGCGGGATGCGATATGTGATGCATATGCATGATTTGACAAGGAATGATTGAACCTGGCCTCAACTTGGAAATCCAAGAGTGTCGCTGGAAAGGTGAGGTGATTTCGGTTGAAATCGATATAAAGATCATCGAAATTGGATGCACGGTTTGAAAATGGCAAGCAAAACAAATATGGCACCGGTCTGCGATAATCAGCAAGTGACCAACTAAATGCATCAAGATAAATATGCTACAGCACTCAAACATGACAACAAAATACATGGCAGGGATCCAATCATGAAGCTTGACAAAAGATGAACACTGAGCTACGGCTAGTTCATCCATTAACAGGTTCAAACAAGCATGGAAAAAGTGCAAATGATAACAGGTTTCAGACTTTGTGAAATTAACACAAGTCTGGAATTTAACATAAGGAAGCACACTTTAGAGCATGAAAACTACATGCTACAGGAACTTAACATGGCAAAGCAAGGCATGTCATGAAGCTACTCAAAGCACTTAACAAAAGTCCCTTAGTGACCTTGAGCCAAAAGGGATCAGAAAATACAATTGCAAGCATGTGAACATGGCAAAAACATAAACAGATTCAGACTTAGTGAAAAACTGGAGCATGCAAATCAGTCAATGAGTAGGCATGTTTACGAGCTCGATGCACTCACTACAGAGTATGACATGACAAACTAAGCATACACCCATCAAGAAGACATGGCATAAGAGCTATACATGACAAGAACAACATCATGGCATGCACGGATCAAAAGCAACATCCTCGGCAAAATCGCTAAACATGTCAACAATCTGCCAGGATCATTTTATAGCAAAAGTAGAGTTCGATTGACTCAAGCTAGGGTGATCCATAAATGCAAACAAAGACATGTATGGATAGAGCACCACAATATTAACAAAACATCCTTACTGGTCATCCTCAAAAGAGGCACGGATCACTAGGAAACAACATGAACATATGGCATAAGGACAAAAACAGAACAAGGACTTAGTGAAATTCTAAGTCCCTGAAATCAGCATTACCGATTACGCTACTTTGCAAGCTTGTGCTAGTCACCACGAATATCACAAAAATACATGGCAAGCACCTCTATAAAGATGGCATGACATTTAACAAAACACATGTAGAGCTCAGGATCATAGCATGCACACATTAATCATGGCAAAAATGACAACATGCCATTTGCTGAAACAGATATGACAAATTCATCACATAGCCCTCTTCCAATAGCATTTCGGGCATCAAGATGAGATCAAATGAAAATGATGCAATGAGATGAAATGATTGTTGGGTTTCGTAGTAATTTCAAAAAAAAAAAATCCTACGCACACGCAAGATCATGTGATGCATAGCAACGAGAGGGGAGAGTGTTGTCTACGTACCCACGCAGACCGACTGCGGAAGCGTTGACACAACGTAGAGGAAGTAGTCATACATCTTCGCGATCCAACCGATCAAGCACCGAAACTACGGCACCTCCGAGTTCGAGCACACGTTCAGCTCGATGACGATCCCCGGACTCCGATCCAGCAAAGTGTCGGGGAAGAGTTCCGTCAGCACGACGGCGTGGTGACGATCTTGATGCACTACAGCAGCAGGGCTTCGCCTAAACTCCGCTACAGTATTATCGAGGAATATGATGGCTGGGGGCACCGCACACGGCTAAGGAATAGATCACGTGGATCAACTTGTGTGTTTCTGGGGTGCCTCTGCCTCAGTATATAAAGGACCAAAGGGGGGAGGCTGGCCGGCCACATAGGGCGCGCCAGGAGAGTCCTACTCCCTCTGGGAGTAGGATTCCCCCCCCCCAATCCTAGTTGGAATAGGACTCCTTGACGGGGGAAAGAGAGAGAGGGGGCCGACCACCTCTCCTAGTCCTAATAGGACTAGGGGAAGGGGGGAGGCGCACAGCCACCTTGTGCTGCCCCTTTCTCCTTTCCACTAAAGCCCACTAAGGCCCATATAGCTCCCGGGGGGTTCCGGTAACCTCCCGGTACTCCGGTAAAATCCCGATTTCACCCGGAACACTTCCGATATCCAAACATAGGCTTCCAATATATCAATCTTTACGTCTCGACCATTTCGAGACTCCTCGTCATGTCCCCGATCTCATCCGGGACTCCGAACTCCGTTGGTACATCAAAACTCATAAACTCATAATATAACTGTCATCGAAACCTTAAGCGTGCGGACCCTATGGGTTCGAGAACAATGCAGACATGACCGAGACTCGTCTCCGGTTAATAACCAATAGCGGGACCTGGATGCCCATATTGGCTCCTACATATTCTACGAAGATCTTTATCGGTCAGACCGCATAACAACATACGTCGTTCCCTTTGTCATCGGTATGTTACTTGCCCGAGATTCGATCGTCGGTATCCAATACCTAGTTCAATCTCGTTACCGGCAAGTCTCTTTACTCGTTCCGTAATACATCATCCCGCAACTAACTCATTAGTTGCAATGCTTGCAAGGCTTAAGTGATGTGCATTACCGAGAGGGCCCAGAGATACCTCTCCGACAATCGGAGTGACAAATCCTAATCTCGAAATACGCCAACCCAACATCTACCTTTGGAGACACCTGTAATGCTCCTTTATAATCACCCAGTTACGTTGTGACGTTTGGTAGCACCCAAAGTGTTCCTCCGGCAAACGGGAGTTGCATAATCTCATAGTCATAGGAACATGTATAAGTCATGAAGAAAGCAATAGCAACATACTAAACGATCGGGTGCTAAGCTAATGGAATGGGTCATGTCAATCAGATCATTCAACTAATGATGTGATCCCGTTAATCAAATAACAACTCCTTTGTCTATGGTTAGGAAACATAACCATCTTTGATTAACGAGCTAGTCAAGTAGAGGCATACTAGTGACACTCTGTTTGTCTATGTATTCACACATGTATTATGTTTCCGGTTAATACAATTCTAGCATGAATAATAAACATTTATCATGAAATAAGGAAATAAATAATAACTTTATTATTGCCTCTAGGGCATATTTCCTTCAGTCTCCCACTTGCACTAGAGTCAATAATCTAGATCACATCACTATGTGATTAACATCGATAGTTCACATCATCATGTGATTAACACCCATAGTTCACATCGCCATGTGACCAACACCCAAAGGGTTTACTAGATTCGGTAATCTAGTTCACATCGCTATGCGATTAACACCCAAAGAGTACTAAGGTGTGATCATGTTTTGCTTGTGAGAGAATCTTAGTCAATGGTCTTTCACATTCAGATCCGTTATGTATTTTGCAATTTTCTATGTCTACAATGCTCTGCACGGAGCTACTCTAGCTAATTGCTCCCACTTTCAATATGTATCTAGATCGAGACTTAGAGTCATCCAGATCAGTGTCAAAACTTGCATCGACGTAACCCTTTACGGCGAACCTTTTTGTCACGTCCATAATCGAGAAACATATCCTTATTTCACTAAGGATAATTCTGACCGTTGTCCAGTGATCTACTCCTAGATCACTATTGTACTCCCTTGCCAAATCAATGCAGGGTATACAATAGATCTGGTATACAGCATGACATACTTTATAGAACATATGGCCAAGGCATAGGGAATGACTTTCATTCTCTTTCTATCTTCTGCCGTGGTCGGGCTTTGAGTCTTACTCAACTTCACACCTTGTAATACAGGCAAGAACTCTTTCTTTGACTGCTCCATTTTGAACTACTTCAAAATCTTGTCAAGGTATGTATTCATTGAAAAACTTATCAAGCGTCTTGATCTATCTCTATAGATCTTGAAGCTCAACATGCAAGCAGCTTCACCGAAGTCTTTCTTTGAAAAACTCCTTTCAAACACTCCTTTATGCTTTACAGAATGTTATTTCCGATCAACAATATGTCATTCACATATACTTATCAGAAATGCTGTAGTGCTCCCACTGACTTTCTTGTAAATACAGGCTTCACCGCAAGTCTGTATAAAACTATATGCTTTGATCAACTCATCAAAGCGTATATTCCAACTCTGAGATGCACGCACCAGTCCACAGATGGATCGCTGGAGCTTGCACAATTTGTTAGCACCTTTCGGATTGACAAAACCTTCTGGTTGCATCATATACAACTCTTCTTTAATAAATCCATTAATGAATGCAGTTTTGTTTATCTATTTGCCAGATTTCATAAAATGCAGCAATTACTAACATGATTCGGACAGACTCAAGCATAGATACGAGTGAGAAACTCTCATCGTAGTCAACACCTTGAACTTGTCGAAAACCTTTTTGCGACAATTCTAGCTTTGTTAGATAGTAACACTACTATCAGCGTCCGTCTTCCTCTTCAAGATCCATCTATTTTCTATGGCTTGCCGATCATCGGGCAAGTCAACCAAAGTCCATACTTTGTTCTCATACATGGATCCCATCTCAGATTTTATGGCTTCAAGCCACTTTGCGGAATCTGGGCTCACCATCGCTTCTTCATAGTTCGTAGGTTCATCATGATCTAGTAGCATGACTTCCAGAACAGGATTACCGTACCACTCTGGTGCGGATCTCACTCTGGTTGATCTACGAGGTTCAGTAGTATCTTGATCTGAAGTTTCATGATCATTATCATTAGCTTCCTCCCTAACTGGTGTAGGTGTCACTGAAACAACTTTCTGTGATGTACTACTTTCCAATAAGGGAGCAGGTACAGTTACCTCGTCAAGTTCTACTTTCCTCCCACTCACTTCTTTCAAGAGAAACTCCTTCTCTAAAAGTTTCCGAATTTAGCAACAAAAGTCTTGCCTTCGGATCTGTGATAGAAGGTGTATCCAATAGTTTCCTTTGGATATCCTATGAAGACACATTTCTCCGATTTGGGTTTGAGCTTATCAGGTTGAAACTTTTTCACATAAGCATCACAACCCCAAACTTTAAGAAACGACAACTTTGGTTTCTTGCCAAACCACAGTTCATAAGGCGTCGTCTCAACGGATTTTGATGGTGCCCTATTTAACGTGAATGCAGCTGTCTCTAATGCATAACCCCAAAATGATAGTGGTAGATCGGTAAGATACATCATAGATTGCACTATATCCAATAAAGTACGGTTATGACGTTCGGACACACCATTACATTGTGGTGTTCCAGGTGGCATGAGTAGTGAAACTATTTCACATTGTTTTTAACTGAAGGCCAAACTCGTAACTCAAATACTCTTCTCTACGATCAGATCGTAGAAACTTTATTTTCTTGTTACGATGATTTTTTCACTTCACTCTGAAATTCTTTGAACTTTTCAAATGTTTCAGACTTATGTTTCATCAAGTAGATATACTCATATCTGCTCAAATCATCTGTGAAGATCAGAAAATAATGATACTTGTCGCAAGCCTCAATATTCATCGGACCACATACATCAGTATGTATGATTTCCAACAAATCTGTTGCTTGCTTCATTGTTCCGGAGAACGGAGTTTTAGTCATCTTGCCCATAAGGCATGGTTCGCAAGCATCAAGTGATTCATAATCAAGTGATTCCAAAATCCCATCAGCATGGAGTTTCTTCATGCGCTTTACACCAATATGACCTAAACGGCAGTGCTACAAATAAGTTGCACTATCATTATTAACTTTGCATCTTTTGGTTTCAATATTATGATTATGTGTATCACTACGATCGAGATCCAACGAACTATTTTCATTGGGTGTGTAACCATATAAGGTTTTATTCATGTAAACAGAACAACAATTTATTCTCTTACTTAAATGAATAACCGTATTACAATAAACATGATCAAATCATATTCATGCTCAACGCAAACACCAAATAACACTTATTCAGGTTCAACACTAATCCCGAAAGTATAGGGAGTGTGCGATGATGATCATATCAATCTTGGAACCACTTCCAACACACATCGTCACTTCACCCTTAACTAGTCTCTGTTTATTCTGCAACTCCCGTTTCGAGTTACTAATCTTAGCAACTGAACTAGTATCAAATACTGAGGGGTTGCTATAAACACTAGTAAAGTACACATCAATAACATGTATATCAAATATACTTATGTTCACTTTGCCATCCTTCTTATCTGCCAATCACTTGGGGTAGTTCCGCTTCCAGTGACCAGTCCCTTTGCAGTAGAAACACTTAGTCTCAGGCTTAGGACCAGACTTGGGCTTCTTCACTTGAGCAGCAACTTGCTTGCTGTTCTTCTTGAAGTTCCCCTTCTTCCCTCTGCCCTTTTCTTGAAACTAGTGGTCTTGTCTACCATCAACACTTGATGTTTTTCTCGATTTCTACCTTCGTCAATTTCCGCATTACGAAGAGCTTGGGAATCGTTTCCGTTATCCCTTGCATATCATAGTTCATCACGAAGTTCTACTAACTTGGTGATGGTGACTAGAGAATTCTGTCAATCACTATCTTATCTGGAAGATTAACTCCCACTTGATTCAAGCGATTGTAGTACCCAGACAATCTGAGCACATGCTCACTAGTTGAGCGATTCTCCTCCATCTTTTAGCTATAGAACTTGTTGGAGACTTCATATCTCTCAACTCGGGTATTTGCTTGAAATATTAACTTCAACTCCTGGAACATCTCATATGCTCCATGACGTTCAAAACGTCTTTGAAGTCCCGATTCTAAGCCGTTAAGCATGGTGCACTTAAACTATCAAGTAGTCATCATATTGAGCTAGCCAAACGTTCATAACGTCTGCATCTGCTCCTGCAATAGGTCTGTCACCTAGCGGTGCATCAAGGACATAATTCTTCTGTGCAGCAATGAGGATAAACCTCAGATCACGGATCCAATCCGCATCATTGCTACTAACATCTTTCAACACAATTTTCTCTAGGAACATATCAAAATAAACATATGAAAGCAACAACGCGAGCTATTGATCTACAACATAATTTGCAAAATACTACCAGGACTAAGTTCATGATAAATTTAAGTTCAATTAATCATATTACTTAAGAACTCCCACTTAGATAGACATCCCTCTAATCCTCTAAGTGATTACGTGATCCAAATCAACTAAACCATGTCCGATCATCACGTGAGATGGAGTAGTTTCATTGGTGAACATCATTATGTTGATCATATCTACTATATGATTCACGCTCGACCTTTCGGTCTCCGTGTTCCGAGGCCATATCTGTATATGCTTGGCTCGTCAAGTATAACCTGAGTATTCCGCGTGTGCAACTGTTTTGCACCCGTTGTATTTGAACGTAGAACCTATCACACCCGATCATCACGTGGTGTCTCAGCACGAAGAACTTTCGCAACGGTGCATACTCAGGGAGAACACTTCTTGATAATTTAGTGAGAGATCATCTTATAATGCTACCGTCAATCAAAGCAAGATAAGATGCATAAAAGGATAAACATCACATGCAATCAATATAAGTGATATGATATGGCCATCATCATCTTGTGCTTGTGATCTCCATCTCCGAAGCACCGTCGTGATCACCATCGTCACCGGCGTGACACCTTGATCTCCATCGTAGCATCGTTGTCGTCTCGCCAAGTCTTATGCTTCCACGACTATCACTACCGCTTAGTAATAAAGTAAAGCATTACATCGCGATTGCATTGCATACAATAAAGCGACAACCATATGGCTCCTGCCAGTTGCCGATAACTCGGTTACAAAACATGATCATCTCATACAATAAAATTCAGCATCATGTCTTGACCATATCACATCACAACATGCCCTGCAAAAACAAGTTAGACGTCCTCTACTTTGTTGTTGCAAGTTTTACGTGGCTGCTACGGGCTTAAGCAAGAACCAATCTCACCTACGCATCAAAACCACAACGATAGTTTGTCAAATAGACTCCGTTTTAACCTTCGCAAGGACCGGGCGTAGCCACACTTGGTTCAACTAAAGTTGGAGAGACAGTCGCCCGCAAGCCACCTATGTGCAAAGCACGTCGGGGGAACCGGTCTCGCGTAAGCGTACGCGTAATGTTGGTCCGGGTCGTCTCGTCCAACAATGCCGCCGAACCAAAGTATGACATGCTGGTAGGCAGTATGACTTATATCGCCCACAACTCACTTGTGTTCTACTCGTGCATATAACATCAACATAAATAACCTAGGCTCGGATGCCACTGTTGGGTTTCGTAGTAATTTCAAAAAAATTCCTACGCACACGCAAGATCATGTGATGCATAGCAACGAGAGGGGAGAGTGTTGTCTACGTACCCACGCAGACCGACTGCGGAAGCGTTGACACAACGTAGAGGAAGTAGTCGTACGTCTTCACGATCCAACCGATCAAGCACCGAAACTACGGCACCTCCGAGTTCGAGCACACGTTCAGCTCGATGACGATCCCCGGACTCCGATCCAGCAAAGTGTCGGGGAAGAGTTCCGTCAGCACGACGGCGTGGTGACGATCTTGATGCACTACAGCAGCAGGGCTTCGCCTAAACTCCGCTACAGTATTATCGAGGAATATGGTGGCTGGGGGCACCGCACACGGCTAAGGAATAGATCACGTGGATCAACTTGTGTGTTTCTGGGTGCCTCTGCCTCAGTATATAAAGGACCAAAGGGGGGGAGGCTGGCCGGCCACATAGGGCGCGCCAGGAGAGTCCTACTCCCTCTGGGAGTAGGATTCCCCCCCCCCCCCAATCCTAGTTGGAATAGGACTCCTTGAGGGGGGAAAGAGAGAGAGGGGGCCGGCCACCTCTCCTAGTCCTAATAGGACTAGGGGAAGGGGGGAGGCGCACAGCCACCTTGGGCTGCCCCTTTCTCCTTTCCACTAAAGCCCACTAAGGCCCATATAGCTCCCGGGGGTTCCGGTAACCTCCCGGTACTCCGGTAAAATCCCGATTTCACCCGGAACACTTCCGATATCCAAACATAGGCTTCCAATATATCAATCTTTACGTCTCGACCATTTCGAGACTCCTCGTCATGTCCGTGATCACATCCGGGACTCCGAACAACCTTCGGTACATCAAAATGCATAAACTCATAATATAACTGTCATCGTAACCTTAAGCGTGCGGACCCTACGGGTTCGAGAACAATGTAGACATGACCGAGACACGTCTCCGGTCAATAACCAATAGCGGGACCTGGATGCCCATATTGGCTCCTACATATTCTACGAAGATCTTTATCGGTCAGACCGCATAACAACATACGTTGTTCCCTTTGTCATCGGTATGTTACTTGCCCGAGATTCGATCGTCGGTATCCAATACCTAGTTCAATCTCGTTACCGGCAAGTCTCTTTACTCGTTCCGTAATACATCATCCCGCAACTAACTCATTAGTTGCAATGCTTGCAAGGCTTATGTGATGTGCATTACCGAGAGGGCCCAGAGATACCTCTCCGACAATCGGAGTGACAAATCCTAATCTCGAAATACGCCAACCCAACATCTACCTTTGGAGACACCTGTAATGCTCCTTTATAATCACCCAGTTACGTTGTGACGTTTGGTAGCACCCAAAGTGTTCCTCCGGCAAACGGGAGTTGCATAATCTCATAGTCATAGGAACATGTATAAGTCATGAAGAAAGCAATAGCAACATACTAAACGATCGGGTGCTAAGCTAATGGAATGGGTCATGTCAATCAGATCATTCAACTAATGATGTGATCCCGTTAATCAAATAACAACTCTTTGTCTATGGTTAGGAAACATAACCATCTTTGATTAACGAGCTAGTCAAGTAGAGGCATACTAGTGACACTCTGTTTGTCTATGTATTCACACATGTATTATGTTTCCGGTTAATACAATTCTAGCATGAATAATAAACATTTATCATGATATAAGGAAATAAATAATAACTTTATTATTGCCTCTAGGGCATATTTCCTTCAGTCTCCCACTTGCACTAGAGTCAATAATCTAGATCACATCACTATGTGATTAACATCGATAGTTCACATCATCATGTGATTAACACCCATAGTTCACATCGCCATGTGACCAACACCCAAAGGGTTTACTAGATTCGGTAATCTAGTTCACATCGCTATGCGATTAACACCCAAAGAGTACTAAGGTGTGATCATGTTTTGCTTGTGAGAGAATCTTAGTCAACGGTCTTTCACATTCAGATCCGTTATGTATTTTGCAATTTTCTATGTCTACAATGCTCTGCACGGAGCTACTCTAGCTAATTGCTCCCACTTTCAATATGTATCTAGATCGAGACTTAGAGTCATCCAGATCAGTGTCAAAACTTGCATCGACGTAACCCTTTACGGCGAACCTTTTTGTCACGTCCATAATCGAGAAACATATCCTTATTTCACTAAGGATAATTCTGACCGCTGTCCAGTGATCTACTCCTAGATCACTATTGTACTCCCTTGCCAAATCAGTGCAGGGTATACAATAGATCTGGTATACAGCATGACATACTTTATAGAACCTATGGCCAAGGCATAGGGAATGACTTTCATTCTCTTTCTATCTTCTGCCGTGGTCGGGCTTTGAGTCTTACTCAACTTCACACCTTGTAATACAGGCAAGAACTCTTTCTTTGACTGCTCCATTTTGAACTACTTCAAAATCTTGTCAAGGTATGTACTCATTGAAAAAACTTATCAAGCGTCTTGATCTATCTCTATAGATCTTGAAGCTCAATATGTAAGCAGCTTCACCGAAGTCTTTCTTTGAAAAACTCCTTTCAAACACTCCTTTATGCTTTACAGAATAATTCTACATTATTTCCGATCAACAATATGTCATTCACATATACTTATCAGAAATGTTGTAGTGCTCCCACTCACTTTCTTGTAAATACAGGCTTCACCGCAAGTCTGTATAAAACTATATGCTTTGATCAACTCATCAAAGCGTATATTCCAACTCCGAGATGCTTGCACCAGTCCACAGATGGATCGCTGGAGCTTGCACATTTTGTTAGCACCTTTCGGATTGACAAAACCTTCTGGTTGCATCATATACAACTCTTCTTTAATAAATCCATTAAGGAATGCAGTTTTGTTTATCCATTTGCCAGATTTCATAAAATGCGGCAATTACTAACATGATTTGGACAGACTCAAGCATAGATACGAGTGAGAAACTCTCATCGTAGTCAACACCTTGAACTTGTCGAAAACCTTTTGCGACAATTCTAGCTTTGTAGATAGTAACACTACTATCAGCGTCCGTCTTCCTCTTGAAGATCCATTTATTTTCTATGGCTTGCCGATCATCGGGCAAGTCAACCAAAGTCCATACTTTGTTCTCATACATGGATCCCATCTCAGATTTTATGGCTTCAAGCCACTTTGCGGAATCTGGGCTCACCATCGCTTCTTCATAGTTCGTAGGTTCATCATGATCTAGTAGCATGACTTCCAGAACAGGATTACCGTACCACTCTGGTGCGGATCTCACTCTGGTTGATCTACGAGGTTCAGTAGTATCTTGATCTGAAGTTTCATGATCATTATCATTAGCTTCCTCCCTAACTGGTGTAGGTGTCACTGAAACAACTTTCTGTGATGTACTACTTTCCAATAAGGGAGCAGGTACAGTTACCTCGTCAAGTTCTACTTTCCTCCCACTCACTTCTTTCAAGAGAAACTCCTTCTCTAAAAGTTTTCGAATTTAGCAACAAAAGTCTTGCCTTCGGATCTGTGATAGAAGGTGTATCCAATAGTTTCTTTTGGATATCCTATGAAGACACATTTCTCCGATTTGGGTTTGAGCTTATCAGGTTGAAACTTTTTCACATAAGCATCACAACCCCAAACTTTAAGAAACGACAACTTTGGTTTCTTGCCAAACCACAGTTCATAAGGCGTCGTCTCAACGGATTTTGATGGTGCCCTATTTAACGTGAATGCAGCTGTCTCTAATGCATAACCCCAAAATGATAGTGGTAGATCGGTAAGATACATCATAGATTGCACTATATCCAATAAAGTACGGTTATGACGTTCGGACACAGCATTACATTGTGGTGTTCCAGGTGGCATGAGTAGTGAAACTATTTCACATTGTTTTTAACTGAAGGCCAAACTCGTAACTCAAATACTCTTCTCTACGATCAGATCGTAGAAACTTTATTTTCTTGTTACGATGATTTTTTCACTTCACTCTGAAATTCTTTGAACTTTTCAAATGTTTCAGACTTATGTTTCATCAAGTAGATATACTCATATCTGCTCAAATCATCTGTGAAGATCAGAAAATAATGATACTTGTCGCAAGCCTTAATATTCATCGGACCACATACATCAGTATGTATGATTTCCAACAAATCTGTTGCTTGCTTCATTGTTCCGGAGAACGGAGTTTTAGTCATCTTGCCCATAAGGCATGGTTCGCAAGCGTCAAGTGATTCATAATCAAGTGATTCCAAAATCCCATCAGCATGGAGTTTCTTCATGCGCTTTACACCAAACGGCAGTGCTACAAATAAGTTGCACTATCATTATTAACTTTGCATCTTTTGGTTTCAATATTATGATTATGTGTATCACTACGATCGAGATCCAACGAACTATTTTCATTGGGTGTGTAACCATATAAGGTTTTATTCATGTAAACAGAACAACAATTTATTCTCTTACTTAAATGAATAACCGTATTACAATAAACATGATCAAATCATATTCATGCTCAACGCAAACACCAAATAACACTTATTTAGGTTCAACACTAATCCCGGAAGTATAGGGGAGTGTGTGATGATGATCATATCAATCTTGGAACTACTTCCAACACGCATCGTCACTTCACCCTTAACTAGTCTCTGTTTATTCTGCAACTCCCGTTTCGAGTTACTAATCTTAGCAACTGAACTAGTATCAAATACTGAGGGGTTGCTATAAACACTAGTAAAGTACACATCAATAACATGTATATCAAATATACTTATGTTCACTTTGCCATCCTTCTTATCTGCCAATCACTTGGGGTAGTTCCGCTTCCAGTGACCAGTCCCTTTGCAGTAGAAACACTTAGTCTCAGGCTTAGGATCAGACTTGGGCTTCTTCACTTGAGCAGCAACTTGCTTGCTGTTCTTCTTGAAGTTCCCCTTCTTCCCTCTGCCCTTTTCTTGAAACTAGTGGTCTTGTCTACCATCAACACTTGATGTTTTTCTCGATTTCTACCTTCGTCAATTTCCGCATTACGAAGAGCTTGGGAATCGTTTCCGTTATCCCTTGCATATCATAGTTCATCATGAAGTTCTACTAACTTGGTGATGGTGACTAGAGAATTCTGTCAATCACTATCTTATCTGGAAGATTAACTCCCACTTGATTCAAGCGATTGTAGTACCCAGACAATCTGAGCACATGCTCACTAGTTGAGCGATTCTCCTCCATCTTTTAGCTATAGAACTTGTTGGAGACTTCATATCTCTCAACTCGGGTATTTGCTTGAAATATTAACTTCAACTCCTGGAACATCTTATATGCTCCATGACGTTCAAAACGTCTTTGAAGTCCCGATTCTAAGCCGTTAAGCATGGTGCACTTAAACTATCAAGTAGTCATCATATTGAGATAGCCAAATGTTCATAACGTCTGCATCTGCTCCTGCAATAGGTCTGTCACCTAGCGGTGCATCAAGGACATAATTCTTCTGTGCAGCAATGAGGATAAACCTCAGATCACGGATCCAATCCGCATCATTGCTACTAACATCTTTCAACACAATTTTCTCTAGGAACATATCAAAATAAACATATGAAAGCAACAACGCAAGCTATTTATCTACAACATAATTTGCAAAATACTACCACGACTAAGTTCATGATAAATTTAAGTTCAATTAATCATATTACTTAAGAACTCCCACTTAGATAGACATCCCTCTAATCCTCTAAGTGATTACGTGATCCAAATCAACTAAACCATGTCCGATCATCACGTGAGATGGAGTAGTTTCATTGGTGAACATCATTATGTTGATCATATCTACTATATGATTCACGCTCGACCTTTAGGTCTCCGTGTTCCAAGGCCATATCTGTATATGCTTGGCTCGTCAAGTATAACCTGAGTATTCCGCGTGTGCAACTGTTTTGCACCCGTTGTATTTGAACGTAGAACCTATCACACCCGATCATCACGTGGTGTCTCAGCACGAAGAACTTTCGCAACGGTGCATACTCAGGGAGAACACTTCTTGATAATTTAGTGAGAGATCATCTTATAATGCTACCGTCAACCAAAGAAAGATAAGATGCATAAAAGGATAAACATCACATGCAATCAATATAAGTGATATGATATGGCCATCATCATCTTGTGCTTGTGATCTCCATCTCCGAAGCACCGTCGTGATCACCATCGTCACCGGCGTGACACCTTGATCTCCTTCGTAGCATCGTTGTCGTCTCGCCAAGTTTATGCTTCCACGACTATCACTACCTCTTAGTAATAAAGTAAAGCATTACATCGCGATTTCATTGCATACAATAAAACGACAACCATAAGGCTCCTGCCAGTTGCCGATAACTCGGTTACAAAACATGATCATCTCATACAATAAAATTCAGCATCATGTCTTGACCATATCACATCACAACATGCCCTACAAAAACAAGTTAGACGTCCTCTACTTTGTTGTTGCAAGTTTTACGTGGCTGCTACGGGCTTAAGCAAGAACCAATCTCACCTACGCATCAAAACCAGAACGATAGTTTGTCAAATAGACTCTGTTTTAACCTTCGCAAGGACCGGGCATAGCCATGCTTGGTTCAACTAAAGTTGGAGAGACAGTCGCCCGCAAGCCACCTGTGTGCAAAGCACGTCGGGGGAACCGGTCTCGCGTAAGCGTACGCGTAAGGTTGGTCTGGGTCATCTCGTCCAACAATGCCGCCGAACCAAAGTATGACATGCTGGTAGGCAGTATGACTTATATCGCCCACAACTCACTTGTGTTCTACTCGTGCATATAACATCAACATAAATAACCTAGGCTCGGATGCCACTATTGGGTTTCATAGTAATTTCAAAAAAAAAATTCCTATGCACACGCAAGATCATGTGATGCATAGCAACGAGAGGGGAGAGTGTTGTCTACGTACCCACGCAGACCGACTGCGGAAGCGTTGACACAACGTAGAGGAAGTAGTCGTACGTCTTCGCGATCCAACCGATCAAGCACCGAAACTACGGCACCTCCGAGTTCGAGCACACGTTCAGCTCGATGACGATCCCCGGACTCCGATCCAGCAAAGTGTCGGGGAAGAGTTCCGTCAGCACGACGGCGTGGTGATGATCTTGATGCACTACAGCAGCAGGGCTTCGCCTAAACTCCACTACAGTATTATCGAGGAATATGATGGCTGGGGGCACCGCACACGGCTAAGGAATAGATCACGTGGATCAACTTGTGTGTTTATGGGGTGCCTCTGCCTCAGTATATAAAGGACCAAAGGGGGGGAGGCTGGCCGGCCACATAGGGCGCGCCAGGAGAGTCCTACTCCCTTTGGGAGTAGGATTCCCCCCCCCCCCAATCCTAGTTGGAATAGGACTCCTTGAGGGGGGAAAGAGAGAGAGGGGGCCGGCCACCTCTCCTAGTCCTAATAGGACTAGGGGAAGGGGGGAGGCGCACAGCCACCTTGTGCTGCCCCTTTCTCCTTTCCACTAAAGCCCACTAAGGCCCATATAGCTCCCGGGGGGTTCCGGTAACCTCCCGGTACTCCGGTAAAATCCCGATTTCACCCGGAACACTTCCGATATCCAAACATAGGCTTCCAATATATCAATCTTTATGTCTCGACCATTTCGAGACTCCTCGTCATGTCCCTGATCACATCCGGGACTCCGAACAACCTTCGGTACATCAAAACTGCATAAACTCATAATATAACTGTCATCGTAACCTTAAGCGTGCGGACCCTACGGGTTCGAGAACAATGTAGACATGACCGAGACTCGTCTCCGGTCAATAACCAATAGCGGGACCTGGATGCCCATATTGGCTCCTACATATTCTACGAAGATCTTTATCGGTCAGACCGCATAACAACATACGTCGTTCCCTTTGTCATCGGTATGTTACTTGCCCGAGATTCGATCGTCGGTATCCAATACCTAGTTCAATCTCGTTACCGGCAAGTCTCTTTACTCGTTCCGTAATACATCATCCCGCAACTAACTCATTAGTTGCAATGCTTGCAAGGCTTAAGTGATGTGCATTACCGAGAGGGCCCAGAGATACCTCTCCGACAATCGGAGTGACAAATCCTAATCTCGAAATACGCCAACCCAACATCTACCTTTGGAGACACCTGTAATGCTCCTTTATAATCACCTAGTTACGTTGTGACGTTTGGTAGCACCCAAAGTGTTCCTCCGGCAAACGGGAGTTGCATAATCTCATAGTCATAGGAACATGTATAAGTCATGAAGAAAGCAATAGCAACATACTAAACGATCGGGTGCTAAGCTAATGGAATGGGTCATGTCAATCAGATCATTCAACTAATGATGTGATCCCGTTAATCAAATAACAACTCCTTTGTCTATGGTTAGGAAACATAACCATCTTTGATTAACGAGCTAGTCAAGTAGAGGCATACTAGTGACACTCTGTTTGTCTATGTATTCACACATGTATTATGTTTCCGGTTAATACAATTCTAGCATGAATAATAAACATT